>NC_133046.1:3640714-3943690 GCF_048771995.1 Taeniopygia guttata
GATGCTCTGAGCAGAGTTACTTTTTTAAAAAATACCTAAAAATCGAAGGGTGTAGACCAGCATCCTGCCCTCTGTTCTCAGCCAGAGTAATGCTGACTGCTAAATTCTAGTAAAGGTCTTTCTTGGCTCCATTTATTAGTATTAGGAGTCCAGAGAGATAATGTCTTTGTACGTATAAAAGGTGCTATTGATTTCCTGTTACTGTTGTCCTGAAATGTGCAAAGGGTGTCTATGGAGCAGTGACAATCCTCCATCACTAGCTTTATGGGAAAAGAATGCTTATTGAATCTCTTCCCATAAAATATAATCTCTTTCTCCCTTCCAGAATTTGCTGGCCCCTGTGGGAGTCCCTTATGTTATGTCTTTGAGAAAATTGATTTTTTTTTTTGTCTCTGCTTTGTACACTTGTGTTTAGTCTTATTTTTAATTTAGCTCATGTGAAGTGAAGGCTTCCCTAACATGAAACGTGCTGTCTCAGTTTTGTATTGCTTCTCTTTCATATAAATACTTTCAGAATGTTTTAAAGTAAAACAAATATATCTGCCTGGCGCAAGTCTCTCTTGTTGTTGTGGGAATTTTTTATTTTGAGTGAGTCATTGCCCTGTGCCTTCTCTCCAGACAGGGCTGAGGCACTGACAGCTTTTCAGCTGCTTACAGGTAAATTTGTGATAAGTTTCTGGAGTGAGCACACACTGATTGATCATGGCTGAATGACACCATAGCCCAGAGCACAACTTGCAATGTTGCAGGGTGGTCTTTGAACTTTAACAGTGGCAAAAATACTGTCAGATTTGTCCTTTCCTCTGTGTAGCAAATAACAGACTATGGGATTTTTCCTTTCAGGGAGGAAACGGCAACATGAATTCATAGATGATGAGTAGGATGCCAAAGCCAGAGATGACGGTGCTCTTGGAGAAATGCTGGGTAGAACAAAAAGGTAAAAGGAACAGCTAATTGAGTGCATTTCAGAGCCTGTGGGACTACTGTTGAGATGGCCAGAGGAAACACTTCATATTGGCTCTTTCATTCTGTGAAATTCTCTCTGTAATGGAGGTGTGATAGTCTAGCTGGGGACTTGGGGAGGTAAGAGGCAGATTTAGTCATACCTGCAGAGCACCGTGCAGTAGAAAATCCTTGTTACACTCATCCAGTGGCAGCAGAAGTGGCTGAAGCAACTGATGAGGGGCAATAAAATCTTCATTAGTCATGTAGCTCTTCTTGGGGTATTTTCATACTTGTTTTTGCAGGCTGACTTAAGTCCCCCAAAAGTCAGAAGCAAATGTTCTCCTTGCAAATGTTCCAGGTTTGCAGTGATGATCTACCTGTTGCCCCTGCCTCTTGTCTCTCTCCAGCAGCAGCTGTGTGGGCCACAGGGTGTTTCTGGGGCAAGTAGAGGATCTGGTCAGTACTGTGTAATGGGTTGATATATATACATAATAGTTTCTGCTGGAAATGTTGTTTTCAAAACAGCAATCAGGGAGGAATTACCTGTAGTTCAGGTTGTTGTGCCATTTGGCCAACCAGAGCTCTTAGTCTGCTTGGAGCCTTCCAGCCCAATATGAAAAGAGCCTGTCATGGACAGAGCTCTTTGCTCTGCCTGTGTTCAAAATATCTGCTGAATATACTCTGAAATGCTGATTGACTTTTTTTGAATGGTCCTAACTCGTATAAGGTGTCGTACAGTTCAAATCCGCTATTATATAATTTTTAGTTTAATAGCACCAGAGATGAGAATTTTAGGATACTAAAAATAGTAACTAGCAAGTTTCTGTTGTTGTCAATCCATATTTTGGGAGATGTAATAGTTTTGTTAGTTGTTTTTCTGCATATGTGTATGTGAAGGCTGTTGATATATTTTTCAGCTATTTCCATAAACTTGGATGTGAATCTGTTATACTCTTTGGGTTTCAAAATTCTTCATCATCAGTCTGGAGAGCTTTGAGTCTGTAAAACTGGAGAACAGCCAGTGCTGGCAGGACCTGTGTCCCTACAGGAGTGCTGGTTCCCCAGAGCCAGGTCGTGTAGCCATTCCTTATTCCTCCTGGTCCCTGGCTGGGGCCCTGGTGCCCAGCCAGCACAGAGCAGTGGTGGTTAAGCACCCACAAGGCTGGGTGAAATGTGGAACAGGGAGGCTTTTCAATAATTGCCACAGTTTTGAGAGCTCAGTAGATGTGTTATTTTACTACTCATGCCACTAAACATTGGCTCAGGGCAGTTGCATGGTGCTGGTGCTTTAAGGTGGCCAGTGGCCACTAGCTGTGCTCAGCACTGCCGTTGCCAGCTCCAGCATTGCAACACGTGCTGTCCGCTCAGCAGTGGCTGGAAAGCTCCGAGAGGACCAGATTTGGCATCAGCACAATCACTTCTGCAGGCATTGTGCTTCAGGTGCTGCCAAGTCCTTGCTGCTTCTGCTTCCTTCCAGCACGTGGTATTTGGTGTGACCCTGGGGACAGACAGTAACCTTTCCTGTGATTTCTTAGCCACTGTATTTGAAGCTCTTGCTCTCAAAATTGGATCAAGGCAGCAGGAGGAGGTGCACTAAGAATTCCTCCAACTTTGAAGTACTTAACTTGAGATAGAATATTGCACAGACCCACCAAGGCATTTTAGCAAAGCCATGCTGTGTATCAATGGCTGTTACTAGAAGCTGGGGCTCCAAGGTTTTGTGATTTTGTCTGTTAGGTTTTATTTGGTTTGCTTTAGGTTTTTCCCCAAGAAATTGTGGATGTTTTTGAGTAGTACCTGTTAGTTCCTCAGATGAGCTATGAACAACCTTTCACTGCAACCCTGGGAGTTTTAATCCAGATACTTGCTCTCAACAAACTTGCTATAAACCATGTAAGTGCTTTTGTGAAGATAAATTTTAGTATCACTTCTAAGAACATAAATTGGAATTTTGATTGTGAAGATTATTGGCAAAGGTTGGTCACGTGGAGCAGGTTTTACAGTGTGTGTGACAGGCTGTTGATGGACATAAGCACAGATCCAGGACAAGATCCTGGGCTTCCTGTAAATATTCAGGTGAAGTTATGCTAACTTACTGTACATTGTTTCCCTGTCAGAGATGGCCCTTTAGATAAATGTTAAATAAACATTAAATACAGACTGACGCTGTCAAAAGGAGGATACAGCTCACTTAACACTGAAAGTGGCATTTCACAGAGACCTTTTGCAATTTGTAGTTCAATAAAAACGTTAATCTGTGTAGAAATATTCTGTGCTTGCCTATTCTGTCCTTGTCTGCCAGCACTGACAGGATTGTGTTCCTGGCTTTACCTTCGTGGTGTCCCAGGCTGAAAAACTTCATATTTCACACTCCTGAGTTCTATAAATAATTGATGTGCCTGTCTTAGCAACTGAGGATCAGCAGCAAATTGTATTATTCGGGAGTAATAGGGTTTTTTTTTGCATTCTATACTCCTTTTCATCTTAATTTTCACTTCACTTCTGAGAGCAAGGAACTGATTTACTACACTTCAGCAGAAAAAGTATTATTGCACTGGTTTTACTGTTCCAGTCCTTCAGGGGAGGAAGTTCAGGGGAAAGTCAGAACTCACAAATGAACTCATCTCAGTGAAAACGAGTTATTTCTGTGTATTTTCTGCAGCTACTGTTTTGGATATATTTCTCATTCTGTACAACTCTCATGGGTCAGATGGAAAAGAATAGTTTTAAGGTTAGACGAGGTTTAGGCAGACCTAGAAAGAAACTGCTCTGTGGCTAAAACTAGTGAGAAAATATTAAACCAATCATTTTTGCTTATGAGAAGTGTTGTGTACCCCTGCTGGCAGAGCAGAAGGGTTTGTGTGGTAAGTCACTGTTGGGCCACCCCGAGAGAACTGGAGCAGCTGCTCTGCCATGGTGCCATTGGGACCAAAGCATGAGTAACTCTAGTTTGTAACACTGGGATTACTTTTCCATTTGGTTTACCTATCATAAATAATGATAGGAAAAGTCAGGGAAGTTCCTTCTCATTGTGAAGAGCCCAATTGGGATGGAGTCCTTTAAAGAGTTGGGAATAATGCTTTCAGCAATGATGCTCTTTAATTGAAAGCTTGAGTGCTCTGGTGTTAATGATGCTCCCTGAGGGAATCACAGGACAGACTTGGTTCAGATATGCAAGGATGGGTTTTTGGGCAATGGGCAGCAATGGGGTGGTGCTGTCTGACCAAACTGACTCAGGTAAATTTGAATTTGCCTCTGGCTTCTACTTCTGGAATCCATGTAATTTTGAGCACCTCTGCCTCAGTTACCATCACCAGTTCTACTTCCTTTGGTTCTCCTGTTGTTCTTCCTTTGTTGTCTTCCATTATTCATTTTTCTGTTCTCAGTGCCTGAGGCTGACAGTTTCATACCTTGGTGACTGGTTTGGCTCCCAGATCCCTATTTATTCAGTTAATTTAGACAGCACTCCACTTCTAGAGGAGTTGGAAAAGATACTTGCTTAAAAGCAGGAACACAACTTTAGGAATATAACTTTAGGGACTTTAACATCTTTCCTGATTTGTTCCAGCTGCAGCTAGAGATCCAATCCCAAACTCACTCGTGCTGAGCTGAGAGCTGTGCATCCGCTGCAGAGCCAACGCTGCATGATGGCTTCTGGCACTGAGAGTTTGCAGGATTTACACTTTATCCCTGGGAAGAAGGGTTAGGATGGGGTAAGCCATTCCCAGAGAGCAGCATGCTATACAGCTCGTTACAGGAGGATGACAGCTTAAAAGAAATTAAAAAACTAATCCTTCCATGACCTTCATTGAAGACTGCACTAAAATTCCAACCGAGGAGGCCACGCATGACAATCATATTCCTCCCTCCTTACACAGAACAACTCGATTGTCTTGTTAGAACAGAAAGCAAAAAGGAATGTCTTGGATGTAGTGTAGGAAATTGTCTCTACTAAATCTAGCCCAGCGTATATGAGCGTTATATATATTATTTGATTTTGCCAGAATTACATAAGCATGGGGGAAAATTGTTAATGTAAGTTGACTACCAGAGTAAATCACAGCCTAATTATTCTTTTTTTCCCTGGCTAAAATTAGAATTTGATATAGTGGTCAATAGACATTTTCTTTAATTTTTGAGACATAATTTCTAATAGCTAATCCAAATGAATTGGAGAAAGTTGCTGCAGAATTGAAAAAATAAATTATCTGAATTTTATGGTGACTTACTGGTAAATCCCCTTAGTTGGAAGCTTTAATTTACCTCATATTTCATTTTTTTTCCTCCTCTAACTGGCTTATGGGTGTATATTAGGGCAAAATGATTGTTACTTTCTTAGTGGCACTGGGGTGCTGGGAGCAAAGTGAAGGCAGAACCCAGGCTGTCTCACAGAGAGCAAAAGCCAAGGGCTACAGGGGCAGTGTGAAGGTCAGGGTGGCACAGCTGCTCTCTGGCACTGCTGCCTGCAGCAAAAACTGGCCCTTGGCACCCGTGCATGTCCTTCTGGAGCTGTGTGACACTGTACTGCAATGACTGAGGCTCCAGCACTGCAACTCCCTCAGTTTCCCATCTGGAGCTAGTGCCCCTCTAAAGCAACTGCATTGTTGGTCCTGTTCTTGGTTAAACAGGTAAATGCTCTGTTTAAATATCCACAAACTCTTTATGGCGCTTTGCACAGCAAAACCATCTTTCCTCAAAGAGTCCATTAAAGGGGCTGGGACTTTGGAGTTGTACTTCATTTTAGCCTGGGGTGTGTTTCCTGTAGCCAGCAGAGTTTAATTAGAGGTGATTTGAGTGTAGTCTTTGTATTTCTGAGGGAAACAAGTGCAGAACTGCAGAAGGAATGGCAAGAACAATGGATCCAAAGCCCATAGTGTAGAAGGTGACTGAGCTCGACCTCCTGCTAGGGAAAAACGTGATTTTGTCCATTCTGAGTCTGGTATCCTTAGTTCCTGGTAATGTATATTCTCTTCAACTTCCCCACATAAAATTGCACAAGTTACTTGGATGGCAGAGCATTAGGTGGAGAAGGTTCTCTTAGGAGAACCTTTTGGAAAAAGTGCATGTTTTGGAGTGTTTACCTGTATTTGCTAAACCTAGGAATTGGCAGTTGTACATCACAAATGCAGTGACATGTTGCAAGAGTGTGTTTGTCCACACACATTGTCTTGGTTAACTCTTGGGTTTATTCCTAGAAGAAACATCTTTAGATTCTGTACATGGACAGAGTAACGAGCAAAACCATTTAATTTGTATCATGTGAGGTTTTTCTAATCATCTCTTCTCACACGTGTGAGAGTATTTTTGTGAAAACACTTGGCATTCCTTGCTTCTAAATAATGAAGTAACTTTGTGCAAACAATTCACAAGAAATGGGGTTCCAATATTGTCATTATGGCTATTAAACCTGTCTGAACTGTTTTCCTTTGTGCTCCTTGCCATAGCAACAGCGATGTGTAATTTGCTGAATATCCATAACAGGATATTTGAATATATTCTTAACAGTTTTACTTCTGCATATAGCTCACTATGCCAAATCATCACATTAACCTAATTAACAAAGCCAAACCCACATCTGCCATGGATTGACAATTAAGAATTTTTAAATAACTTGGTATTTCACCTCCCTTTTAATGAAACCAACCCAGACAAAAATCACCAGCATAGCATCGGCTTTTATCAGTGTGCTGATAAAAATTATTCATGATTCAGACTGTACAAAACTCTTGGCACATCTCTTCTCTTGCTGCTTATCAGCTGGATGTTGCTCTATTTGTGTGCCCCTGAAAAGGTAACAGTGAGCAAGTTTGTTCCACACCATCCATGCACGGAGTCTTGTGCAGTTCAGTACCTCTGTGCCTTAATAACCATTGGTCTGAGTTTTAAACAGTGGGAGCTGGGGAACTTCAAAGATACTAGCAGCACTTCAATTCAAATGGCTTCTTTCTTATCATTTTATTGCACAGGAATTAAAATATCTGGGGCTTTGCTGGCATGATGGATGTAAAACTCCCCATTTACTATCTCTGGTATTACACAGGTCACACTGCTGTAGTAACCTGTGTGTATACATTAACTATGTATTGCTGTAGTAACCTATGTGTACAGAAATAACACCTAACATCAGGTAATTTCAGGTGTGGGAGATTCAGTTCACCAGGGGTTTGTGTCTCCTGGTAGAAAACCTCTTGTTGAGGAGGAGAACGAGTTCATTATTTAGATGGAACAGAGTTCATACACTGCTTCGAGTAATCCCTTAAAACTGCTTTATTCATCCTCATTCGCACAAATTCTCATTGTCTTTACAGACCAGGAAGGATCTGGAAAGCGAGGCAGTGCTCCCAGAGGCACTTGATAGAGCAGGGTACACACTGCTGTGGAGTCAGGGGGTTGTGTTAGTCCTGGCAGCAGAGCTGTTCCCAACTAGAGCAGCAGCACTTCCTATGTTCCCAGGCTGTGCAGGCCAGGAGAAGGCAGGCAGAGTCCTGAACAACCTTGTCCTTCAGAGCATGGATCTTGTTGCTTTAATGAGCCATAGAAGCACAGAAGGAACAGCTCAAGCCTTGGAGGGAAGAGACAGATGTACACTCGTGTGTGCACACAGAGCTGACTTGGCATTTAATTCAGTTTGTGGGTGATGTCAGGGTGATGTGACCCACGTAGAGTCCCCATGGTTACCTGTCCAAAGGGTGTCAGTGAATACTGCAGCGAGGGCTGTGACTGGAATGAACAGTTCTGCCAGTTTCCCTTGGCAAGAACGGAAGGCTGTTTGTGGCAGCAGCTGCTGTGTGTTTGCAGGGAGCAGCCTGAGTTCCTGCCACTTGCATGGGGGTCTGTGAAAACAAACCCTACAGCTCTCCATCATCCCTATGTTTGGTACCAGTGAGGAGCTGTGTCAATGTTGCTCCCATCATTTCTCTCCTCTCATTACCTGGTCTTGCCTGGATACCGACATGGAAACTCAAGCCACCTAGGAATGCTGGCCTGAGGTTACAGGGGCTGGAGGTGAGCTGGCTCAGGGCAGAAGCACTGTGGGCTGTGCTCCTTGGCTAAGCCAGGTGCCCATTTCTTGCTGAAGAAAAGGGGGCAAGGCAGGTCTGTCCATAGCTCCAGCACCTGCCACTCTGAGGGGAGCCCTGGAGAGGACCTCAGCATGGACTGCCCCTCCACACCTCTGTGAGGCATCAACCAAAGGTCCCTGACTTGCATCAGGAAGTTGCTTCCTGTCCTTCAGCACCAAGGGATGCCTCTGTTAGTCTGATACTATCTTTTGCTATAATGCAAACTATGAAGTACAACAGCTGTATGGCTCCATCATGTCTCTGCTAAGCATATGGATCACCTTGAAAGAATAAACAAGGAGAGACATAAATTCTGTAGAATTAATAAAAAAAAAAAATAGTAGCTTTTTACCAGTGTGGCAACTAGAAAAGTTTCCATTTCCAGCGTATTTTGATACGCTGAAGGAAACAACTGTCTTAGCTGATCCTGTGGCTGCGTTAGTATTTGTGGGTATTTATAGGACATTGTACCAGATGAGCTTTCTGACCATCGGGAGTGAGCCTGTCATTCTGTAGCCTCTTCATCAATGTGCCTTTCACGCTCCACGAGATTAGCAGCTGCTGAAAATAGGAAAAAGGAATTTTCCTTTCTTCTGTCTTAGAAGAGGCCCATCACACCATCCTCCTTTCGTCTGGGCTTGGAAACAGCTTCGGTCCTTAGCAAAGCCAAAGCACCAACAGGTCTTTTAAAAGAAGTTCTGCTCCCAGGAGGATCTAAGGGAAAATATCCTTTTTGTGTGTTTAGTCACACACATCAAAGGAAACAACCGTGGCAGTCTTGGTTTGCATTGTGCAGGTATTAGCTGTGGTCCAGTTCTGCAGGACTCTGCTCAAGGAGGCTGAAGTGCCCGTGCCCATCAAGCTTTGACAGAGATGGGGCAGGCTCAGCCAGGCCAGAACATGCCACTCTTTGGGGTACATCAGTTTTGAGAAGAAGAGAGCGATTTCCTTCATGTCATGGGAGCCCCTCCACCCCCCTGGCCCCGTGCGGTGTATGCTGAGTGGGATCTGTGACCCTGTCTCACAAACTCTGCCCCAGGGATGGGCAGGACTGTCTCAAACCCTTAACATCTCCACC
The DNA here is from genome assembly GCF_048771995.1 of Taeniopygia guttata. Taxonomy (NCBI): domain Eukaryota; kingdom Metazoa; phylum Chordata; class Aves; order Passeriformes; family Estrildidae; genus Taeniopygia; species Taeniopygia guttata. The sequence continues at coordinate 3,649,799 of NC_133046.1, forward strand.
GTAACTTGGTTCTCTCTGCAAATCACAAACCCTCATCTCCTTGCACTGTGCCGGAACGCCTGTTTCACCCGAGCATCGTGCTCTGCACCCGGAACGCTGCGGCTGTGGAGGAGGGCCTACAGCACCCCGAATATTCAGCACTACTGAAAAACGGGGAGATAACCTTTGCAGCCTCGGGGCCGCCGGTCAGGGCAGGGAAACAGCTCCCGGGCTTCGTCCGCCACTCGGAAAGGGGGCAGAGCCTGCGAGCTGCTCCTGGCCCGGAGGCTTCTCCGCTCCGTCCCTCCGGAAGCGCTGGGAGCAGCGGGGCAGACCCTCTGAGCGGGACACGCCGGTTCGGCGCTGACAAACGCAGGTCGCAGGTGGCGCCGCGCACAAAGCGGCCCCGGGGCGTCCCGGCGGCGGGGACTCCGGTGTTCCGGTGCACCGCGGCCCCGGTGCGCGGGGCGGGGCGGCTCCGCCGGGCGGGGACTGGCGGCCGCGCCAATCGCCGCCTTTGTTTGGGGTCACCGGGCGCGGGGGGGGCGGCGCCCGCCGGGACCGCGCGCAGCCAATGGGCGGGGCCGGGGCTGCTGCCGCCCGGCCGGGCCGCGCGTCCCATTGGTGCCGCGCGCCGTCAATCTACCGGACGGCGCTGCTCGTTGGCCGCCAGCGCGCGCGGCAGCGTGCGTCAGCCGCTTAGTCCCGCCTCCCCCGCGGGGCGATTGGTCCCGGCGGCCGTCAGTTGCCTGCGCTCGGCCCTCCAGTGGCTGCTGCGGCCGTCGATCACGCGTTCCGGCCCGCCCCCGCGCGCCCGCCCAGCGCGGCCGCTGAATGGCTGAGGCGCGTGCCACTGAAGCGCTGCCGCACTGCTATTGGCGGGGCGCTCTGTCCATCGCGCCCATCCCCTCCGGGGACCCGCCCCCGGCCTGCTACGATTGGCCACCGGAGATGTCAGTGCGGCAGATTGACCAATGGGAGGCGCGGGGCGTGCGCGGTGCGCGCGGGGCGGCCGGGCCGGCGGCGGCGCGGGAGGAGGCGGCGCGCGCCTGGTCCCGGTCGCGAGGAGGCGGAGGAGGATGTGGCGCGCGGAGGGGAAATGGCCGCCGAAAACAAGCCGGAAGGTGAGAACGCGGCCGGGCCGCCCCCGCCCCGCGCCGGGCCCCGCGCCCGGCCTGCCTGCTGGGCCGCCCCCGCCCCCCGCCACGGCCCCGCCGCGGGGCGGTGGCGGCGGCGGCGCAGGCCGGGCCGCGCGGCGCGAAGTTTGCGGCGGCGGCGCCCCCGCGGGGCCGGGCCGGGCCGGGCCGGGCCGGCGGGCGGGCCATGTGCGGCAGGAAGGCCGCGTGGCGCGGGGGCCGCGGCGGCCGAGCCGGGCCGGGCCGGGCCCGGTCCCGGTCCCGCCTCCCGGCGCCCGCCGGCACGTGCCCGCCCGCCGCCAACATGGAGGCCCCGGCGGCGCGGCCGGCGCGGGGCCGCCGCTCGCCACGGCCGGGCCGGGCCGCCCCCGCCGCCCCCCCCGCGGCGGCGGCGGCGCACGTGCCTCGCGGGCGCGCGCTCGTCGGAAGCAGGGTGGCCTTGGCCGCGGCCCCGCCAGACCGGGGCCTCCGCGCCGCGGGCGGCCGGGGGCGGGCGGAGCGGCGGGCGCGAAGGTGAGCGCGGCGCGGGCCCGGCCCCGCCGGGAGCCCCGGGGCGTCCGGCTGGGGGCGAAAGTTGCCGGCGCGGCGGGAGCGGGGCCGGCGCGTCCGCAAGGGGGAAGTGCCGCTCTGCTGCCTCTCCTTGCCCCCGGCCCGGCGGGAGCGCGGCCGTGGCCCGGCTTCGGCGGGAGGCGGGTTCGCGATTTTCCGTTATTTGGGGTAAGTTTGTCCCGGCCGGCTCGGGCAGCGGTATTGCTCCGCTCTTCGCCGGCCGGCTGGTCGCGGCCGGTACCGGTGTCGGCGCCTCCATTTTACAGGGGCGGGAGGAGAGAGCAGAGGGCAGTTCACATCCCCTGCCTAAATCCGGCTGAACATGCCAGCACCCCAGGGATTGGCCTGGTAGCTGGGCACCTCAAGGAACGGTGTTTAGTAGTAAGTAATAGGGATTTTTTTTTTCTTTATTCGCCACAGCACATGTACACCCTCACCTGGAACCCGTTTGTATTCTTTACTGGGTAATCCCTTCATAGAATTCACGGGTTCTTATTCCATCTTTTGTCTGGATTTTTTTTTTTTCTTCAGATTGCTTTGGGAATATATTTTTTGGGTTGTTTCTTGGTGGTTGTAGAGCCCTCTGGGCATAGGTTTGAGTTTTGATTGTGCCGTGAAATTCAAAGGCTCTGCAGAAATCTAAAATTTAAGTAGTAGAGGTGATTTTGAGTGTTGTTGGCTTCATCTTTTACTAATCTCTTTGATGCTCCCAAATCCATTAGTTCGATATTTGCTTTGGTCTGGAAAACGTCGGGCTTCATTCTTTTCTCACTTGCGTTGAAGTACATGATTAACTGCGCTGAAGTAGTGAAATGCCACCTGGCTAACGGGGGTGTGAGTGAGAACAGAGCGAGCGTTCACCTGGACTTCCTGGCTCAGGTTGTGACGTTCTCATTCTCTTGGGGGTGACAGTATTGTCACCAAAGCACAGTCGGGTTCGATTTACTTTTCGGGCTTCCTGTGCCAACGTACGATGGATTTTTCCGGTGTAAAGCACAGGTTTCAGTGTGCACAGCTCTGTGAGGCTGCGGCTCTACGGACAAGGCAGGTCCTGGCTGGGAAGGTAACTTGTCCTTTCCGCTTGTTATTTACTGCAACTTCTGTCATGTTTGGTCTTGGCAACTAGTTGAAGGGAGCAGCGGGTGAGGTGTGTGCTGAGCAGCTGTGTTTGCTCTTTCGAGTAGGGCTGTGCAGGAGCTGCCAGCGAGACGCCCGGTGTGCCCGGCGCTGCCGCCGGTGTCTCTGCTCCGTGCCCGTGCAGAGCATCGCGGAGGTGGGAGCGGAGCAACCCCGGCTCGGCACCGGCGCCCGGGGTGATCTCCTACGAAGTCACAGAGCTGCTCCCCCGCTGACCTACTTTTGCGGTGGATTTTCAAGGAGACGACATATAAACCATTCATTCCTTAAACCTAAACTCCACCTGTCAGAAACTTAAATGGGAATGCTTTTAAGGCATGATTCAAGCAGAGTGTTTCACCAGTAGTGCAGGTGCTGGAGGAGAGAACACAAGTTGCTTTAGATTTTAGTTACTTCAATGAGTTAAAAGCGGATGTAAATGGCAGCTGGCGGGCCGGCGCTGCTTTCATTGGGGAGCCGCCTGCTCCATCCCCCCAGTGCGGTGCAGCAGCGAGGAGCCTCTGAGCAGCAGCGCACGGCTCTGCAGACCTGCCTGCTTTGGAGCTCCCTGCCGAGCTGCCATCGGGGCTTTTTGTGCTCCGGGACCAGTGGGAGATCCCTGGCGGGAGTTGAGGTTTGGAATGAGGCTGGCGCCGCTGTCCCCCGGCTGCAGGAGGGAGTTCCAGGGCTTGGAGAACTCCGGTGAGTTTCCTCTTTTCTGGTTTCCTCGGGTAGGATAAGGCTGGTTCAGTGACCGAGCGGCTCTTGCCATCCTGCAGCAGAGGATTTGTGGGTTTTGTAGTTCCTGCTGTGTTTTGTGCATCTGAGCTGTGCCGGGAGGACTGACCCTTGGCGGTGCCATCTTGGCAGCTGTGATAGCTCTGAACTTGATCAGGGCGTGCTAAGGAGGGTGTCCTTTTAAAAACTTCCTTTTTCTAATTTAAAATTCAAAAGGGGAAGAATGTACACAGGCAGCCTTTTAATTTTGTATTCTCACAGCCAGGTACCTTTAACGGAGAGCTTTGCAGAGAGTAGTGCCCTGTGTGTTTTGCGTGTGGCTGGCGCAGGGGCCCGGAATTTTGTTGTGTGCTGAGTTCAGTTACATGCAGTTGTTGAATTTTCTGTCTGTTAGTTGAGGCAGGGTCATAGGTGGGATGGCAGGAGATGGTGGTGTTTCTCCCAGCAGCTCCTGAGCTGAGGGTACTGGTGGCATGGGCTGACTGAAGAGGGTCAGTGGAGCCTCAGATGTTACTGGCTCTGGAGGGACTATTTGGGGAAGAACAGCCTTTTGAAAACAAAACATTCCAGATTTGGCTGTTAAACAGCAAAATATTTACTTCCTTTGTGCAAGTGTTACTTGAGGATTTATTACTAAAGAGCCTGAACTTAGGACGTGCTGATGGCTGGGGTTGTGTGCTGCAGGATCCGACTGTCGCGGGGAGGAGGCAGCATTTGATGCTCGGCTCAGTCCACTCCTTGCCCCAGAATTTTTGCTGAATCTCAGTGTTGGGATTTTACCAAAATTTCTGTTGTCAGACTTGAAAGCAGACTCTCTCCTGGTGAAGTTTCTAGACCCTCTTCATGGGCTGTCAGCCTGCAGGACGGGTTCAGGGAGTGGGTTTCATTCCTTTTTTCCAAACAGGAGGAACTATATGTTTGTGAGGTCGGTTTTTGGAGTACTTTTGATACTACAGTCCTGTTATTCCTGATGTAAGGCTTAGGGCTTGTTTAAACTCTTATTTTTTAAATTTAATTCTGCATCTTTTCTTGTTCATGATTTTCACAATTACTTTGGCTTAAAGGTTTTTTGGTTTATTTGTATTACTTTTTAAGCTACATGTGTAGGAAATCTTCCTGGACACGTATTAACTCAGATTTCATTTTCTGTTTCAGAAAATGATGTAATGAAGCAATGCTGTAGAAGTACAGTTAAAACGGATACCTTTAAATTTAGTATTTGGAGACTTCAGTGCTCACCTTACATTACTAGTGGTTTTAAATGGCTCTTATGAAGACCTCCTTACATTGGTGGATGTTGTTGGAGGAAGGGGCAGTAGCTATCTTCCCTCTTCCCTCTGTCCAGACAGCCTTCAGAAAGGGAGCTAATGTGACCTTTCTTTTTCAGTGTCACACCATCTCTGCTTCAATAAGCCACGTGTGTCTAAAAGGAAAAAACCTCCAACCAACAAACCCAAACATTGCCAAGGAGTGAAACCAGGCTGGATGGAGTGCTTGTGGAATACCGGGCTGGTTAATTGAAATGCAGTGTTTCCAGCAGCTTCCTGCAGCTTCGGTGTTCCCTGGCTTCCGCTTCCACACCTTGCTGAGTTTTCGCTTTGGAGTTTTCTCCCCTCACTTTGCATCCTGTTTTCACCTTCCTTGGCTCCTGGCAGGCCTGTGTTGTGTTAGTGCTGTGTTAAACGCCGTGGGTTTGCAAAGGCAGGGTTGCCTGTGGGTGCTGCTGCCTTTGGGGTACACCTGGCAATGCTGAAGGGCCACTCTGTGCTGAGGAGCAGTCATGGCCCTGGGTGGATGACAGGAGACTCTTCTCACTGGACATGGAGTGCTCGCTGTCCTGCTCACATCACATGCTTTGTTCAGGGGGCTGGGATTTCCAGCCAGCTCTTCAAGTGGGTTTCCAAACTCAAATGAAAAGAAAGAAGTGAAAATATCTGTTGCTGGTGGCTGCCAGCATGTAGGGTCAAAGTAATTGACTGCCCCAGCCTTAGCCAGTATGTGAGGACTTCTGGGAAATGTGCTGTAGTGTTGAGAACGTCTGTAGTATTGGAAACTTAATAAAAAGATGGTTAATTTTTTGGTAGACTTGGCCAGTAATAGCCACCATTCCTTGACTTCATTGCCGTTGAATCTGAGGATGTAAGTTTAGTGAAAACCAAGGGTGAAGGGCTTGATGACATTTCTCACCCAGAGTTGTTGGTGATGCTGAGCAGTGGTTTCATCGTTCTGGTGCACTTGTCAGTTTTAGCAGCAAAGCAGTGAAAGTCAGGTATGGACATGAGAAGCTACAAGGAGAGGCTGAAGCGACTGCACTGTGTGAACACTCCCAAAGTTTGCTTTCAGAGTAGGTCCTTGTATGAACCTTCTGACTGTAAAGGAATTCTCCTCTTGCTCCGTTAGCAAGTGCTTGGAGCCTGCCTAGGTGGGAGAGGGAAAGAGGAGCTTGTTTTGCTGGTGGGGGAAAGTAGACTCTGAGCGTATGGCATGAGAAATAAACAGCTGATTTTGTCACCCAGCCCTCAGCCAGTGTGTGGGCCTTCATTAGGGAAAATTTGGTTCTCAACCCTTCCCCAAAAATGCACCATTTGCAGTTTTACCTAACTAGTGTTCACGCTGAATTTAGTTATAAAATGTCAAGAAACTTTATGCTATGTGAAAAGGACAATGGGACTTCGGTGTGGCATGTGGGGAGACCTGAGCCACTGGTGTACAACAGCAGCTTTAGCTATATTTGTGTTTCTTATGGTTTTAGAATTGTTTGTAGAGTTTGTCATAGCAACAAAGTATTTATCACAAATATTCCAAGGCACTAAGGCTAGATTCAGTAACTTCTAGAGGAAAATTGTTTTGTTGCTCATCTTTCATACTGCCACCATTCCTTTGAGTTCCTCCTCATCCTTTTTGGGTTTTTTTCCTTCCTCACTTATTCCATGCAGGTAGCAGTCATGGCCATGCACATGCTGGTTTGTGTTGGTCTTTTTGCTCCTTTTGTATAATTTTTACCTTTGCCTGAACTCCTTGGTCTTTCCTTGATGCTTCCCACAACGCTGGGCTGCATCCTGTGCTGGAGGCCTGGGAATGCATTTGCTCATCCAGTGTCTGACCGAGTGCTGGCATCCAGCAGAGCCCTGCTGAGACAGCAGCACTGCAGAGCTGGACCTGGTTATCTTCTCTTAGCCACTCTTGATTGATAGTTAGAAATCTGCTTTTGTTGCCAAGAGATTTACTACTGTAATGATACAAATATTTCTAGCAAACAGACCAAGAGCTGTTGGGTTTGCTTCTGTTGCTGCTTGTTTATGGATGGAAGATGCCAGGATTGAAGTTTGACTGTGAGAAATAGCATGGCAGTCCTGCAGTTGTTTGGATCTGGAGTAATTCTTTGCATTTATTTCTTCCAGGTGGAGTTTGTTGGATTTGTCTGTATCTGGAGGTCAGCAAGTGACTGGGTGACTATGGTGGCCTCTGTGCACTGTGTTTTTGTGGCACCACTTGTTCACTGTAGGGCTGCAACTCTGCCACTTCAGTGGTTGGTCAGTGGTGGTGGGATCAGCTGGATGCCTGCCCCTTCCCCAAATAAGCATGATATTGGGATTTTAGTAGTTTATTTTGTACTAAAGTGCCCATTTGTAATGTTTAAACACCTCTTCCCTCTCTTGAGGCTGTTAAGGAGATGACTAGCCCTAAGTTATTATTTCATAATAATGGGTTTATAAAACTTGTGTTTGTGAGTTTATAGCTTACTTGTTATTTATTTTCAGAATAGACCTGTCTGCAGATCACCAGCTGATGAACACCCTTTTGGCCATTTCTTTATTTTCTAATTACATATTATATAGGCAAACTGTGGTAGTTAATGGGGCTGCAGGTCTAAATTCACCTCCAGGATCACCAAAGATTTAAGAACCAGTTAAAGAAAAAGAAAAGGGGGTAAGGGGTTGTTTGGAGAGTGGGGGTAGAGCAGAGACTCTCTGTGATTTGCTGTTGTGCACTTCAAAGTTTTATGGCCCGTGGTGCATCCCTTGGGAGGATAAAGTGCAAGGAGCATGAAGAAACCCATAAAATGACGAAGGGTTTATGTGGTATAATTAATGTGGAACTTTCCATGAACTTTATAATACTTACACTTTCTTAATTCTACATGAGTTTCTGGTTTGCTAATAAGTAATCTTGAAGATTGCTAATGGAACTTAAATTTTGCATTTTCATCCTGAATTATAACAGGACACATTGTAGGCTGCTATATTTTAGTCTGTAGCTTCCTTACTTGAGTTCTCAGCTGTGGCTGTGCCTGCCTTGGGAAGCATTTTTGAGCTGTGGCCAGCTCTGCACTAAAAACCCCCGTGTTGATAGAGCTTTACTGGCAAATCCTTCCCGTGCCAATGTGGCTCTGCTTGCACAGACACTTTTTATTGACACTGGATGGATTTGCAGATCTTGGTGTTGTTAGTTGCACCCGTGGCAAAAATAAACGAGGAGAAAGTTCAAGTAAAAATCTGGATTTGCAGAGTAAAACCAAATCAGTGCTGGGATGTTGCAGCTCCTGATTTTAGCTACTGAGGAAATTTTAGCTGGCGATAAATGGAGGAGTTTGCCTGCTGGATGAGCAGGGCTGCAGAGCAGTGTGGACCCTTGTTCCTCTGCCTTCACCAGGAGCCCCCATGGTGGTAGATGGGCTCATCAGCTGCACTAGCAATGGCAGATTTGATGTGGGGGGGTATTGCTCCACCTCCCTAAAAAAGTCATGGTGTTATTTGCGAGGAACAGGACCAGGAAAGTGGTGGTTCATTTGGAAGAACGGGAACTCTTGTTCCACCAGTACCCTCAGTGCTACTGGGTGAATAATCCTCTTCTCCTCTCTGTTCCCAGCTTCTCCGGACATTCCTCCCTGTAGGAATACATTGTGTAATTCCACAGGACTGAGCAGCAACTTTGAAGGCAAATGGGGCTATGGGTTCATCACTCTCATAGCTGGTTGGCTGATTTCATCCTTTTCCAAGGTCAGACCTGGTTTAGAGGTCACTGGATTTAGGATTTGCATCCCGTTCTGTGATGGTTGTGTGCTCTGACCGCACAGCTTGAGGAGTCCATAACGAAAAGCTGGTTGGATTGAGGCAGGAGGCAGTTGTTTTTCACATAGGGGATTTTTTTGGAGTGAGGAAATGCCATTGCTAAATGCAGCAAAGGGAGGCATCCGTGAGATGTAGTCGTGTTACAGGATGGTGAGAATGACCTTCCATTGCTGTAATAACAGAAGGTGGGAGATGCTAACAACAGGAGTTGGAAGGTTTAGCGTCAGCAAGTTCTGACAACTTCTACCAAAACATTTTAAAGGGCTCTATTATCCATAGGCACTTTCTGGATTAATAATACTGATAATTGATGACAATGGAAGAAAGTTAATAAAACGAGCTGAATAATTAGAGGTCTGCCAGCCCTGCAAAATAATGGAATGTGTGATAGAGGGCTTGACTGATACGGAGGTAAGGGGAAGTAATACAATTAATGTCAATTAAAATGTGCCCATGGAAAATAAGCTGATGAGATGTAACTGGGATGTAGTTTGGCTGATAAAAGCAATAATGTGTGCTGTAAAATACTTTGCGCCTTAATGAATTGAATGTAGAGCAGTGCAGTGTTTTGAATGAGGAATGGAAATGGTGTAAAATGAATGCAGGGAGTGGGAAGTGGGTAGTGGCTGCACTGGGAGGTGGATCTGGAAATGGCTGGGAGCTGCTGGCATGGCAGGCCTTGCCTGGCTCTGGTCTGTGCCACAGGCAAGTTGTGTTTTTGTGGATAACTCCAGGTATCACAACTTGGGTGTCTGTGAGCCTTTGAGTGTCTGAAGTGCAGGGAAATAGGGTGACAGTCATATGTGCAGAGCATTGGCTGGGGAAAGGATGTGTCCAAAACCCCTGTAGAGCTGGTACCATTTGAGGCTACCTAGAACAGAGCCTAGACAGTGTTAAAGGAATAAAGCAGATTTATTAAAAGGCCATCCAAGGATATACCTTGGGCAGTGCAAGAGCCTGACCAAACCTACACCCAAGATGGATGATGGGTCATGAGTTTTCACACTTTTATAAGTTTTGGTCCATTTACATATTGGGATTAATTGTCCAATTACAGCTTCAGGTTATGCAGTCCCATCTTCCCAGTTTGCTCTTCTCAATTTGCTGTTGTTTACACTTTTTGGGCCTGAAACTGCAACGGTGTCCTTGGTTCTCGGGCTGGAAAAGGATTGTTTTATCTAACTAAACTGTGAAGAGAACTTGCTAACACTTTATATGGAGTTCAGAGTTACATACTAAAGCAGTACAGAATCTGAAAAATATGAAAGCTGAAACTTAAGGCAGCAGAATCATGGTCTGAAATAGTCAATATCCAAATAGAAATCCTGGAATGGCGTAATGAAGAGCACCATCTCCCTGATTTCTTTATCAGTCCAGCAGAAATCAATCGTGCCTGGCTGCTCCTTGCCCAGGAGGAAGTTGGGAAGTGGCAGCCCTGTTGATTTAGTCCAACACAGTCGCACAGTAAAGTTCCCAGTAACTCAGGGAGCATTCAGGACTCATAAATTACAGAGCAGCTCACGTTTATCATACACATCGCTGCTTATCTTGTAAACTCATCTGCTGGGCTTGCACGAGCAGTTGATTTAACAGCATGTATATTGTTGAACTTGACACATCCAAGAGCCTAATCAAGCTTTAAGAATACCAGGGATGTCTGGCTGCTGGTGTGAAGTCTCTGCAATTCCTAAGTAATTTCTAAGAATGATCGTGGGCCAGGCTCTGTCGGGTTCACTGCAGGTCACAGGGAATGTCTGTGTTGTACGGAATTGCAGAGGAGTTTTATCATAGTGCTGGCATGTGTTTTAGGATGTAAAATGATTAGATGTGTAAAATGAAGTTAATATCCTTTTTCTGTACATTTCCAACTGGGAAATGACTATAAATTAATTTTTTAGGGTAAAATGCCAATGAGTAACTGTACTGCTTGTGTAGTACTGCCAGAATCTGTCATGGGATGCATGAGGCTGGTGGAAGATGACAGAGATATGGTTTGTTTGGAGGGAGAACTGATAAAGTTCTGCATTGGGGCTGGTCTCTCTTACGCTACTGCTCCAGTTCCCTTTCCTGTGGGGACTGATTTGGTTGATAAACACATGCATTTCATGGGTACTTTGATTCTTTCAGTGGTGTTAGAGAGTGATAGACACCTTCAAGGTGCTGCTGGTGTGGGATTGCAGAGCTTTTTGGGACTTGGGTCTTTTAAGGGGAATTGATGCACCTTCTACATATTTAGCAGTAAAAAAATAATAATTTTGTATTATTTAGTATTTCTGCTTTTGAGACCCTTGGGCATGGTGAGATAGGAAAATTTCCATTCCTCTTCCTTACTCTTAAGTTGAGGAACATTTACTTTCTGAGTTGTGAATGGAAATAGAAGTAATCTGGGTTTCATCAGGTATAGTGTGTTTTAGTTTTAAATGAACTAACAGACCTTGAGTTGCATTTCTGCTGCAGTTTGACAAAATTATAGCAGGTGCTGGGGCTCTGTGCTTATTTACTTGCAAATCCTGTCAAGTGTGAACTTCATTTATGACTTCTCTGGCAGGTCATGCCGTTGCAGTCACAGCTTCTACAGTGTTTTGTTGCTGTTGCTTGTAAAATTTGCCACTGAGGGAAATAATGAGCTAAAATAGGCACAGGTAAGCACACACAGGCTCCTTGTGTCCAAATCCATTGAAGTTCTTCTAAAACTTTGCAACCGGAAAGAATTAAACTGTATTTATATTTCTGAAATAAAGTTGCAGTTTCAACAGAAAAAGCTGTTATTTGTCTTATTGGCATGGCAAATTGCTCTTTTTGGACAGGGGAACTGGGGGGGTTTCCAAGTCATGTCTTCGCTTGAGTCTCCTGGTTGCAACCACCCATTCTCCTGTATATACATCATGTGTCTCCTCTTTTTTCTAGATGATCATGGGAACAGCAATGGCAGTCATGTAAAAATCTTTTTACCGAAGAAGCTGCTTGAATGTCTACCAAAATGTTCAAGTTTACCGAAAGAGAGGCACCGCTGGAACACTAACGAGGTAGTTAAATCTCTTACTTCTCCTTAAATGTACCAGCTTACTTAATGCTTATGGATTGTTTCGTAAGAGCATGCCGTGCAAGTTACAGGATATGAATTCCCTGGCTCTGGAACCTGTTCCATAAATAATGAGTCCTAGTGTACATACTGAAAGTAAGCTTTAAGTGAGACTTGAAGGCAAATGTGGAAGTTGACGTCTATTTTAGACTTCTAGAGGTCTATTGCTCGTGTGTGTGACTTGTCTCAGAGTCAAGTTTCACATCACCTTGATGACCTGTTTCAAAATCGTTTAAAATTGGATAGGTGTGTTTGTACCACGATAAATAAAGTGTTACTTTCCTGTGCATGAAGGCTTAGGAACAAAAAAAGTGGTGTGTGTTCTTTCCTGCCACACAGGGCCCTGGGAAATAACCAGCTTACTTCTGTCTGAGTTAATAATCTCATTCAGAATAAGTAAAACACAGAACCGTCTGTTTTTTACTGGAATACAGTTACTCTGAGTATGCTGGTTCACAGATCACCTGTTACTGCATTATGGTTGGGGTAATTTAAATAAAAAAGAAGTCTCTTAAATTCTGTTGGCCAAGGTGAAGTTAAAGAACAACCTAGGTAGCTCTACAATCCCTAGGCTTTATTCCTGCTGTGCAGCAATGCTGAATGTTCCATGGCAATACCCACAGTGTGTAGTTTTAGTTTTTAGTGGCTCTGTCTTGCCATATTATGGGAATCACTTAATAATAGAGGAAATCCACTTAGGGAAATTACTGTAAAACTCCAGTTAGTGTCTGCTTGTTGAGAGCTGACTGGTCCTGTTCCTCTGATCCCTCCTTTGTAGATCTAAACTTGTTAACAGAACCTGTGCTTATGAGTTTAACACCTGCAAGTGGCATCTGAGTGCAGGATCAAACACAGCTCACTTCTGTGTGTGTGTTTGCTGAGCGTAGAATCAATCACAGAGCAGTGACTGTGTGTATTTTTCAAAATTGGAGTCCTTACCCCTCTTTTGGTGTCTGGTAGTTACAATCAGGTATTTATTTTTAACATACCCAGTACTGTGATAGAATGAATCAGGTCTTCAGGGCAGTTGCTGGCCTTGGCTTTTTTGTGTAGATGTTTTTGTCTTGGGTCGTTTGAATTGAAATGTAAATCATAGAAAATGTGGGTTGTGGTTTATTCTGTGATAGTGTTTGTATTGGTGGGGACAGGGCATGGAGCAGTGACAATTCCAGTGGCTCTGGCAGATGATGTTTGGCCAAACACAACTGGGGGCAAGCAAGCTCTGCACAGGTTTGTGACAGAATGATGCTCTTCCCTCTTACTGTAAAGAGCTGCTTGTGGTGGGGTTTAATCACTTTCATGTTGCTGCTGTTCCCAGTGCAGAACTTTGTGCACACATGGCTTTGGGTAGGATTGCTGTGTGGAGGTTCCTGTGAGTGCAGGATGTGGCAGAGTTCATTGTGCAGCTGAAAACTGTTATTATTCATGAGAAGCAGGAATGTGCAGGTGCTTGGTGTGGCGTATTAGGTTAGGAGGGGAATTTGGGAGCGTGGCTGTTCTCCTAAGGGTTGTGTGAGTGTTTTGGGGAGCGAGGAGTGAGCAGCTCTGGTGGTGCTCACCAGTATATTGCTGGGGAGGGATTGTCTGGTGCTGTAATTCTGGATGGATTGTTTGCTGATAGACACAGGTCATCAGCTGAGACATTAAAACTGGATTCAGCCTGTCAGTCTTATTGAATGTCAGATTCCTCTCTCTCATTTGTGTCCCCTCTTCACAAATCTCTCACTGAGGCTCTTATGCCATGGGGATGTGGAGCTGGGTCTGTCCATGGGGTGTAGCTCATGCTGACTCTGCCAGCCTGTATAGTGTGGTGTGGCTGGTACAGTATTCCTGTTGCATGATTTAAATGAAAGAGCTTTTCTTGTGGCCAGAGATTTTTTGGCCCCACTAGCTCAGAGTGGGGGAAAAATAGAAAAAGCCAGAGTCTTATGCCTAGATGAAGTCTTGGAAATTTGTGTTAATTATGGGGGAGGAAGGAGCTGAGTTTCCAGATTTTACTGCCTTCCCCACCCCCAATCTGAAAGTTTAATTCTGTGCACTGTTATAAAACTTGAAATTTTCTTAGGGTATAATTGAATAATAATGTTGGACTACATTCCCAAGGCATTACTAAGGGAATAATTTTTTTCATCTGAGTACACAGGTGTTCTGCCTGTGCTACTGAAGACAGAAGTTGTAAAATAGAGAAGAAAAAGTTGTATTTTATACAGTGGTATTTCCAAAATTTTTGTACCAATTTCAGAATCCCTGGTCCTGTGTTTGAGGTGTCTCCTGGACAGGGAAGTTTAGTAAAAGATGGAAAAGAAATGAAATGCCTGAACAACTTACTGATGTGAACATGTGTGACAATGCTGTCCTCTCTCCAATGGTGCATGTTGGGCAGTCATGGGTCGAGTCTCACCAGGAGCTGCAGAGAGTGAGTGTAGCAGACACTGGTGTTGGGGTCATCCCTGGGGTGGTGGGGTCCAACCCCCCTAACCCAGCCCGACTCCTAAGTGTTCCCTCTGTGCTCCTTTGCATGGGGATGGATCAAGGAAGCTTGAACACAGCTCTTGTCTGTCTGGTGTGGCCCTGAAGCACAGCACACAGGTGTTCCCAGCTGTGGGGTGGTGGGCAGCAGGATGAGCATGTGCACTCACAGACTCCATCGGGTTCTTGGTGCTGCTGTGCGGAGGTCAGGGAGCAGCCAGGGTAGAGCATCGCCATGGGAACACCGCAAGTGGCTTTTCCTGGGCACTGACGACTGCAGCTTGAGATTGATGGTCAGATGTTACTCAGGGTTGGGTAGTTGGGAGGGAGAAACTGTGTCCTCTGAGACCTGGGTGGGCTGTGGATGACTTTACACGTAATAAAATCATGTGATGAGCAGTGAGAGAAATGGAGCGCTTAAAAATGGTTCAAACATGTTATTGAGGTGCTTGCTTTCCATTGGATTGTGCATTTGCAACTGAATTGTTTGATGGAAATAGATTTCCATACCAAGATGTCATCTTGTCTTAAATCAAGTTTATAGCGGTTTTATATTTCCTACTGAAGGAAGTGTTCCGTCTAATTCAATTTTTTTTACCAGAGATAGAAAATCTTAAGTTAAGCCTAGCAATTTAATTACAGATTTACATTTTTTAAATGCCTGCAAAGGTGCATTGTGCTTATTTCTCCAGCTCTAGGCGAGGATAGAGATGGGGCTTTCATATTATTTCTCACATTAAGACAAATGAGTTAGTTGTGAGAAGCTTCTGCAGTGCTTTGTGCTTGTGAGGGAGTTCCTCACTCTAAGGGTTTAGTTGTTGTTCACTATGAAGCATTTTAGGGTTTGTGAAATGCAGATCCAGTTTGGTTTCAGTGAGTGGATGGAGCAAAGGCTTCTAGCTCGGTGTGCTGGCAGTGCACCTTGAGCAAGAATTTGGGGAGCACTGGATCTCAGCTCCTTTCCATGGGAGTGGGGCTGGGTTCTCAAAGCAGGGCTGCACCGAGCCACCCTCCAGCTGCCCCAGCTGAACTCCTGTGTTCCCTGACAGAGGTGCTGAAGCTGGTGCCCTATTACCTGTTAGTTACTTTGGACAGCAAGATACGTTGTCTGCAGGAGATGCATCCCACTGCCTGTCTCGGAAGCAGGAGCTTCCCAGGGTGTTGGGGCTCAAGGGTGTTGGAGTAACCTTGTCTCTGCACAGTGCTTGCCAGACACCGGATTGCAGCTCTGAACAGAGATGCCGTTCGTTAACAGTTGGCAGCCGCAGTCATTAATCATCCTTGTAAACACTTAATGACACGGTGCGAGAAAGAAGAAAAAGTTAAACATTGGAAATGTAAAATGCTATCCTGGGCTTTGGTTCCAACAGGATTCTTTATTTACAGTCTCTTGGGAGAAGCCCAGAACTTCTATGGTAGAAAAAGCCAGCAGCATGTGCTTAGGCTTGTCTGGAGGGGCATGGCAGAACTGCCCTGCTCTCTAGAGTCAGCCAGCATCCACATTTTGCAGATTCCAGGCTCAGGTACTGCTTGGGAGAGTATTCAAATAATGCAATTATGAAACTGTATTTGAGCATTATTTAGCATAGGAAGAAACCCTCTGCTGCCTGGGGGCCTGAGTCGCGTGTTCACTGACATCTCGATGTGCTCTGGTGTCCTTGCTTTGCTTGCATGATAGTGACATTCTCCTTTTCACTTGACAACGAGTTATTTGCCATCTTTTCTCTAAAGCACAGAGATCTTGAAGGTTTGGAGAATTGCCTGAGGGACGTGAAGGACCCAGACTGATAGGGGGAGTGAGTCTGGAGCCTTCGGGCTGGCTGTGATGCTCTGAAATGCGGGCAGGGAGGAAGTGAAAGCAATGCGTTCTTGCTGCCTGCTCCTCCAGCTGCCCTCGGCAGCTGAGTGTCAGGCAGCTGGTCACCGCACGGCTCCTGTCGCCACACGTTTGTACATCACATCGAAGCCCTGCTCTGCTACAGACCCGGCAGCAGGGCTACTGCTACTGCTTTTTTTTTTTCCCATTTTTATTTTTTTTTTTTTTTTTACTTTTAATGTCTCTAAGTGCCTTTTAGAATCAACTCTTACATCAGAAAACTTAAAAAAACCTCCTTGTTTTAAGGCTGCCCTGGATGGTGTGGTGTATTGTAAGTCTGCACTGCACGTTCCAGTCCATTCCTTATTCACCAAAGTAGCTGAATGTGTTAAAAATATATGGTGTTGAGCAAGTGTATGGGACCAGTTTCTGTCACCAGCCCAGCTGGAGCAGGGAATGGTTGTTGGTCTAGGTCACAGTGTCCCCTCAAGATGGCAAAACTGTGGAAAAGGAGCAGTGCTCAGTACAGCTCCCTGTGGACTCTGAAGTCCAGCATATTTTTTTAAATGCTTTACATCAATTCATTCAGATGTGTTCAGCTGGAGCACGGGGTTCCCAAAGCCAGAGGCCACTGGTGGCTGTTGTGAGAGCCCTGTGCCTGCTTAGAAGCACTCCCAGGGCTGGGACATCCTCGCAGTCTGTGTCAGCTCTGGGGTTTCTCAAAAGCAATAAGAATATTGAATTTAGACTAATTGCCTGCTGCCCACGTGGTCGCAGTATAAAGTACTCTGATAGTAATGGCAAATGCTGTTACTAGAAATGCTGTTGGTTTCTGTTCCACCTGATGATCCCCTGATGGAGGAGGAGCAAGGAAGTGGTTGTGGACCAGCTTGTGTGCGCTCCCACATAGCAGCTCCTCCTGCCTCCACTGCTCTGGCACCTGGGGTGCCCTTGGTGTGGTGCTGAGCTGGGGACTGAGGCACATTACAACAAGGGTTTGGGAATGGCAGGTGTGTTACCTTGTTGGGGGCAAAGTGTTTGCCAGGCGCTGGAGCAGCCAGGGCATCCATAAAATCCAGAGTGCCAGTATCGATTCTCACCCTTTATTTCAGTGGCAGGGGTCTGTGAGGTCCTGTGCCTCGCAGAGACCTCTCCCACCTGCCTTTGTCACCAGCGAGCTGGGTGCCTGCACTGCCAGCCGATGGAGCTGTTCATCCAGAGCCTGCCCCTCCTCTTGGCCACCAGCAGAAGTGTGAGGAACCCCACTTGCTTTGAAGAAGAGCTTGACAAGTGAAATGCCAGGGAAGCAGCGCTTGCAGAGGAGAGCAGTAGCGAAGTGTTGGTACACCTGACTGGGGCTGTCTGGCATGTGGGGGCGGCTCCTCCCGCTGCGCGTGTGGCTGGGGTTTGAGGCTGATCGGTGAACGAGATGGCAATTTCTCTAACAGAAGCACTTAATTGTGGGTTTATTTTGTGAAATTAATGAAATTCTGTGCTTTGCTTAGTGTGCAAAGCAGGAGTTGTGTTTGCAGTTCCTCGGTTGTGTTTATAGCCCTGCTGACTGCTGTGAGCAGGCTGAGGATTGAGCAATATTGGAAGGTTACCTACCTATCCAGGTGATTTTGAACAAAGGCAGTAATACCTGTTCATGCTCAAACAGATCCTCATCTTCCTCTTAGGAAAATCTGGCTTTTTCCCCTTCCTTTTGTTTCATGTTAAGGTCAGTGAAAAAGAGCTGATCTTGTAATGCTGGGCAGTTAGTACGTCAGAGTGCTGGAACTGGAGTGACTGCTGTAAAGCACAGCAAAACAGGTGGAGGGTTTAGAGTAATTCACTGCCCTCGTGACTTTTTTTTTAAACTCCAAGTTAAAGTCTTTTGAATAAATTAAATTAACGAATTAAGTTTTTTACATTTAATGATGGCCTAAAGAAAATAAAACTTCATAGTTCTAGCATTTTGTACACAAAGTATAAAATGGTGATGGTATTTAACTGTCTGTCATTAGTAACCTGTCAAAGTACCTCTGAATATTGGTCAGTGGTATTAGGGTTTTTTGACACTTCCAGGTTCCTCCAAAGAGTGGGTATTGTAGATGACTGTAGCTCAGCAGAAACAAATGTGTGTCCGGATATGTGGACAGTGGCTGTAAAGTGGGTCCAAATCCTTGTCTGTCTTGTGGGAAAATAAGGTGGAGTATTATTTCCTCCAGTTGATGGACCTCGTGTGCTTTTCCTAAGCTGTGTCCTCTGTTGTGGCTCGTCCTTGTTAACTGTACATGGTTATCCTGAAATGTAGTATCAAAAGAAAAAGTGGAATCTGGTATGTGGGGAATAAAAAGTTGGAGTTACCAGTTATGGAAACTGTTCTTGAAACATGAGGGAGTCAGGAAAGTGGATTAATTCAGTTAGTATTTACCTATCTGCAGGGATGCCAGCAGTAGTGATAGGTACCACTGCATTGTGTGTCTGTGTCTCTGGCTTGCCCAGCACTGAGTAAAATACTGGTGTTACACAAGGTGTACTTCCATGTTATGCAAGGAAAATGGTACAACAAAGTCACTTTAGAAACTCACTCTCTCTGCCAGGGCCTGGCATGTACACAGGAATTGGTTTACTTGGCAAATGAATGGGAATTGAGGAGATTATATTTTGTAAGGGGTTGAAATCCTGTCATCTTGGTTTCAGGTTTGCTGCTTCTAAGGGTGCCTGTTTCATTTGGAAAAGAAAAATCAGAGAATTTAGAATAGAAAGCAAAATTAGATATGAAGGAAAAATTAGTGCCAATGAAAGCAAATGTTTTCTTCTGCTGGGACACTGCCTGAGGAAAAGAGGGAAAGAAGCAGTGGTCTTTGTGGGGGACAGTGTACTAGGGACAACAGGAGAGGGCATAATCCACTGCAGTGGGGGGAAAGAAAAACAAAGTCTCTGTGCTCATTCCTTTGTATTGCTGTCTATGCCCTGTTGTTGACAAACTGCAGGAGCTTGGGGCTGTTTGCAGCACACAGCCCTGGACTGGGCCAGGCACTGGAGAGCCCTGTGTCCCACTGTGGGTTTGTGCCCCATCATTGTTGTCCCGGGGCTAAAATGTTCCTGGAGTTGCCTAAAACTAATCTTTTCAAACTTTCTGTTAACTGAGCAGTTGTGAGGGAGCCCCACAATGTTGGTGTGTCTTGCAGGCATGTCCCTGTCATGCACCTCTGAGGTCAGACAACTCATGTTGATGCCTTCAGACTTAATTATCTGATGAGTCACTGAAGTCTGTGTCTGTGCTGTTGAGTTGCTGGGTTCCCAAACTGCTTTCTTTGATACTGAGGTTGTCTGGCACATCTGCAGTGTGAGCTGTGGTGAGATGAGGCAGCCCAGCACAGCAGTGAGGGAACAGCAGAAACGTGGATTTACTGGTTTGGCCCACAGAAAGTGGAATTGATAAATGCTGGAAATAATGGCAGGAACTGAATTTTAAGGTAAACAAGCAGTACCTTTAGCAGGAGGGTTTGCCAGACATGGTTGCTGAGGGGGAATATGGACCTTCTTGCATTCTCCAGCAGGTTCCTGACTGTGACACACATGAAGCAGGAATGACATGGAAAGATTAGATGTTTTCTGGATAAACATCCAGGCAGATTAGATCCTTGTGCTGCATCTCAGTGTTAAGACATCATGATCTCTGACACTGGGGGCTTCTTTTCCTTACAAAGGCAGGGTTTTGTGCAGGGAGTGTGTTTCTTGGCTTCAAGCACAGGGCTGGTTTGGTCCAGATAAGAGTCTCCCAAAACTTAATGCCTTGCCAGGCAGGGGGAGGGATGCTGGAATGAAGAGGGATGAAATGCCCTTGGTGGTTGTCTTTCTCCAAAAGTTATCTGATGTAAATATTACGTTCTCTGCATAAATTTAGTATAGATAATTGACTGCATCTTGCTTGGAAATGGGTACCAAAGGTTGTTTTATAGCTTCTGTGTAATTGAAATTCCAGGAGGAGAGGCCTTTGTCTTGGAAACCACATTTGAATTACTTTTTTATTGGAGTGTTAAAGCAATATGTTACAATGTGAGGGATTCAGTGTGTGTGTGTGTGTGTCAATAATTACCAGATTTCCACAGTTACAGTGAATAAAGAAAACTGTTGAAAAAGCATGTCAAGCTTTCTCTGAAAAGCAGCAATCCAACAGTTGTGTTGGCAGCCAGGAGTGTTCTGACATAAGCAGAGCCTCCTCCGCACAGGTAGGGGTCAGTGCCAGTGCGGGACCTGCAGGTGAGGCTTGGGCTGTGCAGCCTTGTACCCTCAGTGCTGAAAACAGTTTGTGAAACAAGAAACCAATGCTCCAACATGGAAGTGGGAAAACTTTAAGGAGCCTGTCTGCAGGGAGGTTAATAATAACAAGCCAAAGTGGCTGGAACAGGAGTTGCCCAGTGTGGTGCAGGAGGGTCAGTGGCTGAAGGAGGGGCAGTAGCCACCGGTGCAGGAGAGCAGCTGAGTGTGCTGCTGTGGGCTGGGTGTGGAGTGCAAGGGCTTTGATGTGCTTCCATAGAAGGTTCTAGTTTTACTCACTGAAGCTCCTTTGTTTTGCAGAGATCTTGATGCAGACGCCCTTTTGGATTTCTTTTTAATAGTGTGTGACCCTTCACCTTTGATCCCTTGACCTGCATTACTTTGGTAACCATTTCATTTTTTTAATTTCATTTCATTTTTAATTTTGGTGTGTAAGCTGTAACATTTCATCATTTTAAACTGTAGCGTTCTTTGACCTCCCCAGATGTCTTTTTTCTTTTCTATGAGGATGCGCAATGTTGCCTTTTCTTGAATAAACATTATTTCAGTTTTTAATAAAATATATATTTTTCATTGGTTTTGCTTCTTTTAAGTTTAACTGTGTGTATGTTGCCTGTATAATACCTCTTTCATCTGTGTTCTCCCACTCAATCTATTTTGATATTTTATGTACATCTTTTCTTTTAATTCACATTTTTTCTACAGTTCTTTTGTTCAGTAAAACCCATTCTCATGGCCTGTCCATGGCCCATCCAAGTCCCCCTGTAGTCAACTTTTATAGTTAAAGTAACCTTGGGAGCATTTCAGATACATTTACAAATAAGAGCTATTCTTTGCTGTTAAATTTTTTTTTCCTGTCCTGAAGTTAACTTTTCCTAACCATCAGCTCCAAACTGATAGCTGTTTTAATAAAAGATTAGGCTTCAGACCAAAATGAAAATCTCACTTGAAACTCAATTTGCATTTATTTTTCTGTTATCATTGGAGCCCAAAGAGAAGTTATCAATGCTTGGAGCTGTGCTTTAGGCACGACTGTGCTTAGGGAAGCAGCATTGTGTGTACGTGGGATGGCAAAGCCCCCAAAGCTTAGTTGGTTCTTTCCATTTTCCTGTTGAAAGGGAAGCAGTGGATAAGACAGATTTTGGCCAGATTCTATTTTTATCTGGTAAATGATCATATGAAATCCACTGAGCACAGCCCACTGAAGTACAGATTACTTTTTAAGTGTCTCATTATTTTATTCTCTAACATTTAATGCTGAAGTTTTAATTGCACACAGATGAAGCTGCTAAATGAGCACTGAAATGGATTTAGGTCTTCTCAGAGCCTTGTTGATGCTTATAAAACTTTATATCATTCATTAGGACTACAGATTAAAATTGTAGTGAGCTGTTCACGTAGTGCCACTGGGCTCTGCTGGTGCCTGGCCTCTGGAGGAGCCTGAAGCTCACCTGAACACCTTCCTGCTGACCCTTTCCCCAAGGAAACTGGACTGCATTTGGCTCTGCTCTCCTTTCTGGGGGTCCTGCTGACCTCCAGGGCTTGAGCCTGAGTTATCTCCTTCCCCCAGGGTCCTCTGTGATTCTTGAGGGATTCAGCCTTAGCAGATTCTACCTGGACAGTGGGGATGCACCATCAACACCAGAACCTGATCCAGGAAACAGGTTTGAATTGGCATCCCTGCCTGAGAAAGGTATTTCCAGCACTGATCCCTGTGCTTAACCACAAGATCCCTGTTTTTAAACTGCCCTTGTGTGGCAGAATTGCCTGCTAAAAATAGTGGCAGATCCAATATTCACAGAATTCCCTGCCCAGCGTCTGTGTGTTATTCTGTGAGTTTCTCTGACCCTGTGGCCATGAGTTGTGCTGGATTGTCCCAGCCTCCATCAGTATTTGGAGCGTTCAGGTGGATTTTCCTTTCCCCTCCTATTCAAAATTTTAGCTGTAATTGTTTTTGTAGACCAGGAATTGTCAGTTCTGGTACGCAGACTGCTGCTCCTCAGCGAGCCTGTCTGGGATAGCTGGGATTTGGCTTTGGCTTGGGTTTAATGCTACCTGTCATCCCGAGAAGAAGAATCCTCCAGAAACCATCTTAAGCCATTTCTCCATTCTCTAGAACAGGGTTTTTAAAACTCAGTGGGGAAAAAATACTTACCTTGCCCAAGAAAACCCCTTGAAGACTTTTTCTCCTCATAACACATATTTTATGCTGGCAGCATTTAGATATTAATGCCTTGACTTTCCAGGGCAGCAGTTCTTAAAAACCTTTATTTAAATGTCTGGATACTGAAGGAAATCTCCTTCCCTGTGCAGAAGGCTGACTGTTGGCTGCCTCCTCTAGAACAAATAGCAGGGAAAAAGAAGAAATTGAATAAAAATGTCTGATGTTGGGAACTGGAGTCAACAATAAAAAGAAACAGCTTAAAAGATGGTTAGAATGTCTTGTTTCTTTTTTTTTTTTTTGTCTCATTTCATGTTTTGTCATGTCCATCCTGCCTTCTTTCATAAGGTAAGCACTCTGACCTATGGCATTCTCTGGGTGTAGCTGCCAAGGTGGTGGGATGACAGAGTGATGCATGCTTTGTTGTGATATTTCCATGTATTGTGTTAGATGCAGATGGTTATTCGCAGTAATTGGTGTAAATAATACGGGTTATGCCTGTTCAGCTATTGCATGGGCTTCCAGGGTGCTAGAGCTGCTGAGGGAGGAGGAGGTACAGTCTTTGGGAAGGGAGAGATAGGAATTGGTCCCAGTTTCCTCTTAAAAACACAGTAAATATTGGCAGGAAAAGCTGATTTGTTGACCAGCAATAGCACTGCTATTTGCCCCAGTGTAAAATCTGTCCCCAAGTTTTTGCTGCAGTGCTGCAGGATACAGCAGGAACAGCTGACCCTTGGATGGCAAGAGATGATGGAACTTAATTCACTTTACTGAGCTTGTTTTCCACTGAGCAGTAACTCAAATACATGTTTTCATCAAACACTTAATCAAAGAACTACACAAATGCTGCAAAATGTTTGCAAAGCAAAACATTTGTCTATTTAGATATTGAGAGAATACTCTATTGAGAGATCTGTTCCTGCTTACGAGGTTTTTCTGTTACTCAAAGCCAGAATGTTGACAACATCCACTCCTGAAACAAGTCTTAATTTTGAAATCTATGCAATATCTTCTGCTGCTGGAGGCTTTTATCTGTTAACCTTAACAGAAGGCTGAAGGGCTGAAATGAAATCTTTGGCACATATACAAGACTCAGAGCATTGCATGTCTTGCAGTTCAGGTAATGCAGCTGGGGTTGGATTAACCTAATCTGCTTTATTCAACCTAATAGACATCTGTGTGTCATCTGCATGTGCTGCTTTTTTAATAAAACATAGGCAGCAGCAAATTGCTCACTTTGGTCTGTCTGCTTTTGAAAATCAGATGTATTGGTCAGCATAAACACACCGTTTTCTGTTAACAATGAAATTCATCCAGAGGTGCAGGATGAAAGTACAGGACAGGTCTGTATCCCCTGCCCAAGACTGTGCCTGGGAAAACACAGATTTCCATGCAGCACCTGACCCTATGCAATAAACTGACCAAGTGCCAGCTAACCCTACTGACGTTTCAGGGCTGGTGGGTTCTGGGCATGGATCCTGCTGCTCCCACTGCTCCTGTGCTCAGAGGGGAAGGGAATTCCTTCCCCTTTTCCAGAGCAGAGCCTGAGTGCTGCTCTGGCCTCCTGGCTGTTGGGGCAGGACTGTGATCCTTGGCAGCCGCTCTGCAGGGAGGTTCTCTTTAGGCTGGGGGTGAATTTCTCAGGCTTATCACCCTGCTTGCTGCTCTGGGTGTATGTTGGTTTTTAAAGTCCTTAAATAATTTAATTATTGCTCTTGCTTTAATCTCTAACTTCTCGACATGCATTAAGGACTCTGATGGCTGAGGGGTTGAGCTGGCGCCATTGGGCAGCCAGCCCTGACCCTCTCCTGTGCTTCTGCTTTTCCTCTGCTTCAGAAGTAGAACTGTAGCCCTTGACACCCCTGCATTGGCTTTGTGTCTGCTAGAGCAGGGTCCTCTGCCTGTCCCCTGCTCTTAGCTGCACATTCAGCTCAGAAAATGCTCAGTGATAAACATGTGTTTTTATTTCTCCTTCAGGTTTGGCTTGTCTGCTTTTCAGCTCTTCTAGACATTGGAAATTCCAGTTTGTGTTTATTTTCTCTGGATTCCTTCCCACAAGACAGAAGTGAATTCAGCATGGATTATTGGGGAGAGCCTTGGCTGGGAATAAGGATAATTGCAGCCTCTGGCTGTGCCACAGTTTCACTGATGATTTCTTTTAAGTTACTCACCTGCACTGTATCTGTTTCCTCAGCTGTAAAATGTGGGTAATTACCTCCATTGTAAAATGTTACAGGGTCTGCTGGTAATTATATGAACGAAGTGCTAATTACAGTGATTATCCCTTGGACCTAGTCTAGATCTGGCTGATGTTCCTGTTGTGATGAACGTATGAAACAAATACTACAACTTGCTTTTCTCCATTCTTAGCGAGGGGCCTGGGAGGTGCCCTGTCATGCGATGTGTTCCCAGTGAGAAGCTCTGCTGTCCTGTCACCCAGGTCCCTCTCTTAATTTCTTGTTCCCCTCCACCCTCGCGTGTTACAGGGCCGTGGGCTGAGGAATTACTGATTCAGTAGCTGGATCCATGTATGATCTGATAGCCAGGGTTTATGCTGTGGCTTCACTTTTCCTCTTGGGGATATGTAGAATGCAGCAGCCAGGGAACTGCTCCTGAGGTACCACTTGGGTTGGAGCCAGTCTGTGCTGCCTGGTGGCCTCCATTCCTTAAGAAGTGCTGACCTTGATGCCAGGAGAGGTGTCCTTCCAGTTGTGGAGATTATTTCCCTCCTGTAAAAGCCTACAGCTTCAGGACTTTATTATCAAACATTTTATTTGCCTTTCTCTTCTCCGTTTATTTAGGACACATTTTCTTTGTAGCTGGGAATAGCTCTACTATCCCCTGAGCAGGGCTGGGTAGTGAAGGAAGAATTGATATTCTTCAAGGTAGAAATGGAGTGTTCTCATCGAGAAACTCCTGCTGCTGCCGCTGGGAAGGTGCTGTAGTTTTTGTTGGTAGTAATAAGTCACATTGTACATCTGGTAGTGATGAGAGTCTTCTCTCCTACCTAATCCCTGCCTTCCCTGGTCACAGACCTCATGGTACAGTAACAACAAAAATAATGTGCTTGGTTCATCTTGCTACGACTCTGCCTGCTCTGTTCTGCCACGTCTTATTCCCTGCCTTCCTTGGTTCTGGATGGATTTTCTGCCTTTGCCTCCAGCCTCCATACCTGCTTCCCATCAGCCTCAGCCTTTCTTTGCCCTGGAAGAGCAAGGCTCAGTTATGTCTTCAGAATTTAGTAGCTGAGCAGCTCTTCCTTTCTCAGAGTTTTGACAAGTGCAATGAATTTTTAACTTTCGAATGAAGGTTTTAGTTCCTGACCGGGATGATGGTTTGGAAAGGCTTTCTGGCAATGGGAAGGCAGTCTTTAATTGCAGTTTTGCACCTGAGTTTTCCAGACTAGATACTCTTCTCTGACAGCTTCTGTCTGATTGATTCTAGGGCCTGTTTTTTTCCATGACAGGATACTTGAGTGCACCAGGGATGGGAGCAACGTGCCACTCCTGATAGGTGAAAGTGGTCATTGCCAGGCAATGAGGGTATGGAAAGAGCTTCTTTTGTTAGGTGGAGGAAAAATTAGATGAGGGATTATCATCTCTCCCACAATTTGCTCTTGCCTTGCTTTAGAGCCTCTCTCTGAACTGGAGAGGCGTGTCTGTAGTGTCTCTGTGTTCACCTAATGCTCATCTGCCAGACTTGTTTGAAAATCCTTCATTTGGGAAGCAAAAGATTCAGTTTGTTCTACAGAAGCAGCATCTATTAAGATGAACTAATATGGTGTGAGAGGCTTCAAAAATGAATCCATGTTCTTACTGCCCATTGCACAAGTGAACTGATTCGTGTGCTCTCTTGCAAGCCACATGCTGAAGGATGTTAAATTACTGTGTAACCTGGAGGGTAATCAGTGATTCAGATTTCAGATTTATCCAAGTCTAATTTTGCAGCATTCTTGCAATATCTGGGGTTTGTGTATCTTGGCACCACTCTGAATGCTGTACATTAAGACTGTAGATAAAACACAATTAAAAAAAAAAAACAAACTTAAATTGTTTTGTAACATAATAATTATAAACTTTCTCAGGTCTTCTCTTAAAAATAGGTGCAGTTTGGTTTTCATTGAGGTGCAAAGTATTGTGTAAAATCACTGCAACTTGTGACAAAAATGCTTTAGAGTATCAGAACGAAAATGCAGCATCACCGTGAAAACAAAAGTGTTAATGTAAAAGTGGTTCCAAACGAGGTGCTGCTAAATGAAGGTTTCCTGGTTTTAAGAGCAGGTTCTTAAGCAGTGATACACTCCGTGGGGGGCAATTGCACACCCCAGGGAAGGAGCTGAGGAGCACTTTCTATATGTCAGAGATTGTTGCAAAGAAATTTATTCATTTTTACTACTTTTTGTAATTACCTGTGACTGCTCGGCTTTGCGAGTCAGTAGGTTACAGATGAACAACGCTGGCTGGTTGCAGGCCGAGCTGAGCGGCGGGGCAGTGCCGGGGGCGCAGCCGTGCCGGGCCGTGCCGGTGGCCCCGGTGCTGTGGGCTCCTCACCGGCCTCGCTCGGTGGCGCCTGCCGGAGCTGCGGGCCTCGGAGCCGCGGGCCTGAGCTGCTGTCCCCGCGCCTCGCCGGAGGAGGAAGAGGAGAGTTTCCATCGCGGCCCGTTTGCAGCTGCCCCCGTGTCTGTACGGACGCGGAATCCCCACAGGAGGGTGCTGCGAAGGCACTGAATGTGCAGGTTTGCAGGGAAGATCAGGGCTTGGAGGAGACGGCGATCGTAGGGCAGCCGCCGGCGCGGCTCGGCCGTGCCCGGGGAGGCCGCGGGGGAGGCCGCGGTGGGAGCTCGCAGCGCCTCGCTCCGTGCTGGTGGGCTCCCGTGTCCGCTGTGGTGTGTGAGCACTGACACTGACACTCGGCTGCTGCAGAGCGTCCCAGGGCTGTTTCCCTGCCTCCTGCTCCTGGCTGGTGCTGGGACCCTTCCCCTGTCAGCATTATCCGTGTCCAACGCATGGCTTCTCTCCAGCGAGCCTTGGAGCCACCCAGCTACTTTCTGTCTGCATGTAGTATGTTTAGCCTGCACAAGTGGCAAAATGCGTTTGCTTGCAAGTAGAGACAGTGTCCAAGTTCTGTCCTAAAATACTTTGTAAGTTGGACTATTTTATTCGGTGCAATCAGATGAGAAATAACGGCAAAACCTCCCTTCGGTTCCTGGCTGTGCAACCCTCTTTCAAATATTTTAGTTAAAGGGATTATTCCTTTTGCATAATACATATTCATGCCAAAAAACTTGTCTGACAAGGCCAGTTAAGCAGCACGTGATTCTCCCTTTAGCTGTGTGCTGCTTCACCCTGAAATTGTGTGTGATCATTTAAAAGTAAACCCTCCACCCTGGGGGCTGCACACATCCCCTCTGCCCCTCACTTCGTTCTTCTGCTTTTCACTTTTTAAATAAACTTTTGAAATGGAGAGTTACATAACTGATGAAGAAACTTCTCTTTGGGATGACCTCTAGGACATGAAGGGGGATTAACTAATTCTGTTACATGGGAGTGTGAGAGCTCTGATCCCTTCCTTTTAAGGGCAGGAGGATCAACTGATGGAGCTGTTGTAGAGAGGGGGTGTCAAATCAGCTACTCA
This sequence comes from Taeniopygia guttata, assembly GCF_048771995.1. Taxonomy (NCBI): domain Eukaryota; kingdom Metazoa; phylum Chordata; class Aves; order Passeriformes; family Estrildidae; genus Taeniopygia; species Taeniopygia guttata. Next base: position 3,677,820 of record NC_133046.1, read on the forward strand.
TTGCATCAGAGCACCTTATGTGGAAACCTGGGACTGAGATCTTGTGTGCAAGTCCCTGTGGGGTTCTCTGCCGGCCACAGAGGCATCACAGCAAGTGCTGGTTCAGTACCTGGGTTTGGATCGCAGGTCTTTAGATGGAGGATTGTGTCCAGCAGTGCTGGTGCTTTGTGTTACTCTGTGGGTTTGGCACTCATCTGAAATAGCATCTCAAAAAAACCCTTTTGGTGGGATGGGTGATCCCAAAGTTTGGCTAATACACACTGTGGAAGAGGTGCCTGGCAGCAGTGGGGGCTTTGCCTCAGCACCTGCATGGCAGGACAGAGCTGGTCTTGTATCCGAATGCTGTTAGATCAGCTGCAGGCTAATACAAATAGACTTGGATTTTGGCCCTGTAAAGGGAGACTTTCAGCTTCCCCTGGGAATTCTGCCTTGGCAGAAACCAGCTGTAGTTCAGTGGTTTCTGTTACCAGGCAGAGTCTGTTTGGATGTTAGAAAATTAGAGCAGAAATTCCTGCAGCAGTCAGCTGTGTCTGCGTCACCTCTGTGACCTCTAACTGCTACTCCTGCAAACAGTTGCCATTAAAGACAGTCAATAACCCCCTTCTGCATTCCACTGGATCGTCTCTTCCTGCCATCTCAAATGAAAAATAAACAAAAGAGCTTAAGCGTGCAACGTGCTAAATAGACTAATCAGCTGTGAAAATATTTTATGGGGGAATCTGGGGCAAGAGCTGTCAGTGGGAGCGAGCTGATTGGAGCTGCAGCAAAACAGCTCCGGGAGGCAGCCATGGGGACAGAAGGGAAAGATTTGTTCAAATGTATGCCTGGTATTTTTTTACCCCTTTCTGAGTAGTTTTAGGAAATCCCTCCCTCTGTAAATTGATTACCTCTGCACATCAGAATGCCTTGGCTCTAAGTACGCACTAAGCTGCTCCTGTGCTGATTTGACTTTGCCTGTTAAATGTAAAACAGGTTTTAATCTTCTCATTTAGATGTTTTAATAGAAAGTAAATGTTTAACTTGCTTTACTGTGGCCTCCAAATCTTTAATCCTTGGGAATGTTTTTAATGAAAGGAAAACCATGCTTTTGTTTAAAGCACAGGGTGATGCTGCAGGCAGTAGTGCTGGTGGGGGGAATTGCAAACCCACAACAGGAATTTTTGGCACTGGTGGATCCTGGATTTGGGGATTACGTGCTTAGGAATATGGTGGGGAGAGTAACAAGAACCCTATCTTGGGACAGTCTGTGGCTGGAAAGGGATTTGTAACCATGCTGTCAGTTCAGTGTTGGTGATTCCTGTCCCTGAATTCAGAATCATCCCTGTGTTCTGATGATGTTAGAGGGCTGTTGCTGCTCCAGGAGGGGGGAGCTGAGCAGAGCTGTGTGCTTGCCAAGGAAACCGCAAAGCAGGCAGCACCGGGTTTTGTTCTGCATACAAAAGGGGGGTTCTGCTCTTCTGAAGCCACTCAGCTTACTTATGATTTAATTTAATGTAATTCGTTAAAAAAGATGTGTGCCTCCAGGACACACATACAGCTGGCAAAATACTATGACAAAGTCAAAACTGAACAAGGAGTGGAGCACCCAATAAGTGTGGGTAGAAACCACCTAGGGGGAATCGCAGGCACCTGTGCCCACTTTGGGGCAGGACCCACAGCTGTTTGCCCCTTCAGTTGCATTTTCTGCCTCAAATTAGAATCAGGACTTTATTAGGATAAAAGTGCATCAAGTCCTGGAAGATGGAGAGTGCTGCCAAAGGATTTACCTCTGGGTTTCCCACCAGCCTGTGCTGCCAGAAGGGAGATGCTGCTCAGGGCAGCTGAAGGCAGACAGGCATCCACAAGGAAGTGCTTCATAAACAACTTCCCTCATTGGAAAGCCAACTGCACCGATAAAGCTTTGGCTGGGTAAATAAAACGCTTTGATTTCCAGGCCTGTCTTATGAGTTGTAGAGCTGTAATTGTGTAAGTGCCAGGGTTATAAATAGTGGGTGCAGCTGGCAAGCCCCAGCCATGGCACACCACAGCACCAGTGCTCCACAGTGAGAATCAGGAGGATTGTTCTCATTTGGGTTTTGGCTTCTCCTTTTGCACTCCACGCTTTCCCACCTGGGTTTGCAGGGACTGGTTCCTGTAGCCAGGCCTGGCTGTCCTTTATGGGACCTGGACCAGCTTGGATGCAGGAGCATCCTGCGGCACCTGGATTTGTACCTGATCTGTGCATCACCTGGGCCGTGTGCAGAAGGCAAGGAGAAGAAAACTATTGGTAAAATAATAAATCGACTTCAAACTGAAACAGTTCATTATTGCAGTGTCAGTACACTGAACAGGCTGGTGCTGCATCACAGGTGTGTGGATGCCTGTGGAAAATAGTGTCATAAGGGGTGTCCCAGCAGTACCTGCAGTGAAGGATTTGCTGTTCTCCACAGGATGACTGCAGAGCAGTTTGCATACATCCATGGGGAAACAGAGCTGCTCCTTCACTGTGCACCAGAGGGATGAGTTAGGTTTTACAACATAGTAACTTAAATATTTAATTTTCTGAGTTGTCATTCTAATTAAATTAATATGCTTTTTTTTCCCTGTTTCTCTTTTTCTTTTGACTTTTTCTTCTCTTTGATCAAAATCCTAATAACCCTAACAGGTCACAGGCACATCAAGATGCTGGGACAGCGCTAGGGGCTGAGGAGAGCAGAGCCGGGGCTGTGTGTGGAGGGTTGGGGTGTGGCAGGAGGACAGTGGTAGAAATGTTTGTCTTCCCTGTGGGAGTGGGGTTGAAACGCTACATCAGGCACGTGTCACCAAAATAATAAAAATACTATGAAAGCAATCAAGTATGCGTTACCCACTTGGCGTTGTTACAGGCAGCTCCTCCCTGTGCAAGGCCAAGCCATTCTGAATTCTTCCCCCGGGATTTGGTGTTAAAACATGTTCGCTGCCAGCTGACAGAAGAGTCAAGCTCGGATTTATTACACCGGCACCTGCAGTAAAAAATGACAGATGATGCGAATGTATTTAATTATCATTCAACGCCACATCTCTGCTTGCTCCGGTCGCGGGGCTGCAGCTGGCACACACTTTAACTAAAGTCAGTGCGCTTATCTGGAGAGGGGCCCGGAGGAAGCGGCCGGGGGGCACCGGGCTGGGCAAAGGCAGGCAGGTCTGTCCACAGCTCCTCACTCGCCCGTGCCCCATCCCGGCCCTCCCCAGCCCCGCTCCGCAGGGAATGTGCTCTCCCAGCCGCTGCTGGCATCCCCCGGGGTCCCTGCGAAGGGGGTCCCCGATGGCATCCCCCGGCCCAGCGAGCGGGCACGGCTGTTCCCACAGCCCGGAGCGATCCCGCGTCCCGAGGGCCGCTGCGCTCTGCAGCAAGGTCAGGGGGACACGGCGGGACTGCCGCAGCGGCGCCGGGAGCGCTCCGTGTGCCGGGAGACACGGAGCGGCGGTGCTCGGGCAGCTCTGCTCTGTGGGGGTGTGTGTGCAGTTACAGGGACGTGCAGGCAGAGAGACACATGTGTGTGTGCGTGTATGTGCAGTTACAGGGACGTGCAGGCACAGAGACACATGTGTGTGTGTGTGTGGTGTGTGCAGTTACAGGGACGTGCAGGCACAGAGACACGTGTGTGTGTGTGTGTGTGTGTTTGCAGTTACAGGGACGTGCAGGCACAGAGACACATGTGTGTGGGGGGGTGTGTGCAGTTACAGGGACGTGCAGGCACAGAGACACATGCCAGAACATGTGTGTGTGTGTGTGTGTGTGCAGTTACAGGGACATGCAGGCACAGAGATACATGCCAGAATGTGTGTGTGTCTTGTGTGTGCAGTTACAGGGACGTGCAGGCACAGAGACACGTGTGTGTGTGTGTGTGCAGTTACAGGGACATGCAGGCACAGAGATATATGCCAGAATGTGTGTGTGTGTCTTGTGTGTGCAGTTACATGGATGTGCAGGCACAGAGACACATGCCAGAATGCGTGTGTGTGTGTGTGTGTGTGTGTGTGTGCATGGTGTGTGCAGTTACAGGGATGTGCAGGCACAGAGACACATGCCAGAAGATTGTGTGTGTGTGGTGTGTGCAGTTACATGGACATGCAGGCACAGAGATACATGCCAGAACATGAATACACATGTGTTTGCACAGATAAACGCATGTACACATGACACATGCATACCACAGAGAGACACGTACTTACACAGATAGACACATGCATACACACACACACCTGCATACACTCATGCACACGTGCATATTTGGCATGTGGGAGGTGGCCCAGGTGCTGCTGCCCAGCTGCCTCAGCCCCAGATGCCATGGCCTCTCCCAGCTGCTGTTAGTCAGCACTGATGAGGCTGCCGGGGGAACTCAGACAAGCCTGGAGCTTGCCCAGAATGTTCTGGGGTGTCCCTGCGGTGCAGAGCCTCGTATGCCCTCAGCCCTCGGTCCCCTGCCATCACCCTGTGCCCCCCTGGATGCCAGTGAATGCTCCTGGTCAGGCAGACCTATGGGCTGCAACAAGCTGGACCAGGTTTGTTTTTGAGGAGGAAAAGGCAATCCAAGGTGAGTTGGGCGATTCCTGTTTCCCTGAGGGATGAAGATTTGGGGTTGTTGAGGGGGGGTGTCCTGCTTCCCTTCCTGCTTTGTAAGAGGAAAAGCTGCTGTTGGGGTTTCGTTATCACTTGTTTGTTGCCTGTGCTCACCAAACCGTGCAGGGAAAAGGGGATTTGGGGAGGATTAAAATATCTGATTCTTGCTGGTTACTGAGCCTTTTGGACGTGAGCTCCAGCAGCTTTGAGCTGCATGGAGCGGACATGAGGAGAGGTGGTCAAAGGAACTGGCCAAAAAAGAAAACGGAAAAATCTGATTTTTTGCAAAGCTTATAAGAGGAAAACGGAAGAATTTTGATCTTGCCAAAATACTTTTGACATTGGAATTTTCCTTGTTTTTGATAATGATTTAAAAATCCCACTTAGTTGAAAGCAAAAACTAAGAAGCCATCTGGAAATGAGGGGTTTTCCTCAGTGCCCTGTCACAGGGAGTCCTCACTGCTGTGTGCAGAACAGGGAGATGTTTGCTTTTGGGGGACGCTTCTGGCATGACTATCTTGCACACCAAAACTCACTTATTTTTGGTGGATGTGGCGTTTCCCCTGAGGGTTTTGGCCAGAGGAGCTGGGCAGGCACATAAATCTGTGCTTGTGTGTGCTGCTCTCTCTTAACCACACCAAACCCCACATTCAGAAGTGGAGTAATCAGCTGGGGATATTTCAGAGCGGGTGGTGAAACGAGGTAGTTTTTAGTATTCATGAAAAATGCTTGTGACAGCCTTACCCCAAGTAATGAGCAGCCACCTGCAGTTCAGAGCAGTGCTTGATAATGCTGTAATTAGATTGGAGATGCAAAAAAGCTCATTAAAATTAAATAACATATTTGTCACTGTTTTAAGAGGTGCAGATTGCCTCGAACCATGCTGGTCTCTTGACCTTGAGTATTTTGGCATAGTCCTCACTGTTGAGCACATGAAAATAACGTTGGAGCATTCCACAGGCAGGTTCGTGGTGGGGATTTCAGCACAGGGTTGCAGGTGCTCACCTGCCCTGGTCAGATTGTTTGGCACCTCCCCATACAGGGCCGTGCTGCCAGCACCTGGATGGTGCAGAGGAGCACAGGCTTCCAAAGGCATGGGTATCTACCTCTTCAGTTTTTGAAATACAGTAAAATGAGTTTTGAGTCCCCTTCCTCCCTCCTGCCTGGAAAGGAACATGCAAAGTCACGACAAAGTGTCTATTAACAAGACTGTAATTTTCCCAAATTAATTTTTAATGACTAATTTGTCTCGTTTTCAGATGTTTTATACAACATTTTTTGTTTAAACTCTTTTTGTTTCTCCACATGTCACCACAGCGGAGGTGGGTGTTGGGTCAAGATCTCCATTTGGGCACTGCTGGCATGGCTCTGCCCTTGGGAAGGCTGCATCTCCCAAGGAAAGGCAGAGATCATCCTTTATAGAAGGGATTTCCCTTTCTGCTGCCCCAAAATGGCACTGCTGTCCAAACACCGTTGCCCTCGCTCCAGCTGTTGTGGCCACATGCTGCTCTTCCCCTCCAGAGATGCTGGCTGGCCGGGGCTTCTCTTGCAGTAGCTCCTGTGCACAAAGAAGAGAATTAAAAACAAAAAGTGGGTTTTTCTTCCTCCTCCTCACTCATCGTGAGTAATTACACGTAGGTGTCTCGGAACAGGAGTGTTTACAGACACTCCGTATTTTCGGCATGTGGGATTTTCCCACTGTAGCACTTGGGTTGTGAGCAGCAGCAAAATCAGCGCTCAGCCTGGTGCCTGGATCACCACTGGTTTTTGGGAATTGGGGAAGAGGAGGGAATGCTCTTGAGCGTGGGATCATGGCCCTTTGGTGTCCACAGGACGGGAGTTTGTAGCAGAACTTCTGGCACCTTAAAGATAAACTTTATTTTGTTGTACTTTTTTTCCCGTTCTTTGGAGTGATCTTGGAAGGGCTCAACTTTGAGTGGTGGCAGCTTGTGTTGCCTTGCAGCTGGGCACACTGCTTGGCTTTGCTTGCTGCCATTCTTGTCAATGTTTTCTGTTATGTTCCTGGCACCAAATGGGAATTTTCTCAGAGCTTGTTCTGACTAATGTTGATGAAAGGGCAGAAATTCATTATTAGAGTGAAATAGCTGGTGATAGACTGGGGTTCCCAGGTGTATGAATGAATATCAGCAAATATCTGTAATGAAATTTTTTCTGCAAATCCTTGCCTGTGACCACCCCTGCTCTGCCTGTGTGGGCTGAGCTGTGAATTCCACACAGCCATAGGAGTTTGGAACAACACCTGTAGGGCTGCCCAGGTCTGTCCCCACACCTGGGCACCCACAGCTTCTCTGGGCAGAGGTGGCTGCCCCAAAACCAGTGTGATGGGCAGACAGAGCCTGACCATAAAAAAATAAAATCAAGTAAAGTGTTTTCAAGGCCCAGATTGAGACAGGAACCATTCACCTCTTCCTTTCTTCTGGGTACCTGATTATTGGCAGAGTAGTCTTAGTTCTTTGTCTAGGGTGAGATGGTTGGGAGGGAGGGAGCTGTGAGTGAACAGTTTCATCACCAATAAATATTTCAGATAAAACAGAATGTGTCATTCCCATCATGCTTGGAGAGTGAAGGGCTGTGGCTCAGGCTTCTGGTCAGGTCCAGGTGTGTCCTTTAGGCTGGTCTTAGGCAACTTCACAGGAAAAGACCCCCCCCAAACACATTTGGCCTTTGTAGTTATGCCAAGGAATCTGCTGGCAGAGTAAACCCTGGGTAAACATCCTCAATTTGCTGCCTCCTGAAATGGAGCGGCTTTTGGAGTTTGGAGCCACAATTTGTATTCAAATGAAGGTCATTTGAAAGGTGTAACACAGTAAACAGCCATTATTTCATTTTGATAGTGGTACTAAAATTATAGTGTTGGTTGAATTATTTTAGTATAGGACCATTACCATCTCCCTAAAACACTTAGAGGGGTTTTATATCAGTGCTGCAGTCCTGAAATTAGAGGAAAATTAAAAATCACACGACTGTGGTAGAAAAGTAATTTATTTGTGAGGATGCCTTCATTTTATCATGGCGTCTCTTTCCCTTCTGCTATTCCAGGAGAGATATGTGCTCCCAACACCCAGACAGGCTCCCAGGGTTTGCCTTGCTGAACCAGGAAAGCAACAGCTTCCCACGAGCCAGGGCTGCCATAAGCCACCCCCAAAACTTAATTTTTAATTTTTTTTTTCTTTTTTCAGTAAAAGTGGCTGATGTGGTGGTATTGCCTGACTCAGTGCTGTCAGTGTGTTATATTTCAAACATACTCGTGTAGGGGGGTAGGCACACACTTAAAATCTCTCTGCATTCATTTTCTTCTAGGAATACATGCAGTAGAAGTTGGAGTTAATAGAGTGGCAGTGATTTCCCTCATCGGGGTGGCTGGGTGAGGGTGCCTGCATGGAGCCTGGATATCAGGGCTGCTCTTGGGTGGAAGGGGGATGCTCCAAAGCTGCCTTGGAGTGGGAGCTGGCGGACGTGAACAAAATCTTAATTGGGAAATTCCCGTAGATTATTACAGCTGCCTTCATTAACATTTTCACACTTGGCTGGTAACAAATGAGAAGAGCTGTGTGTGCCACTGGATTTATAGTGTTCCAAATTCCCTCCATACCTGGGGTGTGCCTTGGAGCAGAAGGGATCGTAGCTTTTTTGTGGAGGGGTGTTCTGTCGGGATGTCTGTGAAAATCTTTACTGGCAAGGACTTGGCTTTCAATGAAAGGAAGGAATACCCTGCAATAAAATTCCTAGCTCCATCTTTGGCACAGTTCAGTTTGGGTTTGGATCTGTTTTTTATGGGGTTTTTGACCTGTTTGTGCTTCAACTCCAGGGTTTTTTAATTGCACAAGGATGATATCAAGTGTATATCCACTGGAAAAGAGCATAAAGTCCTAAACGCTGTGAGCTGAGCTGCTTTAACAGTAGCAAATCTGACATAAATGAAGCACCAGCCATGAAAGGTGTTGCCCATGGAAGGCCAGCACATCATGTTGCAGAAAAAGGGCATGCCTTGTGTCCCTTCCTCTGCCTCATAGGCTCTGGCTTGCTCCTGCTCACACTTCTCTGCTGGAGCATGCGATGCAGGCAGGGCCAAAATACATTTTCATTATGGAATCACAGGGTGCTCCTTGCTGAGTGACATTGGGGTGGATGGTCCCATCCTTGGGCGAATCTGCTCTCACAGAGGAGATCCTCAGGAGCTCTTTCGAATTGAGGGGAAAACCTGCAGCTGGATTAGGATGCCCTCGGAGATGAGCGTAGCAACCTGTTCCATATTTATTACGGGCAACAATTTGACTAAGGGAGAATTTAGATTAATAACATTCAGCCCAGAGAAGTAATTTCCTTTGAGAAAGCGATTTACATGCACTCTGCCAAAAAGAGCCGTCACCGCGTGCTCTCCCTGTGTCAGCTCCAATAATGAAGTTGGAAATAACATGGGAGGTTAATAGGTCCTACTTATCTCCTTAGCGCCGCGAAGGAAGATTTACAGTGCGGAGCCTGGTTTGCATATTCCTGTTGGAAATGGAAAGGTTTTTCCCAGCTGAGATTGATGAGACCTTGCAGGGTGTCTGCTGAGGCTGTAAACCTCCATCCCAGGGACACGCTCCTGCCAGAGGGAGCCGCCTTCACCAGGTCACTGGCCAGGGACTGACTTAGATGCCAGAGCCACCATTGCAGTGATAATTATTTTTATCCATCTGTTTCTTCTAAGCTGGAAGTTCACAGAGACATGGCTGCCACACTGTGTTGGGAGTGTGTTGAAGCCCTGTGGGTTTTCCCTGGGAGCTGCCCATGGTGTGTGAAAGGAAAGTCATCTGGAGATGTGGTGGGAGGTGCTGCCGTGGAGGGTGGTGGAGGTTGCCTGTGTTACCCCTCGGGCCCCTGCCTGTGTGATGCCAGTCTCCTGGGTGTGTGTTGGGGTATGTTGTGTCCTGCCCTTGCCCCAAGGAGGGGATGTCTGCGTGCTGGACCACGGGGCTGGGAGCTGCTGGAATGTGCTGGTGGGTTAATTGGGACTGCTCCCCTAGTTGGAGCCGGTAATGAGCCTGCCTCCATGGGGGAGGATGCTGCTGCCTGGGCTGTTGGTGAGGCTGGAAGCAGCTGGAGTTGCCTGTAGTGGCCCCTTCCCCCTTGTCTGGCCGGCCCAGGGATGGCAGGAGCCAGAGCTCTGTCACTTCACATTACTGCTGTGAAATCCCAGCGGGCCCGTGGCACGTTATGGGCTGCTGCAGGAGCTGTTTCCCTGTGAGCAGTGGAGCTGTCTGGGCTTAGAGTAAGGAAAATCCCCAAATTCTGTGGATGCTTTCCTCTCCCCTGGCTCTCCCCACTGGTATTTGGGAAAGAGCTCTGTGTCTGTTCTTCTCTCCCAGCAGGGTTGTGTTTGCGTCCTTCCAGGTTGTTGGGCTCTTCCAAACTGGGAATAAACCAAACTTTTAAAAATAAACCAAAATTCATTCCCTTTGGATAATTTAAGTCACATGGTGCCTGTGACCTCCTTCTGAGAGGGACTCTGAGAGGGAAAGGATTGTTAATAAATGTTCTGTCTGCACAAACTCTAAAATATTCATTTCAGTCAGTTATTTCATGTTACTGAGCAAGTGCAAGAAGAATGAACTTTCTGAACAGCTTAAGGTACAATTCTGTAATAACCTGAGCCATTTAATGAATGAAATATTTAACATAATTTGCATATATTAAGTGATGGGATGACGTTTTTCTACTTCTGTGTATTCTTTGTGTATCTGGAACAGTGCAGCCTTTCCTCTTCACCACTCCTCACAGTGCTCCAGGGTAGGCACTGAGGAAATGGCATTTTTCCTCCCCATTTGGAGCCAAGCAAATGGGAGCCACACCAGCTGAAGTCAAGGGCACACACAGGCACAGCTGAAGTGTTTTCAGCTTGGCAGCATGGCTCGAGTAAGCATTGCTTCTGCTGCCATTTCTGCTCTTGATGCTCCCAGTCCCACAAAACATGATTTGTTTCTTTTTTTTTTTTTTAATCAAGTAGTATTTTAAGTGCAGACAAGAAGCTGTCTGCACATGCCAGGGACTCCTCTTGGCAGTGCAATGCACAGGGTCTGGGAGCTGCCCAGTTCTGAAGCATTCCTGGAGCATAGCTGGGCCTGGCACACAGCCCATCCCTGGGATGGGGCTGCCAGGCTGTCCCCTGTGGCACTGTCCCCGCCTGGATGCCATCCCTGTGCAGCACTGCTGGCCCCTCCAGAGCTGGGGCTGGGCTGCCCTTGGGGATGCTGAGCCTGCCTCTGGTGTCCTCCAGAGTGGCATCCCTGAGCTGGCACTGCTGTCAGACAGCTGCTGGGTAAATCAGGGCCGAGTTAGGCAGTGAAAACCTCACTGGATTGGGAAATAAAGGGGGAACCTTGGTGCTTTGCCCCATAGAAGCAGAGAGAGCTGTAACAGGTGTTGAGTGACCAGCACTTCATTCTCAGCAGGTTGCTCCAGGAGGAGGGAGCTGCTAATTTCCATGTGACCAGAAATTGCAGTTCATAATCCAAACATTCTCAGTTATACCCAATTAAGGTGTGACTTCATTAGGTGTTCCCTAACTTAACTGCACTTAAATTCATTAAACTATTTTTCTTCTGCTCTGTAAATGGTCTCAGGAAACTGTAGAGGGAAATAAAGTGTTCCAAGGAGTGTGTGTTTTGAGTATCTGTATAAAGATGTATAGATTTTTGGATACATAGGTCTCTCTGTATCCCGTGGGTGGGATTTGGGTGGTTGCACAGAGTGGATCTGGGGTGACCAGTGTGGCTCACGGTGATGCAGGTGCATCCAAGCTGTCCACCGTGCTGTGCCCTGATGCCCCGATGCCCTCACTCAGTGGTAATGCCAGTAAAGCTGACCCTGAGAGGCTGGATGAATAATGCATCTTGCTCTTCCAATCCCCATTACCTTGTGATTTTTGCATCCCACGCACTCAGTCGTGTCACTCATTTGCCCAGTTTGTAGTTTGGTCAGGGCTCTGGGCTGGTTTTCCAGCCTGTCTGAGCCTCACTCGAAAATGCCTTCTGTCATGTTCAAGTGGCACCTTCACACTGCTTATTTCCAGGTCGTTGGTAAATATGAAGCAATAAAGGAAATATAAAAGGAGTTCAACCAGGAATCCCCATCTGTCTGGGCCTGCAGAACTCCTGGATGTCAAAACTGCCTTTCTAGAACTTTAAAGGCTTAAAACCGGAGAAGAGCAGATTAATTCTAAACTGTATCCCTTTCTTTTATCAGCAAGATTTTAATTTTTTTAAGGTATATATTTTTAATAGGAAATGAGCCCACTCCTGGGGATGTAAAGCACAGCCTGGTATGAATATTCTGAGAGGGTCCCCTCTCAGCAGCTGGATTTGAGCTGGGTGAACAGAGGGAGGGCTGTTTTCATCCTGCTGTCAATGTGCCTTGACAGAGCGTTAAAGTCAATATTACCCTAAAAACGTTCTGCTTTTCATAACAGGCAATTTTGTTGGTGTTGAAAATGCTTTGTTTGATTTCGGGAGCCATTCATTACAGGATCAGGGCTTCAAAGTGAAGCCAATTAGTTATAAGAGCTACTTTTAAAAAGCTTTTTTCCAAACACCAGCTCGGAGGTTAGCTGAATGTGGTGAATGGGGAGCCTGTGCCGGGGTGGCACCACTGGGGCTGCATCCCCCTGGCTGAGGCCACATCCTGGTGGGAGCAGGAGTCTGCAGCGTGTGGTGGCTCGCCCCCTTTTCTATATTTAGTAAGAAATGCATCAGCATCCCTTTTACTCCCTGAATTCCCTCTGGGAATGGAGCTGGTAAATAGCTGTCGCACTAAAAATAACACCTGCAGCAGCCACTGGCAGCCACGTTCCCTTCCCTGGCTGAGCACAGAGCCAAAGGGCTCCTGCCCTGGGAGCAGATGCTGGGATTTATGATTATTTGAAAAAAATAACCAAAAATCAACACTTAGAAATATAAAGAGCGTGAAATCGCCTGTGGTGCTTAACCTTTGGGAAGCAGCATCCATGCTCTGTGCTGGCTCCTGTCCGTGAGAAAGGACACAGCAGCCCCAGCACAGCCTGCAGCAGTGTTCTGTGGGCTGGCAGTCCAGAGGTCACTGCTGTGACATGGCATCAGCCCTGCCTTTCATCAGCCTTCTGGTCAGCCCCTTTCCAAGGATAAATACAGGGAATCCTTGGCACTTTGGGCAGCTTGCTGTCCTGGCACTGCTCAGAATGAGAAATGGCTCTTTTCACACAAACATCTTTTTTTCTGGTCATTTTTTGGCTTGTCATTTTTTTTCTTATATGTTCTCTTAAAGGTGAGGATTAACTTAACTTTTGGAAGTCTGAAAATAACTCACAAGGAATTTACAGTTCCCTGATGCTGCTCTGGTTTTATGGTTGTTTCCATGCAATGCCAACACACACAATAATTCTGGGTCAGAGGGGCAGTTCCCACAGATGGGAGCCAGCTGGCAACTGCCAGCCATTCTGGGAGCAGACCTGCTGTGCCCCCCAGGCCACAGGCCCTGGCTAATCATCATGGCTGGATCCTGACATGGGGCATGAATGTTTTCCTTTTCATACCCCCGCGGAAGGGAGGATGGTTTGATGACAGCTGTGAGTGTTGTGAGTTTGCTGGAGCTGATTGCCCCTTGAGAGCTGCCTCCAGCAACTGGACATGTTGTTCCTGATTTTGTGAAGAATCCATCAAAGTGACCCTGAGATTATTTGGTGAATAATGCCAGTGTCACAGTTCAATCCCCATATGGGTCATTCAGTTATGAGTTTGACTTATCATCCTTCATGGTCTCTTCCAACTCAGAGTAATCTGTGATTGTGAATTTACCACGGAAGATCTGGGGAGAAAAACCCCAAAACAAAAAACCTTGCCAAAACCAACCAACCCAGCAGCACCAGGCAGGAGCTGGGGACATCAGCACAACTGGCTTGGGCCGTCAGCCCCTGAGCTGGGCCTGGGACAGAACCACTCGCTGAGGTGTCAGAGGCATCTCCTGCAGTACAGTGTAGAGAGCCCTGGCTTTCTGCTAATGGCTCTGTGGCTTCTGAATATTGAACAATTAATTATATAAATATCTGAATAATGCTTTTTCTGGCTATTTCTACTTTTTTACTTTTGTATTTGATATTGGTCCTTCCATTTAGATTTTTTATTTCAGTGGAGCAGCATGAGATTAGGGATTCCTTTACAGGTTGGGCAATGTGCCTCCAGGAAGGACAGCCAGAAGCCATGACCCTCTCATAGACTGTGGTTCTTTTGGCATCTTTAATGCTTAAAACCCTTTTGTGAAGTGTACTGGTGCTGCACAGCTTCATTCCAGGCACTGTTACTGAGTTTTTGTCAGCCTGGCCACGCTTGGGTATGGGGCTGTGCTGTGCAACTCAAGGCTCTACCGTGTTCTCTGTTCACAAATGCAAGACATGAACAATTCTTATAGGAATGATGATAATGAGTAGCATGGGTAATTTTTTTAACAGTAAATGTTGTTTGCACAATGATACGGGACACTTGTGTGGTATTGACAGAGCTGGGAAAGCCTTCCGTGTAAACAATGGAAAATGAACAAACCCTTTAACTAATGACTTCAGGTACAGCAACTTTTCTGTTCAACTGGATCTTCAGGAAAAGGGATCCTTGTGCTTGGGCTGGAGTGGGATAGATGGAGCATGAAAGCACCAGCATCCAGGACTCCTGTTTGCACTAATTAAGATGTGAGACTGAGGTGGTGGCATGACAGCAGAGCATTGGTTGAACCAGTATAATGTCCCAGTCCCTGCTATTCCTGGATTCTCCGGCTATTCCCAGATTTCTGGTTTTTGTGGCTCTCAGTCAGACCAGCAGCATCATTTGAATGCAGCTTTTATCATGATTGAATATGTATATTTTAAGAAGGATTTTAATTCTGTTTGAAATAAGAAAATGCCATAAATCAGCAGCAGAATCTTTTAACATTTACAGTTTTAAATGAATTCCTGGTGAGAGTCTCTTAAGCCAGATTTATATCTGACTCGGCATTGAGCTGTTGTTACGTGGGACTGAAAAACTCTGACAGAATTAGGCATAATGCAAAAACATGCTGAAAAGACAGTTCTGCAGGACTGTGGCACATTATTATGTCAGAGCGTATGAGAGCGAGGAGTATGTAGAAAGGGGCAATTTCTGGGGATATTTTCCTTTTAATGATCCTTCCATAGGAAGGGCTTGATGCTGTCTCCATGCTGGAGAAGGCAAATGGAGCAGGCCTGGTGTTCTCACCTCCTTGGGCAAAGTGGTCCCACTGCTGAAAGCAGGACTGGTGTGTCCCCCAGGGCAGGAGGAACCAGCCACGGCTTGGGCAGGTTCCCAGGGGATCTGCTCCATCCTCCAGGATGCAGTTAGACTTTGCCACTTGGTGGAGGAGAGCGGCAGAACATTCCATGGTCCTCCTGGTTTCTGTGGGAGTTGAGAGCAGGGCAGCATCTCTGAGGGTAGATGCTCACTCTGGAGCAAGGGAATGCACTTTGGCATTTTCAAGCCATGTGACTGTTAGAATTGTGTACAATAATTGAGGTTTTTGCTGTTATGCTGTAATTAATGCATCGTAAACACAGATAACTTAGTGATTTTTTTAAAATCACATTGCATATTTGACTCTTTCAGGCTTCAGAGGACAAGTGAACTGAACCAGCAGTGCCAGCAGGATGCCAGTGTGCATCATTCTTTAAATCAAGGGTTTAGTCCAAGGTCATTAAAAAAAAAAATCACATAATGACCTGTGGGTGTTTTGCAGTAACTCAGGATTGGGCGTTATTTGTTACTGCTCTGTTTCACTAACTGTCCCTCAGTGTGTGGCCTAAATGGAAGATAAAATCCATCCTAATCCTATTAGGCGTGGGCTGATGCAAGGGCTGACTTTGCTCTTACTTGTGACTAACAGCACTTCCGAGTGGCTCAGGGCAGCCATGGCTGGGGAGTTGTGCCCTATTATGCTCTTGCTTTTCTAAAGACCCAGTGTGTGTCTCAGTTTGCTCTTGTCCATGTGTTTAGCAGGTGAAGGAGCTGAGAAGATCTTGTTCATCTCCAGTGCATGTTAGTCACTGCTTGTGCTCGTGATTGGGTTTTTTTTTTTTCCTTCTCCTTTTCATGTGTTTTGGAGAAAATAATTTCTTGTCCAAATCTAGTTTTTTCATATTAGGTTTAACCCTGAAAATAGTGTTTGAGTTGTCCATTTGCTACTTTTCTATTTTTTTTCTCTTTGTTTACTTTTTTCCCTTTCTTCTGCCCCTTTCCATAAGTTTGCTTTGGGACTGTGTCCACTCTGATTTCCAGCTGGTTCTTTGTTGTGCCAAAGCTGCCATGGGTTTCACCACTGTGATCCTTAAGCCCCAGGAGTTTGTCAGAGCTGCTCCAGCACTGGAATCTGAGGGCAGGCAGCTCTCCTGACGGCGCTGGGTGCACGAGGCCCCAGCAGTGCTGCGGAGCACCGTCACAGTCAGATGACTTGATCAGCCATCACAGCTCAGGATTCCTAAATGTCACCCTATAATATCTAATTAAGATTGCAGTTTGGAGACATCGTGTACTTTAATTGAAAACTGTAATCTATTCCATTTTTTTCCTGTTAAATTAATAGTGTGGACCTTTAGCAGATGGTTGGTGAGACACCATTATTAATGAAAACATCGCCCCCTCCTGCGATCCCACCTCTCAGTGCCATGCAGAGAACCAAGGCGAGCATCTCCCAAACCACAAGCATTTCCCACTCGGTGCCTTTACTGTCCTGTGGCACCAGACAGTGCTCCCAGGGCTGCCCTCAGGCCTTTTCCTGCAGAGATGAGCTCAGCCAGGCTGGCTGGGTAAGGGGCACAGCAGCAGCCCGTGGGCTGTGGGCTGTCTCCTGCTCTCTGCAAACCAAGGGAAGGCAACACTTTGGGCCCCAAAATGGTGGGGGTGTCATCCACTAGGGCAACACACCAAGGGTCTGGCTT
Source organism: Taeniopygia guttata (assembly GCF_048771995.1). NCBI lineage: Eukaryota > Metazoa > Chordata > Aves > Passeriformes > Estrildidae > Taeniopygia > Taeniopygia guttata. Next base: position 3,694,373 of record NC_133046.1, read on the forward strand.
CAGCCAGTCCGTGGTATTTTCACAGGTATGAATAAATACCTCTGCACTTGGCAGGAAATTCATGGCATGAGTTGGAAAACCAAATCTGTGCAAGTCCAGCCTGACACGTGCTCCGGCTGGGCAGCCCTGGGCAACCTCTGACCCCCAGGCACAGCTTTTACTGCTGACACAGATTTTCAGCAAAACAGCAATATTTGAGCTTTATCCCCTTTTCAGCCTGAGCATAGGCTGATCAATGTTTCTGCTTTGAGAAGGTGCAGACAGGTAATGCTTCAAGACCAAACCAAGTCCTGGCTGAAATGGCAGTGAAACATTCTGGTGTAGGAGTGTTTTGTCACTGACAGGTATTGTCAGCCTGCAGTGATCTGCCCCTCCTGTCCCTGCTGGACACTCATGGGCTTGCTTTGCCTTTCTCCTGCTCCTTGTTTCACCCAGCACATGAGCAATATCCCTTTGGCAGTGTTGCTGATTTAGGCCAAACAACTGCATTTGGCAATGGAATTTTGATTTTTGTTCCCATGATGCTAAACAAGGTGGTATGAGCCCACTCTGTGTGGTGTTTGGAGGAGTTTGTAGTTGGGATATTCAGAATATTAATAGCTTATAGAGTGGGGATGGGTAGAAAATGAAACTGGCTCAATCCCAGCTGAGAAGATGGTCCATAGTCAACATGAATTTTTATTTTAATTTCAGAGCAGAAGGACGATAAGTAAGTGATGGGTTGGAATTTGTCTTTATAGCAGAGAGGATGTGGTGAATTCCTAAGAGAATAAATGTTCTCGCTTAAGGGATTGCAGCTTTATTAGCTCTGTGGTCTAAATCTAGGGATGAGTAGAAACTCTTCTGCTTTCTCCTAACACATGCATAGATGCAGGCTTATTAATGCGGGTGTGTATAATTCATACAAAGTAATAACTTGAAATTCAGACTGCTTTTTTTTTAATGAATTACATGTTGCTTTGAGACCAGATGGTGACCATAGCAGCCTGGCTTAGGGAATCCTGCAATCCTTCTCCCTTACAGTTTCTCTTTTTATTTTGAGTGGTGAGGTGGGAATTACCAATACCTTGTGATGATGCAGGATGACCTGAAAGGAATCGAGGTGAGAGGAAGGAACCAACACTCAATCCATGGCTTTAGGGAACCCATTAATTGTTTGTTTCAGAGTTTTTTAAACTTACTCTTTTTCCACCAAAAAAATATGTGTGTTCACTGGAAACCCTTCAGCTCGGGGCAGAGTTGGCACGAGGGGTCACGAGCCTCTGTGACACCGCCAGATCCCTGCCCGTCGGTCTGTCCTGTGCTTTGTGGCCGTGTTCTCTCCAGCTCCTGTGCATGAAGATGAGCAGCTTTGCAGCAGCTGCTGAGCAGCACTGAATGCACCGAGGGATCTTCTTCCTCCCTGCTGTCCCTGTCCCTGCACCACTGCCACTCGTCCTCCCCGCGGCAGCTGGGAAGTGGCGGGTGAGATCAGGTCGCCCATGTGCCACAGCTCTGGGCTGTTATGTGCTAACATTAAATATTGAAGTGTCTGAAGAGCTGCAGTCACGTAGCATTGGGTGGGGAGCGTGTGGTGGCTCTGCCACTGTGCCTGAGCCGGGAACGCCAGGCCGAGTGGTGCCACACTGGCATGAGGCTGAGGGAGCAATGGGAACATCCTTGGTGGCAGTTGTCTGGAGATGGTGGAGCTGCTTGTGTCCTGGGTCACGCAGCTTGCTGGGCTTCCCAGCTGGTGGCTCCCTGGTGCATTTGGACTAATAATCTAAACAAACCGGCAAGTGCAAAATAAAAATAAATGCGTACCTAGATAAAATGCTTTCAGCCTGAGCAACCAAGTCTAGACTAAACACAGAATTATCTGACCATGTTTAGGATAAAACACAACTCGAGTGATCTGAATGTTAAATAATCTCATTTGCTTTAAGGTGTGATTCCCTGAGATGGTCAATCAAGCTTGTTCTCATCAGTGTGAGTGGTGGGCTCAGTCCTGCAGGCACTCGGGGAGGGAAAGCCACGTGCTGAGCATTGCCCTGGGACTGGTGACACACTCGGAAGGGGAGCTGGATCCACACAGCTTTCAGTGATTCACCCTTTCTCAGCAGTGCTCACTCACTTCATGCTGACAGTGATTTCAAAGCTGGGATAGAAGGGACGTGGGTCTGGGTGGGACATGGGCTGCTGCCCATGGAGATAAACCGGGGTGGCCTTGGGGTCCACCTAGTGCCACCTGGCCTGCCTGGTGCTGCGGGGGGACTCGCTGGTGACAAGACTGAGCGTTTGTGCCACGTGCAGGCGTCCCTTGATTTTTGTCGCTTGCTGTGCAATCACAGAGGAGCCAGGACCAGCCGGGGTTTCCGAGCAGCTCTGTCTCGTCTGACCTTGCTGGTGCCATGCTGTCTTTTGTTTGTAGTCTCGGGCAAGAAGCAATGGGAAAAGGGTTTGATAGAAGACAAAAGCAAACAATAGCCTTGCTCCAAAGATACGATGAATGGGATATAATTGGATTTTTTCGTGAGGACATTGATTTGACCCTGTGAGACACAGAAAGAATCATTAGGGGAATTAACACACATTAAAATGCAGGGTTTTATCAGCGAGCTTTTATTGTGCCCATAGTTTTGTTTTTAATTATTTAATGACTTTGTGTCTTCTGGTGATAAATCTATTTCTTCCCTCTTTTTTTCAAAAGGAAAAAGGGTGTTGGTGTGACAGCAGGGTAATCGGCCCATGCAGCTGCTGAACCTGTGCCCCAACATGTAGATGGGGAGCCATTGGGCAGAGGCATCTTGTGCAAACCTCTGATCAACCACCAGTGCTGGGCTGAGCACTTTCCTCTGCACAGCTGACACGAAGTTGTAGTTACAGAAAGCAGAACACATAAGGAGTGGGTTTAAGGGGGTTTTGCAGCAGAGAAGTACATCCTCCTTCCCTGATGTTTATCTGTGGCACTGGCTAGCAGTTTGGCCTTTTCTCTGCCCAGATGTGAGTGAGCCAGGCCAGCAGAGTGGAAGCCCATGTTCTGCCTTGCATGGGAGCCTCTTGTTGCTGCAGCTCCTCCAGTTGGTGATGATTTGGGATTAGGTTTTCACATATGCCTGGCATGGGCTGGCAGAAGGGACCAGAGTGAATGAGCTGTGGGTAAGGCTGAGTTCCTTCACCTGGAATACTTTGGGTTTCTATGCCATAGCAATGTATTTGTTCAGCCACAAAAGTTAAAAATGGCTTAATTCTCCTAACAGCAGTTAAATTTTAGTATGAATAGGCAAAATCTCAGACTAACCTGAACCCCCCTAAACTGTCTTGGCATTGAAGGGGTTTGTTTCTGTAAATGCTTGCTTGCCTGGTGCAGGGAACTCCCAGATGTTTCTCAGTCTCTTCAGAGCTCATCTCACTGTACAGCATGAGATGACACTGGTTTGTAGCATAGTGAGCTGAGAACACATAATGTGGGATGGGTTGGGAATAGAACTCTGCTGATTGCTGCACTTTTGGTGGAATTATTGCACTGGCTTAAGAAAACCGCAGAGATCTTTTTCCATATTTTCTGAAGAATTTTAGTTACGTGGTTTTAGCCTGTGGGAAATCTGGAGTCAGACTTTTTGGCCATGTAGTGTCTAGACTTCAGCACTTGCATCTGATTCAGGTGCAGCTGCTATGAAACTGTGAGGATTGGTAAGGTCATCAGTGTGGAGGTCTGCGCAGGCTTTCTTTGATGCTGAATTTTATTCAGCTGTTAGCCACTAGGCATAAATTAAAAAGAGGAGTTTTTGGAGCTTCGTGTCGCTGCTCTGTCATCTGTGTGTATGGGGATCCCTTAAACCTGCAGAGACTGGCTTGGGAAACAAGGGGTGCATCAATGGATTCCAGGAGAATTTATTTGCAGTGTAAACATGTTGGTCAGGAGTCATTAATATGACATTCACACAGCTCTAATAAAGTACATAACACGGAGATCTGGCACCGCCGCAATGCCCAGAGGACATTAAGTATGAGTCTTAAAACCAAGAGTATTGGAAACAAGATATTTTTACGTCTCGTTTGGGAGTAATATAATTGCATTTTGTGGCTCTAGCAGATGCTTGGGCCAGCTGGTTGGAGAGCATTGTGGGGGTTTTTAGCTTTGGTACTGTAAGCTACAGCCCTTATATAGAGCTAGCTAAAAAAAAAATAATAAAAACACCTCTCCTGGTGGAAAGCCCTGGCACAGGCGTGTGTTGTGCTGTTGGGAGTTACAGCCTGGGGACACTTCTGCTGCAGTGGCTCTGGAGATGATACTGCATGTGTTTTGGGGGTCTGATTTGAGGCATTTGTACATTGAAGGCAGTTTCACTGACCTCACTCATTCAGATTTTGCTATGCAGGCCCCTCTGAGAGCTGGGTGGTAATTTCTGGAAGATAACCATCAAAACCCTACATTTTTCTGGCTATATTGTAGGGGGCTTGTTTTCAGCACAGTCGCAGGAGTCCATGGGATTTCGGGACACTGTTGGTGTGGTGACATTTGTCACCTGTTGACCACCCCGGGTTTGTACCCAGGGAATGGATGAACATCTGTCCTGTGTTCCTCAGGCCTGTTTGCAGGCACTGTCGTGAATTATGTCGCTGGCGCCGATAATTTCCTGCAAACAAATCGGTTCTGATCTGGAAGTAATCGCCCGTATCATTCCTGCAAGTGGGAGCAATGACTTATGTTGATGTCACCCGCTGGCTTTTTATGGCAACGATTAATAATTCAGTAATTCTCTCTGCAGTGATGCTGTTCTATTTATAAATATTTTATTTAGCTCCCTGTGTCCGTATTGTCGCTACCCTCCCCTTTGCTTCCTGACGTCATACCGGGCTCTCGGCGATGCCGTGGTCACCACAGTTACCAGCAAATTCTCTGTGCTGGAAAATGTTAATGCCTTTCCTCATTTGCATCTCTTCATTGTCCTGTTTAAGCCTGGCCTTGGTGGCGTGGATGTGAACATTTACTGAGTGCGCTCTGTCAGTCAAAACCTGATTTCAGCTGCAGCCTGGCCCCGGGGTAGGCTTCTCCATGTCTCTGTTATAAAACTTTCCAGTTCCCAGCACAGCCATGCAAGTAACTCTGTTTTCTTTCTGCATTTCTCTTTCAGGAAATTGCAGCTTATTTAATAACGTTTGAAAAGCATGAGGAGTGGCTAACAACCTCCCCCAAAACCAGGTAATGTTCTCCTGCTCAGCACATTGACTCTCTCGCGCTGATGACTCGACTCACTGATCAATGCCTGACCACCAAGTGGAAACTCCCAGTCATGCCTGATGGCTTGTGACACCAAACTCTCATTAATTGCCTTAATGAGCATTTTATTGAATGAAATCAGATTGATTAAAAATGGAACAGCTACAGTCTTGGCAGGTTAAAGTTTTAACCCGATTGCTCAGGATTTAATTGTATCCCTTCAGATGAGCAGATCTGAAGTCTCTGAGCAAGGTTATGGGCTGTTTATCTTGACAGAGTTCCCTTGCCTCTAACTTTAAATAAATAAAAAAGCACCAACCCCACCATGTGTGCCTGTTCACAGACAGACACAGGGATTGTTTGTGTTCTGGTGTTTCCCTTGCTGGGGTTAAGTGTTTGATGGTGAGGAGGTCCCAAAAAGCTGCATTAACAGACATGTTTGCAGTTTATTATTCAGTAAATGTCATGTCTTCTTCGTGCTGCCATAAATGTTTAACTTTTCGCTCCCCTGGGAACCCAGACATGGAGTTTTGGCTGTGGATGTTTTCTGCTGTTTCAGCTATGTTCTGGCTCCATACATCTCACTAACGCAGAGAACGACTCTTGCTTTCTGGTCTTGCTGGGGTTTTGCTGTTTTTCTTTTTCCCAATCCACCCATTTCCTATTGCAGAGGGCTGGGCCATTGGAAGGAGCCTGCTGGGACCCAGGTGAGAGAAAAGCCTATTCTAGCATCCTGCATCCCAGCGTCATCCGTTGCAGGGGCCGGTGCCGCAGGTGCCCGGAGCAGCGTGCTCCAGGTTTGGCATCACCTCCTGCTGCCATGAGCAGGGACAGAGGTCACAGTGGGACACGGGGAGCAGTGCCACCCTAACAAATAGCACAGATTGATTCCAGGTGTTCCACAGCACCCAGCTGAAGAGAGGATGGACGTGGAGGCCTTCTCTGCACCTCTGCAGTGCAGCTGCAGGTGGGGCACACAGAGGACCTGCTTTCCATGAAATATGGGAACAAAACAGCTGTGTTGTTTTACTTTTGTGGGCTTTTCCCCCCAGACTGTATGTTTTTGTGACATTGGTAAGTAATGCATTTGCTTGTCATATTAAAGCGTGTAGCACCTGGGAAGGAGATGTGGGAAACCCAATTGCTTTCTCAGTGGTTCTCCAAGACCTGGAGCTGTCATGGTGGTGGAAGGGCCCTGAATGGATCTTTCCTGAATGTGGCAGCTGTGAGGCTCTCCTTGGCTGCAGAACAGGAGGTAATTCAGTTAAATATTAGCTATAGTTTTTTCTGAGTTGGTAATCCCAGTTTCAGAATTAATTCAAAACAATTTCTGGCTGAGCCTTTGCCAGAGAAGCCTTTTAAGGGGTCAGAAAACACATTAACTAGTCTGGCTCTACATGGTATCATTAAAGATAGGAGATTATAAATGTTTTTGTAGCAGCATCTTCTGATCTTTAGAGCTTGGTTTTCTATAGGCAATGCATGAAAATAATTTTCTGATGAACATTTCCTTACCTTCCTCTTGTGTGTTTACACTTGGAAGAAGGAATGTCCCAGGAGAAGGAAAGTTGTGACATGAGTTCAAGGTCCTTCTGAAATTGTTCAGTTAGTTTTCTATTTTTTTTAATATAAAAATTAATTGGAAGAGTTAAATGCTGAGTTGCTACAATCAGTATTACAGAATTAATGACATCGATTTGGCACTGAACTGGAACACTCCCTGTTCTTTGTTTGCTGCTGTGGGTGCTACTCATTTCATCTCAGAAAATTAATAAAAATTAATTGCACCACTGACACACAGAGAGTTTCCTAATACAATGATGTATAGTGTGCTGTGAGGAGTCACTGCTGGATGGATGCCATGGGGGCTCCGGGCACGGCTGGACGCTGCCTGTGGGAGCTGCTGCTGCTGCAGCTTTAGGCAGAGGGTTCATGTTGGTGAGGGGTTTGGTGCTGTCCAGCTCAGCCACCAGTGAAGGAGCTGCTGCAGAGGGTCAGGCCAGGCTGGGCTGTGATTGTGGTGCCTCACAGGTCACTGAGCCAAGGCAGTGTGGCAATGAGGGACAAGCTGGTCTGGAGCTGGTTCAGAGCCAGGCTTGCAGTTCTGAATGTTTTCATCTCTTTCCCAAACAGACGTTCCCATGTTTACAGCGCGGCTGGGTGTTGCTTTAGTCATGGGCATGGAGGGAAGGCCCTCTTGCCATTGTGGTGGCATTGAAGGAGCTGTGACAAACCTTCGGAAAAGGTCCCTAAAATTACTTTTTTATGAAACTTCTTGTTGAACGACTCCAGTTGATTGAATACAGGGATATAAATGTACTGGAGCATTATTACAATAGTCTTTAGAGCGCTCCAGTTGATCAACATAAATTAGCAAGTACACCTCGCAAGCATCGACCTTGAGGCTCCCTTGGAATGGTGTTTGGTTACTTGATGATGTGCCGGGTAATCCGCAGCGGGTGTTCCGTCAGCGGGGCGGGGGAAGCGTTCTGCTAATGCAGCAGGGCCAAGTGTCTGACATTTCCAAGTTTAAATGCAAATCACGATGACAAAAAAAAAATTACTTGACATTTATATATCAAGTAGAACTTAATTGTTATTTACTTTGGAATTTCAATGACAAAGTCAATTTTCTGAGTCCAGGAGCATTGTGCCAGAGGAAGATTCTTTGCTTCTCTCTTTCCAGGTGCCTTCTGCCATTAGCGTTTGTACAGTATTTAAAAAATATTCTTGAGCAATCTGAGGTGACTTCACTATTTCACATGTGGGCCCCAGGCAATGGAAAAGCCTTGGCTGTGCCCAGAAGCTGCAAGGTCAGTTTTCTATCTGGGAATGCAGTTCAGATGTGTTTCTACCCCTTCCTGCTTCATGTCTGGGAAAGGACACAGGGCAATTGCTGGTGGGACCAGCCTTGCTCCACAGTGAGAGCAGGATGGGTGCAGTCCCTGGAGTCTCCCCACCTCCTCTCCAGGTGCCCATTGTCCAGGAAGCACACCTTGTGCCTTACCTGTCCATCAGTCCAGCGTAAGGAACATCCCCTAACTGGGATATCAGCAGCATTGTAAAGAAAAGTTAGGATCTTGCAGTATATTAATTCTGTATTAAATAATTAATAGTAAGATTAATTGAATTACTCAGTTTTCAGGTAAAAAATAGGGTAATAAATATTCATAACTTACATTATTAAGGGAATTTCCATTTCCTATGTCGTTAAAGTGAGATTAGGTAAGGTTGGGTTTAAATGAAGATTGAAAACAATTGTGCTTTGGAATTAATTCACTGTGTTAGGCCATTACCTTGTGAGCACACCTTTCCAGTGTGTTCTGTGTGAGAGCTGTCCCTCTGCATGGGTGGATGCTGCTGCCAGGATGTCCTGGCTGCTGGGAAATGAGACAGAGGCTCCCCATGGAGAAGCTCATGGGAGCTGGAGGTTGTGGAAAAGCAACTGTCCAGAGCAGTGATCGGTGGCAAAAGTTCTGTCCTCTCCCCTTGTGCTTGTTGGAAATAAAAGTCCTCTCGAGACCTTGCTTAGGCTTTCAAGGCACGTTTTAAAGGTCCTGCTCTCTCATATGACTCGTACTCTCCATAGGATCCAGGACCATTAACCTTGCCTGTGGGCAGTGCTGAAATTTGGGTTTTCTGCTCGTGCTGCTGGGAGCTCTGCTGGCGTGTTTGGGGTCGCATACGACCTATTTTCCTCTGTCGAAGGCAGCCTGTGTGTGCTGTCAGCACTCCTGGCTCAGGATGCTGCTTGACATAATCCTTGCTAAATGTGGCACATCTCTCTTTACACTTTATAGATTTCATGACTCTCAACATTTTCTTCTCACTGCTTTCAGTATTTCCTTCTCTTTATTGTCCCTGCAGAGAATAAACAGTGCACAGATGGTTTTAAGAGTCCTTCGTTCCTATAGATTTTTAGCTGCTGTGGTCCAGGGGTGTTGAGACACCAATAATGAATTCTTTTAACAGCTCACTGTGTTGATTGTAAAGTGACCTAAGGGCAGAGTTGCTGGGAGCTATCCAGATGCCTGGCCTGACTCAGGCCATGGTCTTCAAGTATTCCTTCCGAATTCTCCCCATGGCAAATCCAGCCTGGTGTGTGCTGCTCCTCTGGGAGAGCTGGTTTTTCTCTGTGTTCTGCTGGCAGCTCAGAAGATCTGTGTCACAGCAGAAGATGTCACTGTCCAACTCGGACAACCAAGGCAAGAGGTCTGTGTTTCTGTTGTGTATTCACCAGGCACAGAGGCTGAAGGTTGGCTCTTCCAGCCCACCAATGGCTCTGCTGCCCCTGTGCATGGTCACCAGGCTTGGGCTTTCCCACGTGTCAGAGGGAGATGTGTCAGAGAGGGTGGCTCCACAGCTGGTCCATGAACACCTGCCCCCACTGCCTGGCTTTGCAGGCACACAGTGTTGGGGTGCCCTCTTTATGTGGACTCATAAGAATCCTGCAGTACTGCCCCTTGGAGGAGAAGAGAACTCTGGAAAACATGGAATAGACACCAAAAGCAATTATCTGATAACAAAGCAGTGAAGTCATTCAGCAAACCCATCTGCCTGCAGCAAGGTTTGGTAGGTTTTTCTGTCAATGGGTATGGCCAGGGAAGATAACGTGGCTTTGGACAACGCTGACATTCAGTATTTGGCAGGCTCTGACTGTTCTTGATCCCATGTAGGAGGATGCTGAGGGTTGAGGAGGCTGCTCGGTGTGTGAGCCCCCTGTACTGGGCTTGTGACTGGGGTTCCCAGACTGCAAGGCAGATCAGTGAGGAGTGCCCTTGTCCTGGGTGGAATAGAAGAGCTGGAAGAGCTGTTGGGCTGCACTTCTGATGGTCACACCCAGACCTGGCAGACAATTCCATATTGTCCAGCATTCTGTGCTTCCTTTCGAAGTGGGCCATGAAGGACAGGGCTTGATGGCTGTTTTGGAACCACCTTGGACCTGCCATTCTGTGTCATATGTGCAGGCTGCAGAGTGGTAGAAGACCTGCTGTTTGTTCTTCAGGCTGTTCTAAATGGCAACAAAATGAGTCTTTGTCACATTTTAAAGATTTTTGCAACTTAATTTATATTCTCATATGGCACTGGAGAAACGTCTTTTGTCCAGGAGGTAAGATATGCAAAAATTTCCTTTAAGTTGCTCCTAATTGACCCTTAATGATATTCTCTTGTTTCTTCCAATACATTCTCTGTGTCAAAAACACCATCCAGGAGCTGCCTGTTGCATCTTAATGGCTGCAAACAGCACCTGATGAAAAATAAACTATTTATTTGGGTTCTTTATTTATTGACAAGGATTTTTCCACCCAGGAAACCTGGCCCTGAGGTCGGAGTGCTGAAACAAGGCACTGTGACCCTCTTGGGCTGGCAGGGATTGGGCCCCCTGAGCCCAGGGCAGAGGATGCCCTGTGGCAGGGGGTTGAAGCTTTGATTTCATGATGGGGACAGTGTCTTACATGACAAGCACAGTGTTACATAAGTTGCCCATTGGAATGTTAGCCAGCATGTGCTGGTAACATGGAACTGGGGGGAGGATGTTTGTGCCTGTGTATGCAGAGCAGCTGGAAGCATCCCAGAGGATCCGCTGCTCAGCCTGGAGAGGACAGATTGGTTTGTGTTGCGGTTGTTGAAAGATGAGGAGCTGCCTGCAGACGTTGAGGCTTTCCTTTTGGTGCTGAATAAGCATGTGTAGGCAGTGAGCAGGCTTTGCTTTTGCTGTGGTGTGAGGAGTAATTGCTTGGCAGGCTCAGGTGCTGTAGGTGTGCATTGACACTGTAGTGAAACACTGGACAAGTGTGTGGCTCTGCTCAGCCCAAATGTGGAGCAGTTGGTGGGTGAGCAATAATGAAGCTGAGAACACTGATACAGGTGTTCAGCTTTGATTTTCTTCTTTTTCTTCCTAGTCCTGAAAACACAGATTCACAACAATCTGGCAGAGATTCTCCTCAAGTTACACTTGGTTGGCGTTCTTGCTATGCGCACTGTAACAATACTTTAATATAATTAAATTTTAAATTCCGTGTAGAATCTGGTGGGTAGGCAGATGTACCGGTATGTTAAACTTTATGTCACTTAAAAATGGTTCTCAAGTACATCAGAGGGAGCCCAGCCAGCTGTAAAATGATCTGCTTTATGGCGCTGCTTCTCAGCTTTGGTGTCTGTGTTTTAATTACAGATGTACCTAAACTCTCACACCCTTGGATAACTCTGATGGGCCCTTTTGTTTCCTGTAAGTTACTGACAGGATGTAAAGTGACATGAGGGAAGGTGCTGCTGGGGTTTTCCAGGGCTGCTGTTTGTGGGAGTGCTGAGTTTCTGACTCGTGCTGCAGCAGCTTTGTTTCCTGTAAATACACAGTGCAGTTCTGCTGCCTGGGGCTGCTGCACCTGAAGTGGCATCACCAGGATGACAAGTGGTAAAAAGGGTTTTAGGAGCTGCTCTGCAGCCCTGGGCATGTGGGTATGCCTCAGGACTGGTGTCAGGGCAGGTGGGCATCTGTCCCTTCACAGCCCCTCTGCCTCGTCCCCAACACCAACACCCACCACCTACCCACAAGCTGAGATGAGCTTTGCCCATATTTGCTCCACAATAAGTGGAGACAGTGGCCGGACTCAGTGCAAGATGATTTCCAGTGCTGTGAAGTGGGAATCTGGTTGCTTGGCAGGCAGAAACCATTAATGGTACTGTTTCTCGAAATAAAGAAGTGGCCTTGTCCGGAGGCATCCCACGTGATGATTTGCTGAGTTGTGCAACATGATTTATGCCTAGCCGTGGGATTATTGTTTGCTATTGATTCTGAGGGAGATGAAGCATCAGTAAAAGCCCATCAGAAGCCTCCTGGTAGAATGTGAAAACTGGAAGCTTTCCTGACAGAAATCCTGTTGCCTTTTTGGTGGTGACTCGAAACCTGCTGCCCAGCCAATCTCCAAGCATCATCTTGCAGTCCTTTCTCCTGTCAGCATGGTCTGTCTCTGTCCAGCATGGATGTACTTGGTGCTGCAGGGAGGTTTTGAGCTGAGGGGTACTGGTGGATCCTTTGGGGATCCTCTGGCACCCTCTCTTCTGCTTCCAGCAGACAGTAGCCATGTCACTCCCTGTCCTTTGTCAGAGCACGTGTGATTCCTGCTGCCATCAGTGAATTGTTCCCATAGTATTATTCCTGTATTTATTTTGTAAATGTCAAGGATGAACGAAATTAAGATAAATAAGGCTGTTCCATTTCACTGTTCAATTTACCAAATGTTGATGAGACCAATAACATCTGTCCTGGTTCCATCTTTTGTCCAGCTGAAGGTGGCAGTGGTTCTGACGCCTGTTCCCCAGCAACGTTTACAGACAAGAGATGACAAGTGAGGCATTAAGCCATTGGTTCTGCCTCTGCTCTGCCTCTAGTAGAGAAGCTGAGAGGGTGATGTGGCTGACAAAGAGCTCCACCCTCCCAACTGGAATTGTTGTGTTGCCTTAAGTGCTTTTGTAAAAGGAGGGTGATGGGTGAACACATTGCTGTGAGTTGCAGCAATGCAGCTGGCTGGAAGTAAAGCCTTAGTGGGGTGTGCTGCAAGCCTTCCCTTCTCCTGCTTGTCCTGGAAAGGGGAACTGTGGTCTTCTGGTTTTCTCAGGAGAACCTGGACACCAATGCTCACCCTGCTTATGAGGTGTCAGGTTATGGGTGCATTGCTCTCCTTGGATGTGGGTCTGAGGACCAGAGCAGCATATGGAGCATCCCTGCTGTCACTCCGTGCCCTCTGGAAGGTGACCATTTATTTCTCATCAGTCGAGCCTCTTGCACAGCAAATGGGTCATGCAGGGGAGATCTTCTTGCTGGATAAGCAATTAGATAAAATAAACTACTCAGAGGACAAATTATGCAGGACTCTTGCCCTGTAACAAATGAATTAATTGACTTTGGTATTTGTGGGATGTTCCCACTATTTTATTTAATTCTCTCTGGCTAAATGGCTCCTGTGTTTCCCTCTGCTCTTATGCTGCTGCAGTGAGTAAACAGGGTATTAAGGGTTGATTTACACGGTTACAAGCAAAGGAAGCAAAGTGATAATTGTGGAACCTTTCCGCATTTCCTTAAGAGAGACAAAACCTCTTCTAGCAGCGTGTCCAAGAGTCTCTGTTTGACCTGTTTCTCTGGGGTGCCATCAGTTCTCTCTGCAGCCTCACAAAGCTCATCCACAGCAGCATGGGCTGGAATCACGACCTGCACACAATTGCAAGGGCTTTGGAAGCACCAGTGCTGCAGGGCACCAATGGGGCTGCTCCTGGAAGCACAGTACAGCCAGGAGCCAAAGTGGGCTGGTGCAGGGTTGGGGCTGTAACCCAAATTGTTCTGAAGGCTTTGTCTGGATCTTTGGAAGCAATGGCTGCTGTAGCAGTTGTTACCTAGGATGTCACGTGGAGCAGCGCTGCAGGAGGATTACAGGTCCTGGCCCTCAGCTGGGCTGGTAACTCATGAAGCCATTCAGCCAAGTTGCTTGGTTTATTTACAGTAATTAAATTAAAGCTCTGGTACAAATCTTTGCTGTGTAACAGGATTTGTCAACAACTAAGAAACGATGACACTGTTGGACCAGTTGCCAAGAAAATACTCCATGTGTAAGGTGACATTGGGTTCACTGAGTAGTGCCCAGTCCCAACTCCCAATGCCAAGGTGGAACATGGCTCTTCCCCTGTTCAGCTTCTCAATTCCACTTTGCAGTATTCAGGCAGATGCCTCAGGACAGGGATGGTAACACTGCTGGTGACGTGGTGTGGAGACCTGTCTCCCTGCTCAATGGCATTTGTAATCCCAGACCCAACCAGTGCTAAATTGTGCAGCAAACTTTTTTTTTGATAAACTGTGGCCTTTGAGAACAGTGCTAACCAAGAGCAGGGCAGTATTTTGTGCTCTGCTTTAAATTTAGGATATGAAAGATTTAGAGGATTTTATAATCACAGCTTTTTGTGCTTGCTCTGCCTCCTCTTCTCCTGCTGGTTTTACTCCCAGGCTTTTCTAACTGCTGCTCTTGTCTGGTTTCTTTTCCTCTTCAGTCCTTGCTCTCATCTCCTTAACTTCTGAAATTTATAAAAAAGTCACTTCTAATCCTGCACAGATCCCAGATCTGGAGGGACTTTTGTATTTATTACAACTTCCTTTAGTCTGCACACCTGCCTTTACCAAAATTCCTGATATTGGGTGAGATAGTATTTGGTCACAGCCAGATGCATGTGCAGGTGGGAAATCAACCAAAGCAGGTGATGTGTGGACACAATCCCACTGTTGTAGTTTTGATGTGCCAGAGTGGGCAGTAGTTAGAGAGGGGATTCTGCCCTTAGGAAGGATATGAGGGCACTCTAGTAATGTATGAAAATGATCAAATGATTAGGGTTTGGGATTTTTTCTTCAGATTATGTAGTTCATAGGGGAGCTGATAGTAAAAGGGTTTTAAAATCATGGGTATTTAGGGTTAAAAGGAAAATTAAGCTTAGTAGGCCCTGAAAAAATAAATACCCTGGCTACATGAAGGCCTTGTACCTTGCTAGAACTGCACCTGTGTAGCTAGTGCATGATAAATGATATACCTGTTAGATGTGATGATTGTTTAGTAATTAAATATAATTACTGTTTAATCGTAAGAATAATCATGAGAAACTGTGGTCAGGGGACTAAGAAAGATCACGAGAAACTCATGTCAATGTATATAATAGAACAATATAAGTTTAATAATTAATATGTTAGTTATATAACGATAGAATATAAAATACGTTCAGCTGGAATGCCGTGTCGGAGTCAGATTTGGGTCTGTACCCCTGATTCCCAGAGCTGTCAATAAAAGCACCTGCATGGAATCATATCCTGTGATTATGTGTGTTCCTGAACGCTAACAGAGCTAACATTTAATCCTAGTTTCTTGCCGGTATTAAAAATTTGGTGAAGTTCTGGAAAGTGAAAGTCTTGCATGGCATTAGCACAATTGCAGCATGTGACTCGTTGCAGGGATTAGATGAGTCTCCACTTGGCGCCTGAACAAGTAGGCTTCAAACATGCCAAGGATTTGACAGTTGCATAAGATCACAACTGGTGGGAGGGAGGTGAGAGGAAAGCTGTGGAGGCCGTGCTTGGATTCAGGCAGCTGGGGAGAGGCCGGGATTCCCGCGCGGTGCTGGCAGGGTGTTCCGTGGGAAGCATCAGGTGTCCATCAGGGAATGCTTCGTGTCCTGGGATTTGGTTTGGGGCAAGCCGAGTGCTGGGCCTGCTTCGGGTCCCATCTTGTGCTTCTCCTGTCACAGCTGAGCTGAAACGTCCTTGTGAGAACATCCTTGGGTTGTAACTAATCAGAAAAGGTCGTGCCTTCCCTGCACCAGTGTGTCACCCCTTGACTGTTCTCTGTCAACCGAGCTCGGAAAATAACAGAGGTAAGAGGAAAAGAAGAGTTTTGATCAAGGGAAATTGGGCAAACTTTGACCCAGTGATGGCTGGGTGCTGTGCTGGGTTTGGGGACAGTGAGCATGGCTTTATGGTGGGGTGGCACAAGGTTTAAAAGAGCAATTCATGCTGACTTATAGGGTCACAAATTAGGGCATGATAGAAAAAGGATTGGCTGTTAACAAGACTTGGTTTAGGCTAAATTAATCTGAAAATGTGTAATTTCATCTGAACTAAAAATAGTGGAATGTAATTAAATTCCAAAGTAGGATGAGCTGAGAGGGTGTAAAAAAAGATAAGCATCAGAATAAGACAATAATTGAGTTTGTATTGTAAACACATTCCTGTAGGAATTTGGGATTTTTAAGCTGCTTCATTAGAAATTTTAAGTCGAGAGTACTTAACAGCTTGGGAATGTTTTGGAGAAGTGGTTGACTACTTTTATATTTGTCTGTGTTCTTTGTTTGCAGGATTTTCTATATCTGGGGTTGATTCTCTCTTGTCAACTACTAGTTTATTAATAAGTTTGAAGGGGAATAAGGCTTAAAATTAGAAAATGTGTATTTCCATGTGAAGCTGATTGTTTTGTGGACTCATGTTTTTCATCTCATTTTCCCTAAAAATTGAATCTTTAATACATACAATTGATAAATCAGGTTAGTACCATTAAAACACTGGTAATTCTGAAGTGCCTCACATGAAATACTGAAGCAAGTATGTTGTCTTTGTTCTGTGCACAAGTTGCTTGCTCAGTCCATCAGGTAGGAATGGGCCAGGTCAGGTCGTGCTGTGCCATTCTCCTGTCTCTCATGGCAGTTGTGGAGCCAGTGTGTGATGGAGAGCTCATGGCTAGGATGAGTGGGATGTTGCTTCATCATCTAAACAGAGCTGTGGACACTGATTTGAACACTAATTAGCACAATACCTGCTTGTCAGGGTGTTTGAAAACCACCACAATTGGTGGTTTGAGACTCCTTTCTCTGGTGCCAGCACCTGTGCAGTGAGTATTGGATGGGGGATGGAAAAAATGGGTGCAAGCCATGCTCTCAGCTTGATCCAGGCCCCAAACACTGTGGGGAAGGGAGGGGATGAATGGAATTTAGTGCCTCTTCGGTGATATTGCACAGCCTGCTCAGCACCAGCACCTTATGTTATGGAGTTGTGTAGTTTTTTGCAAAAAAGTTTTTTGCAGAAAAAATGCAAACAGGTTTTCTTCTTATTGACTAAAAAATACCCTTAATTCTGAAAAATTACTTTGCAGATCTTCATATTTCACAGACTATAACTAGATTACTACCTTTTACTGGAATACTTTGTGTTAATGAAGACCGATTGGAATTCCATAATAGATTTCCTCTAAAGAAGGCATTATGTGGTTATTTTTTACTGTCTGGCATTCTAGTTAATTGCCTTGTCATCATTAATTGATGGGACTAAATTGATATAAATAAACAGATTATATTTGTGAGGTTCATTTGAAAGAGAGGAAGGGCTGAGAACAGGCTGCTGTGGGGCAGCCTTGTGGGTGCCTGTTGAAGAGAGCTCAGGCTTGGTCAGTGCCACCACATATGAGCCCATTTGGAGGATGCACAGTGAGCTCTGCCCTCCTTCCCTGGGAGCACTTACTTTGCCTGGACAGGGCTGGGGTTGCTTGTGTTGCCCCATCTTAAAACTGACTTCTACAGCTGGCTCAGTCCTAAGCTTCAGCCCTACAAAGAGCTGATAGTCCTGGCTGTGGGCTTAGGAGGGGCAGCCCAATCATCCCAGCTTCTGGGACAGTTTGAGTGTCTCTGGTTTCCAGGTTAATTCAGATTTATGTGCATAGTTACTCTTAATCAGGAATCAATGGAGTCCCAGCAATCGATGGAGTCTAAGGCAAATCAACATTTTAAATTGAATTGCAATATTGCAAATAATGCTTTTGCCTGGACAGAGTGAGCTGGTGGCTGTTGAGCAGCACCGTGTTCCCTCTCCAGCCCTTTCTGTAGTGCTCTGCCCATCTTCTATCAGGCCTGGCTGTGCTGATGTGGGACAGATGTGTTACTGGACCACAGCTGGGGAGTTGCTCCCTCCCATACCAGCATCACCAGTTCCTCCAGTCTTTGCTGTTTCGCTGCTTGCAGTGTTAGAAGTTCATCAGCTGTTGAACTGCATTTATGATTTGGAGTGATTCTCAATTAAAATTTATAATTAATTTATTATTATTCAGTTTTCAAATATTTGGATTTTTATAATGTCTCAAGTCATGAGTCAAGCTGCGTGCTGCTAGCAGAGGGAGAGCCCTTTTTCTTCCTCAGGCCTCTGCTGTCCTCCCATCCCCAGTGTGATTTTTCCCAATTACCAAAAAAGCCTCAGTGCTGGGGAGGTGACACCTGCCAGAGCCCAAGGACATGGTTCATGTACATCCTGGCAAATTTCCCTGGTATGTGGTGTTTTGGACAAAAACAAGGTACAGCCCCACTTCGACACACCTGTGGAAACCTTGTTAGCCTGGAGCTGTTGTTGTTACAAGTGGGGAAATGGAACAGAAAGTAAGTTAACTAAATAAATAGAATTTTTCTTAAATTTTCTTCCTTCCACATAAGAATGCAGCAGTATTTGCACACACATGTGTTGCTGCTGCACTGGGAAGTGACCAGATTTAGAACTGAAGTAGCACCTGCAGGAGAAGGCCATCTCCAAATAAGTCTTTTAAAAGTTAATTGGAGCTCTTGGTCGTCACTGTAACAATCTGTGTCCATGGAGAGAGCAATTGATAAGGCAGAATGGCTGCTGGCACCTGGGGGCTGGAGCCCTTTGGTCTGTGTGAGCACAGAGAGGGAACGGGGCTCTCCTTGGTGCACCAGTGCAGATGGTGGTGATTAATCTGAAAATAGTTTAAAGCATTCATGAATTATAAGAATTAATTCCCAATAAATCAAATGGTAGCCCCATGGGAGTATGAAGAGAAATAAATGAGGGCTAAAGAAATTGATAAAAATCCTTGAGCAATAAAGAGATGAATGCCAGTTCTTTTAAAATTATATTTAAATGAAGAAAGTTGATTTAACTGGCTTTTTTCATACCTTGTACTAAGATTTAGTTCTACAGCATGACATTATATCAAGAAATAATTTGCAGAAAGACTTTTTAACATTTCATGTGCATTCCACTTAATGACAATTTTAATATTCTGTCTTTGGTCCTACATTGTTACGAGGAGGCTTCAATTGCTCGGTGTGCTGAGGAGTTCATAAAGATTGTTTCTAATTTCTTTTTCAAGTCTGTTACAGAGTTCGGAGTGATCAACATTTGAATTATCATGTTGCTGAATAAAATGTGAGGAAAACTGTTCTTAACTGCTTGAACTAAATATGCAGCTTTGGGACAGCGCTGTTTCTGGAAGTATCTTCCTGCCTAGGGAGGTCCAGACAAGGTGCTGAACTGAGTTCTGACCTGCTATATCAGTGGGAGAGCAGAGCTTACCCACCTGGTTGAGTAAATAACATATCTACTTAGTTTTTAACCTGTGGGTTTGTTTTTTTTTTTAATTGGCTCTAAAAGGAAAATTATAATGGTGGAATTCATCAGACTGAGTAGCCATGATAGGCAGAGGTGCTGTGTGAGTCTTCTGTGTAGTTCACACTTAGGGGCCGGCTGCAGTACACTTAAATGGCAGCAGAGTAAGTAGCTACTGAGAAGTCAGATCCTGGTGTTAGTTATCTCCCTCTTATTAGTGCTGGTAGCACTGTTACCTGCTTTGTAGTCGTGTCAATAGCAAGGACACAGAGCAAAGACATTAATTTCTGACACATCAGTGAGTACAGCTCTCAGCACAGAAGGAGTGGTGCTGGTTGGTGTTGCTGTTATTCCGAGGAGCCTGCAGCTGCCCCATTGCAGCCTAACAGGGACACCCACGGGGGCTCTGCCTCTCTGTCACTCTCAGCTGAAGCTGCTGTGTTGCCACCTGCCTGCATTGTGCTACAGCACATCACTGCTGGGAGGACAGTTGGGTCCTGCCTCCGTCAGCAGAGCCCCAGATATTCTAGGGGTTCACTTCTGTACCAAACAGAATATCTTCACGATGTGGTTTTGTGGCACCAACATCCTGATCACTCCTTCAATAGCCCCAAGGAGCTGCTTTTGGGGTAGGACTTGTTGATGGGTATCCCAGCCCACACCAAGGAGATGCCCAGCAGCCTGCAGCCATCAGCATTTATCCTGATCTTGCAGATGGGCTTTCCTTGGCAGTCCCTGGCAGTTGTGTGTGACGGCACAAAAGCCAACTTGGCACTGGCATGGCTTGTTCAGTCCTGTTTGTTGGAACCGCAGGTAATTACTCCCATACTTAATGAATCACATTACTTTTATTGATGAACACAAAGGCTACATGCTGGAAAGAGGAGGTAAGGATTAAGTTTTATGGCCTACTGCTGCTATGAGAAGGAGCATCTAGACACCAATTAATGCCCCCTTGATGGGATTAGCCATTGCGTTAACCGCAGCTCTGGAAAAAATTGCTAAGTCTGTGACTTTAGACTTTAACTTCTTAAATATTGTAGATATGAAGGAAGTTCACTTACATCTTAAATGGAAATGACATTTAATTCTAGATTAAAAAAACTTGCAGCCTATTTACATTTCCTTGTGATTTTTACCTCCTACTCCATGGATAAAAAGACTTATCTGAAGTCTTTATTTCATCCCTGTAGAGTTCAAAGATCAGACATATTTCAAACATATAATCTGTGATTCCTTCAGTTGCTGTGCCAATAATCCTAACTTGAGTTGAGAGAGTGGAGGTTGGAATGGCAGCAGCCTCTCCCCATGAGATGCCATGGCTTTCCAGCAGTTATGGTGAAGTCTGAATGTCTGCAAATTTTTGAGGGGCTTTTCTTTGGTTTTTGGTCTCTCTGGTGCAATGTTGGGGTTTCTTTTCTTTCAGGGCAAGTGTGAATCATTGCCTGAGGGTCAGAGCCAAGCATTTATTTAGGAGGGGGGAAAAAGTGTTTGTCAAACAAATTTTGTGTGATCTGCCAGTGTTACAGCTGTGATGGACAAAGTCCCCACAGTCTTGAAAATATTTGCCCCTGTAAATATAATTTTAAAGCTTTCTGGCAGTATGGAAGAGATCTACCTATTACAGCATCCTCCAGGTGCTTCCCTGGGCTGGTGGGTGATGCCCTTGAGACAGGGGTTGTGGCTCTGCCTTGGCTTTGGGTGCCTCCATCCTTAATGAGTCTGGGTGACTTCCTCAGCCAGCAGTGAATGTCCAGGTATCTGCATGGCCAAGGGCAGGTGAGATGTCAAGGGCTGCAGCTGCTTGAGATTCCTCTTTCAGTTTTCCATTTGGGCTTTAATCTTCTGATAAGCCACAGGTAGAGTGGGGGGAAATGTCAAGGTAAATGAAGACTTCAAGAGCAGCATTCCTCAAGGGAGAAATAACTTCAGTCATCAGATATTTTTCTTGGGCAGAAACAAGAAATAAGAGATGAGCTGTTTCTGAGAGAATGATGTCAGTCCTGACTGACAGTCCCTGTCCATCACTGCTGCAGTGTGAGGACAGTGCAGAGAAGAAGGAAATAGATGGTAATAGATGGTTACTTGGAGTCTATCACCTTCAGTGTTGCTAGCCCCAGAGCTCTGCCTGCTCTGCTGCATGGCAGGGCACTAGCTGAGTGGGAGGCACCTTGTCACACTCGCTCTTGGCACTTCTCCCCATTCCCACACTGGCCTGGATGAAGACAGGTTCAAGGACTTGGTCTTCTTTGCACTCCTCAGGAAATGAGGATAAGGATTTGGTGCAGTATTTTCTTGAAAGGCTGTCTCTTTTCATGTCTTCCTCCAGGACTCCAGCTTTTCCCAGCCAGTTTCTGCATCAGTAGGTTGCTCCTCTGGGAAAGCAGAAGTTAATTTCTCATTATCATGCATAGATTCAGAAGATGGAAGATAGTCCCCTCTTCTTGTCCCTTGGCTCCATGATAACTTCATAGCCAGAGAAAATATCATGCAGGTGAAAAATGGCATCAGCCAGGCTGTTTGCAGGACCATTTCTCAGTGTGGTGGGTGGCAGGGATGGAGGGGCTTTGTCACCCAGGCACTGGGGCAGCTTCTGCTTGTGCACTGGGGAGGTACAGGGAGGGTCTGGTGTGTGGTACCTCTGCTATATTAAACATCCATATTTGTCCTTTAAACATCCTCCTTGGATTGCAACTGGAATAAATGCAGAAGATATAATAAAAAATAACTCTCAGAGCCATGGACCTTCTCAAGGAATGGTTCTGGCTGATTTTGCTCTGTTATCTTGAAAAAGAGACTCCTTTGGATTTGCAGTATTTGCAATTCCCTTTTGGCACCCCCAGCTCCTGAGGCAGTAAAACGTAGTTTTCATTAACTGATATGTCTGACATTTACCACATCTCGATGTGACAATTTAGAGGGAACTGGTTAAACTGAAAGGCATTTTTAATATTGCAGTAATGTGATTAAGGGGAAATCTCCATCCTTCAGGCCAGAGGGACCTAAATTTGAGCACTAATGGAGAGATAGATGAAGCATCAGTTGACCAAAATATCCTAAACTTAACTTGCTTTCTGTTTATTCTCTCTTTGCATCCTGGTTCCTGTTAACAAGAAAATAAGTGGGTTTTGATTCCTATAACCCAGGTGAGGGACTTAATCCAAAAGAAACAAAACCCTCTCAGAGCAGGACTTAGAGCCAGAGGTCAGTATGCAGAGCTGAGTTGAGTGTCAAATCCAAAATGACCTCTCTGGAAAATCATCCCTGGAAATCCCATTTCCTCCATTCTTCCCTCTCATTGTCTGACTGAGGGAAACTCTGCTTTATCAGTCTGGATTACTCCTGAGCACTGTCAGGAGCCCTGGGTCACCCAAAGCAGTGAGCAGGTTCTCAGATCCATCGGCTGCAGGGGATGATTGTTTGCATTAAAAATAAGTAGGAAAATAGAATTTAGGATCTTCTTCCTGGCTGTAGCAGGAACAATTTGGGCAAATGTAGCTCTTAGGCTGTTGTGGTAATTCGTGGGAGCCTTGGCGATAAATAGCAGTGGGAGAGGGAGGAAAACATTCCAGATCTCATCAATACTTGAGACAAAAGGCTTTCTGCTTTGCAATTACTCTTCCTGTCCTTCCCTCTCCTTCCCT
The DNA here is from genome assembly GCF_048771995.1 of Taeniopygia guttata. Taxonomy (NCBI): domain Eukaryota; kingdom Metazoa; phylum Chordata; class Aves; order Passeriformes; family Estrildidae; genus Taeniopygia; species Taeniopygia guttata. Next base: position 3,717,132 of record NC_133046.1, read on the forward strand.
CAGGCCACAGGCAAGAAACCAAAATAGAGATTAGGCAGCTTTTAAATGCCACAGGCTCGTAAAGGAGAGGAAATCCAGAGCTGATCAAGAATTGCAGCCTGTGCTCAGCCTTGTGACTTTGTCCCTCTCATCTGCAAAGGGAAAAAGGAAATCCCCAAATTCAGGCTGAGTGGCAAAACCCCCAGAGGTTTGGGCTGGAGTCACATCTGTCACATGCCCTGGGAATCCCCGGCAGGCCTCGCCTCCTGTGTCTTCCCACACCATCATTTGGCTGCTCTGGGCTATGTCTGAATGCTGAGGGATGGATGAGCAGGGCAGAGCTTTCCTCTCTTCTTCCTTACAGTGGGTGAAATGCAGCAGCAGTGTAGATCAGGTTAAAATTACATCTCATCTCATGAAGTTATCTTTAAAAACCAGCTGCTTTCTGTGAGCCTTAAAGCAGCTCAATACACTCCTATCAAAATCGAAAACCGCTCCAGAGATCCTTAAGAGATTTTGTTTGATTGGACTCTATTTTGTATAAATCTCGTTAACTGCTTTGCAGGTGCCCTCTCACTGTGTTCCTTTTTCGTGGCAGAAATCAACCAGCAAACCCGGTTGCAGCCCTGCAGAGCAGCAGCGTGGCACTGGGGGTGAGAGAAGCAGGATTTCCCTGGCACCAGAAGCCTCCAGCTCCTCTGAGCGTGTTTTGTGAAGCACCGTGTGTGTGAGGGCAGAGGCACAACAGGAGCTCAGTCTCTGCTTTTCATTGCCTGCCCTGACCACACTGGTGACTCCTCAGCCACAGGACACAGCCCCAAGGTGCCTGGGGGATCTCTGGTGTTGTGAGGAGGGTTTAAGCTGACACGTGCAGTGACTGGAAGTTTATAGAATAAACATTGAAATGAGATACATAATACCTCCACTGAATTAATGCACTATCTCCAGTGCTGTCAAACAGATACCATGGCTGTGCTGACACTCAAGTGTTTTTTTTTCAGGGTGATGCAGAGGAGGAGCAGCCTCCCTGAGCCCTTGGGTCCTGACTGCTGGGAGATGGGGAGGTGTAGTTTGGGAGGATGGGGCTTGGGTTTCTGGCCACAAGCAATAAATATTTGTGTGTACGTGCTAAAAACTCTCACTGCCTCCCAGCTTGGAAGGTATTTGTTATTTCTGTGTTACAACAGACTTGCCTCGGTTGTAATTTGGCTTAGCAAACAGCAAAATCTCTCTACATCCAAACTACAGCAGCTCCTGTCTGCTGGGCATCACCATGCCTTTAAGGACATTTCAAATTGCCATCACAGTTGTAAGTGGAAAAAGTTTTCCTGTGTCTTTGAAGTTGAGAAGTGCTCAGAAGGGAGCAGGTTACTCCCTGTCTAGCACTGATCTAAGCAAAACACTGAAACCAATGTATAAGCTCATGCTTTTATCCTTCGCTTCTTTTTTGCTTGTTTATTGTCATTTTAAGCCACCATCCATGTCCCAGTAGAGCCTTAGAGGTGGTTGGAATCTCATTCTGCTGATGTCATAGCAAGAGAGAGAAATTGTAATTAAATAACAACAATCCTTTTTTTCCCCCCTAAATTTTCTTTCCTTCTAATTTTCAGCATGTAGCAGTCAAAATTCATCCAGTGAAAATGTTGGCTATTTATCAGACTTCCTTTTTTTTTTCTTTAACCTATCACTGGCACTTCCTACATTAGGTACAAGATCCTCATGGAAGAGTTTGCAGATCAACAGACATCACCAGCCAGGCAACAGCAGCAAAAGGGGAGCATTTATTTGACACCAAATCCCGACTGTCGCTGTTCTGTGGAGCCTTTTGCTGTTCTATGGGACATTGTTCCATAGACACTTTCAGTCTGGTTTTGCTGCTTTATGTAACCCAAACCTGTTTCTTGCTTTTAGACCACAGAATGGTTCTATGATCCTGTACAACAGAAAGAAAGTGAAATACAGGAAAGATGGATATTGCTGGAAAAAAAGGAAAGACGGGAAGACCACCAGAGAGGATCACATGAAACTGAAGGTGCAAGGAGTGGAGGTAAGAGCATGGTGGGGGTGGCTGTGGGCTGTGCTGGGCTGGGAGGTGACAGCTCCCCAAAACACCTCAACCCAACAAAGGCTGTCCACACCTTTAGAAAACTACTCTATTTGCTGAATTCCATCTGCTCCCTCTGGCCTGAGTATTAATTTCTGGCTGGGGTTAAACCCCAACTCAGCCCACTCCCAGCAAATACACTTGTTCTTTATTACTCCTGTGAGCAAACTGTGAGTACAGCTTCACCATCTGCCTGTGTGGCTGCTGGCTGGGCTGTGTGACTGTGGAGTGTCTCCACACTGAGCAACTTCTGGTAGACTCCGTGGTTTTTGTAACAGGCACTGCCCAAGGGCAGCCCGACACCTCAGGGTGGGCTGCACAGCACTCTGTAGCCATGGTAGCTGGAATGGGTCCAATTTGAGTCCCACAAATCTCAGCTAAATTTTGGCAGCAATTGCTGTTATTTCTGTGTGCTGGTCTTGCAGTAGCAGGAGTAGAATTTCTGTTGAATTTGGCCCAGAAACCATGTGTATTTTGAGAGAACCTTTTCTCTGCTGGTGGTATTCAGCCACTCAGTTACATTCACGCAAGTGATTGCACCTGAGACATTATTTTTGGAATGAGCTCGCTTGTTCTAAAATATGTCATTGTTTGACACCACTTTCCTTTCTTCACCTCCATTTGCATGAGGAGAGAGCTGTTCTGATCTCTCTGGTCACTTCTGATGTTAAAGGTTTGCACAGGTGTGGATAACAAGTGCATTTATGCAAGTTTTGTATTTATTAAATAGCAATTACTTGTTCTGGTAGCAGAAGCCTGCCCGCAGAGCTGTGCCCAGCTCATTCCTAAGACAGCAGGGCTATATTCCCAACACTGGATACCAAACTTGAGGCCAAAGTGGTCCAAGGCTGTTAAAATGTGTAATTGCAGTGTTCAGCTGTGTCATTTTGGCCAAGGAGCGTGAGGCTGCCGGGTGTGTGTTTGTGTAGGGTGGGTTGATTTTACAGTTGACAGCCTGTAAGCCTGGCCAGGGTTGGGGTAATTGGGGTGTCCATGAAGGGCAGAGCTTCACCTGTGTCTCCAGGCCTGTCTGGCAGCTGCCAGGCTGGACTTTGGGCTAAGCTGAGCTTTACAGCTGCACCCCCAGGCCTGCCTGGTGGATGCTTTGCAAGGCATGAACCTCTCTCCTGTTGGGGTGATGGGCACCCTGCTCTCCCCACGTGGTGCTGGTGGTTGACACTCCCCAGCATCCCCAAAGTCAGTGCCAGCAACGGGAAGGGGACGAGTGCCCAGAATTCATCTCGTGCTCCAGCTTCCTCCTAGCCCATTTGTCATTCTTACATTCTGTCTGCTCTAATGAGGTTTTGGGGTTTAAAATAGTATTAAATGGATTGCATTATATTACACCAGAGAGGCATAACTTTGTTCCATAATTTTTACATCCAATAACAATGTTTTATTATGACAAGCATGAAAAAAAGAAAAAAAAGTCATAATCACAGAAATGGTGCCTTGTTTTTGTTTCAGGTTTGCAGAGTGTGATTTAATTAACTTCTCTAAACTTTCACAATGCAGGACACTAGACCCTGTGCTGTCCCTTTACCTGTAGCAAGAGATTGTTGATGACCTTTGGCTGCCACATGAGCACATGAGAAAATAAATGGGACTTTCTTGGGGTTATTCCAAAGCTGGAGCTATCCAGCCTTTTAGTGCCTGAATGCATGGATGTAGTGGTGATTGTGTTTAGCTCAAAGGACCCTGCACTGAACCCATTAATTTCTATTTTACTGAAGTGTGTCTCCTGGAATGTAACAAATACAGATAGGCACATCATGGGAGCTGGAGGAAGCACAGCTTTCAGGGATCCTCCTTGTGGCTGATCACATTCACCACTCAGGAAAATAAGTGTCAAACTATTTGCTTTGTGATTTGGATGTACCAGGCTTTAGCCATTCATTCTTACATCCTTTTCCAGCTTGAGAGCCCTTTAGTACCTGATTTTCTATCTTCAAGAAGGTACTTGCACTCTCTCATCCACAGGCAGCACCTGGGTGGTCACTGCCAGTCTCTGTTCTGAACAATGCAGAAGTCGTCTGTTTTCTTGACTTCCAGGTGTTTAATGAACAAAATTATTTGGATTTAACCTTATTAATTAATTACTCAATCAGTACACCTTGCTACTTCACAGACAGCACTGATACCATTCTAAAAGGAAGCAATGTTCTCAACTTGGACACGTAGGCAGCAGATTTAAAATAACAAAAAAAGGCTTTTTTTTCAAATTTGGAGTGATACTGTAGTTAGCCGCATTAGGGTTTAACAGGGCATGAAATAACTGTCTGCCTTGTGGCACTGCCAGATCATCTCAGCGACTCTTGCAGCCAGAAGATAAATAGGGATCATTGTCGCACTGATGGAAAAGTACTTGCAGAGCCGACAGCCAAGAGCATCAATAGCATCCAAACATTGCTCTGGAAATGGCAGCTCGGAGGCAGGCAAGAGGAACATGCTGGCCTGTGAAACTATTGGCCAGCCAGTTCTGAACAGGGATTTGTATTAGAAGATTTAATAATTGATTCCTTCCCAAGTGTTGTCAATGTGATGGCTCCTTTGTCTTTCCAAGTTTTGGGTAAATAGGAAAATACATTTTTGAAACAAAAAGTCTACATCAGATCCCGAGGGATGTTGATGTCTATCAAAACCCTATAGAAGGATTTGGTGAGCAGCAAAAACAAATTTAGGACATAAATAAGGAATAAACTACTTTGACTCATTTAAATAAATATGGATTTGGAGGAATAAACTACTTAACCAAGTGGATGTTAAATGAAAATGGCCTGAAATCCTCAAGCTGTTGTACAGGAAGGGTTTGGGTATTACTTGGTTAATCTGATCACAGTCCTTTCAGAAAAAGCTGGATAAACCAGGAAGGAGAAGTTAATTTGGCCTTTCCTTTAATACACCAGTTTGTGCAATTCTTTGTGGAATCTCTAGTCTGTGATCCTTTTTAAAATTCTAATTAATTAGGATCCCTGGTGATGTGTTCCTAATCAATTCACATAATTAAAAATATTAACTAATAAATAATAGTAAGGGGAGTGTTGGAATAGCTCTGCCATGATTCTGGATGGTGCTACTCTGCATCGCAGGCGCCTGGCTCAGAGGATGCATTTTGCCTTTTCTTGTGTGTGAACTTTTCTAGGAGAGTGTAACTGCGCCTTCACGTGAATTCGTAGTAAACTGCTGCCAGAATTAAAACGAGGTCATGTTTTTATAGTGAATTTCCCTCTCATCATCTGTGTTTTGGAAGGTTGACACTGATCAAGCTGCTCTTTATCCTGTGTTGAGGATATTTTAGTCTCTCCAAAACCCAGTGCCTGAGGGGCTGTCCCAGGGCTGGGGCAGAGCTGTGTCCCTAGTCCCACTCCAAGCACCAGAGCTTCTGTATTTGAAATACCTTGGTCTCTTGTAGATTGGGTGTTAGTTACCCTTGGTACAATATGATAATCTTTATGAGTTTCTTTAAAAAAAAAAAAAAAAAAAAAAAAAAAAGTAAAACTTGATTTCAGTCTTATTAAGAGAGAAACTCCCTTGTGGAGATGGAGATGCAAAGTATCAATTTTGTATGCAGGACTTGTATTTAATTAATATCATAACAGTCCCTTAACACTATTGCAGATTAGTCCATGAGGACAGGAATGAAAATTTTAGATTATTCAATTACTGCATAAACCCTGGGACATCACCATTAAAACTTTGCACAGGTTTCTGTAGCATTTGGGTTTTGGCAGCGTCCCTGTGCTCGCCCTGGGTCACCAGAGTGGGGATGGCATCAGTGACTTTTGCTTTTGGTAAATGACCAGATTGGCTCTTCAGCATCGTGCAAAGTAGCCCCACCATGGAATACTGAATTGCAAAGCGGTTTTACATCTCTCTATTCCCTGCTATCATGGGTGAAATCGACTCAGTTGTCATGGGAGGGTGGGAGCCTTGGAGGTGGCACATTGGAGCAGCCCTAATCTGGAGAGTGATTCCTTGGGCAGCCTGAGCCAATTGGCTGCAATTCACTTTAATTTACATGGGCTTTGCTCACCCTCAGAGGTGAGCTGTGTAGTTTGCAAACTAATTAGGATCACATTGTTCAGTCAGTCCGCTTAATGCATTTCAGAGAAATAACTGTGGAATGGCTTTGGAGGAGAAAGGAGAGTTTAAAGTGAGAGGCTTTCTGGAAATATGACACACACGTGTGCATACATTAACACAAACAAGCAGCCCTGAACGAGGGAGAAACTGCTCACAAGGAGGGGCACTTTTCTCTTCTTCATCATTGCTGCAAATAGCATTGTCCTGACACCTCTCCTGAGATTTCACTGATCCCCTTTCTATCCAGCATCTCCATTAACCCCCTGTAGCTCATTGGAGACCAACAGCGTCTCCCCATTTTTGCTGTGGCACACTCACCTTTGCAGTGTGCACATCTCCACAGTGGGCACCACAGGCACATGCTTGTGCAGAAATGTGGAGGTGTTGACTGCTCATGAGCTGTGGTTGGGATTTATTCCTGTTCCAGCTGGTGTTTATGGCACCTGGAATGCAGGGTTGTGATGGCATCTTAATGATTCCTGTGTTGGAGGCAGTCCTGGGAAATGGGAGCATTGTTTTGCCATTTCTGAAGGGGAGTATGGATTATTGTTAAATCCAGAATGGATCTCCTGGGAGTCTCTTCAGAAGGGAACATACATATCAATAATCCTTTTGTATATCAGGGCCCTGATGTATTCTCCTGCAGTAACTTAAAGTCACAGCAAATTCTCTTGAGTTTTGGCTTCTTTTCCTAATGCCCTGTACACGTCCAGAAGATTTTTTTCTTCACAAGACCCATAACATTTCTAATACTTTAATTATCACGGTTTATTTAACTTCATCAGTAGAAAATTTTCCTAGTATCCGGGTGTCTCAGAATGAAGATTCAGCTGAGATCAGGGGCCTGGGGGATGCTCTGCCTGGCAGGTAGGCAAGTTCTGCCCAAGTCAAGGGCAGCCACCATCCCTGCAGTGCAAGGCAACAGGTTTGCAGCAGCGCTCAGGTAATTGCTCTGTAATTGACTGCATCATCATTTTTCCCCCTGTTTAATAAATAGTGTGAATAAAGCTGAGCCACATGTGGTAGGGTTGTAATTCAAATCCCATTCACTGTAGTCTGAGCATTTTTCACTTAGGATGTAAAAAGACAGTTCTGATGTGAATGACTCCAAAATGATCTCTACGGACTAATGACATTAACATCAGGCTAGATTGGAATTGTTGAGTAATTGGTGCTGCAACTGCACCCCGTGCTGAGGGGAGAGAAGGAACTGGGGACCTGCAGTAGTGGAAGTGTCCCTGCCCATGGCAGGGTGTCCTTGAGGTCCCTTCCAATCCAGACCATTCTGTGATGGGTCTGTGGGGATGTCAGTTTGCAGAATCCTCTGCTGATACTGAATTTTGCCTCTTGACTTGCCTGCAAAGCAGTGCTAGACATCATACTGCTTTTTGCATCCCCAAAACAAAGCAGTGAAACAAAAATTTTAATAAATATATTTATACTTTTAGTCATCCTTATGAAGGAAAGCATTAGAACAAGTATACAGACACAAAACACGCTGGCAGGTCCCTGCATCCCTCTGAAATGTGAGGCTTGTGTCGCCTCACCAGCTGCATGGCACAAACACACATTGACATTTATATTGACTATTTCAGTTTAGAGAAATTCGAAATTAAATCTATTTTCTGCCAGCTCTGTGGGAAAATCCATTTATGAAAACAAAATCCAATAGGAGATCTAAAGATTGGTGGCCAGAAATGAAATACATTGAGAATAAAATATATGGAGATTGGATTGCTGGCTCTGTGGTCTGGGTTTAACATGCTGCAGACTGGGGTGGGGATGGAGGGATAATGGTACAGACTTTATTCCTGGGTTTACAATGTAGATGAGTTTACAGCAAAACAAAATAAATATCGTGCTTTTTGGACCGGAGTTGGTGGTCAGCATTTACCTTTCTGACCACACAGTTTATTTTTGGGCCTGTGTGGACAAATATGAACTCCAGACATGGTCTGTCCCTGGAAGCGGTGCCTGGAGAGGGGTCAGTGGGAGCCCTGCTGTGAGGAGAATCCCAGCCATTCCTCACAAAAATAAGAGGTTTCCTGGTCCTGTAGGGATCCCTGTGTTTGCATGGAGGATCCAGATGCTGGAGCAGCATGTGCCTTGTAATCTTGTAATTGCATTGTGGGCTGTGACGGAGATAAGGGCTTCCACGGGAAGCGAGGAACCTCGGTGGCTCTGCCTTCCCTGCCTGGCTTTTAGTGAGCTCCTCTTTATTTATTTCTTTGTTGGGCAGGAAGGCAAACCTTGTTTGCTGTATTGCTACATGAAACATTTTAATTTCCTCCGTTCCTGTTGGAAAGTGGGATATTGCTCACCAAGGTGTGTGTGGGGAGGGAGAGCAGGGAGAGCAGAGTCTTGTTTGAAGGTGCTGGAGTTACTAAACACAATCTGGTGTTGTCCCCCGCAATCAACACTGACACAGAACCTGTCAAGAGGGGATTTTAGAATGTAGATACATCCAACGTGTTTGTATGGTCATGCTATTTACTTCCCTTTTTTATAGGCAAGGGATGAGGATTAATTAGATGGTGTTTGGACACTTTTTGGACATAAAAATCATTAATTGCCCACTAGTACTCTGGGGTGAAGTGGAGACATGACAGAGGGGAGCAGGGATGGGCTTGGCAGCGCCAGCAGCAAGGGGTTCTCTGGGTTCCCAGCCGGGATCTGACCCAGGAATTAGCGAGAAGCAGGAGCTGTGCTCTGAGTCCTGCTGTGTCTGCTGTAGGATTGAAGTTGCCGGGGGAGACGGCTGTACCCGAGTGATCCTGTTGGTAATAACAGGAATGCAGAAAGTGTGAATTCTTGTATTCTGGGGACAAAAACTGTTTTTCCACTCCCTGCTTGCCCTAAAACCATCGCAGACGTTGGCTTACATGCAGCAGTTGCCTGGTCTTTGCGGAATAGCTGTTCCTTGGAGCGGTGGGATGATGCTGGTGCGCTCCGGTGTTCCCACATTTCTGCTGCCATCGCGTGGCTGCCGGGGATCAGCAGCGAGCTCCGTGCCAGAGAGACCCCGCTGGGTCCCGGGGGGCTGCCGGACCCCCAGCCTCTGCTGCAGCCTTGCTCGGTGCTGTGGTGATGCTCCCCCCACAGCTGGAGCCCCTCCGTCCTCCACGGACACCGCTGGACACCGCTCCTGCCCCAGGGAGGGCTCCACGTCCATCTCTAACTGCAGCGCTTGGCAGAGCTGCGCTCGGTTTAATCCTTGGCTGACTTCTCAGAATAAGGTACAGTAGCTCTGAACTCTTCTAAAGTGAAGAGTCCAGGCATCCAAATCGATCACTAAAGATTCTGATCTCCCCGTGCAAAGCCTGAGGGCTCTCGGGGCATGTCTCGGTGCCTCTGCAGGGGATTCGTGGTGGTGGCATGTCGGAATCTGAGGTATTGATGATTCCGAGACTGTAAAAAGTCTCTGTCCTTCTGCCCCGCTGCCAAAGAAGAAGCCATAATTCATCTGTGCTGGTTTCCAGGTTGTTTATTCTGTTTATCTCTAACATGTTCTGCTGCCCTGCCGCAGCTCTGTCCTGCAGGGCAGCGTGTGGGGCTCTGCCCTCAGTGGGATGGTACAAACATTAAATACCACAAACTACCTGTGCTGGATTTACAATAACGTGCCAATATCTGTCACCTACGTTGGACAGTGTGTCCCCAACCTGAACCAACAGAAAAATGCCAACACCACAGTGAAACATGGAGGGCATGAAGAAGGAGAAAAAGGACAAGGCACACCCAATTTCCTCCATCTTGTCCCCTTTGAACCCCTAATCTAGAAACCTAAAATTTTACTTTTGCACCCGTGTCACACTTAATTATTACTGATATCAAACACTCAGAGCTTGTAATTCATCCTGTAAGATTGAAAACTCTTTTCTATGGACAGAGATCACAGACAGTGTCTCTGGGGGCTCTGTCCAGGGCGGTTCCTGACCCCTGCCAGGGTCCCAGGGCAGCCAGGGCAGCCAGAGGGAAGCTCTGGATTCCCACAGTGGCAGGGCTGGGTGCCCCAGCACCTCCTGGCTCCGGCCAGCACTGACCACTGCAGCCCCCAGCACGGCATTCCCCCTCTGCGCTCCCTCTGGACAGCACCACGCTGCTGGAGTGGCTCCTTGTCAGTCGCCACGACAAATCTGTGGTGTTTTTCCATTGAAAGACCCTGTGCTCCAGAGGACTGCAGCGTCTTAGAGCACTATAAATACGTTTGTGAAGATTCTACCTTCTGTCTGACCCCAGACACTCTCTGATACTGTGTGGGCGTTTCTGTTGATGGTTACACTTTGCCTGCAGTTTTTGTGTGCTTGTTGCCATGAAGAAATTTTGAATAAAAGCAGGATGAGGTGACACGAACATGCTGGAGCATTGTGAGGAGGATTTGCAACGCCTGTGACTCTGCTGCACTGCCTAATCCTCCTGCTGCACTTCTGAGCATGCATGATAGGAGCAATGGCTTGGCCCTTCCTTGTCCTTCTGTTGGTCAGGCTCACTGTTGTCCCTGCAAGCAGGTTTCCATTGTGTGTGTAATGTCCTACCATAGCCAGCACAATTTATTTTAGCATTTTCCTACTAAAAGGAAGCATATTTCTGAGCTTTAAAAGGTGAAATGCCATCTCCTTTTCTGCCTTCTGTGTACTTCCCTTCATCCCTGTGAAGAAACATGGTTAGACTTCAGTGTTTCTTTAATCTCTCCTTGTTGGAATTATGAAAAGTACATTTATAGTGACAAAAACATGGATCAATTTTTGTGTGTTAAATCGTGTACTTGCCTGTGAGCACTTGCTGAGGTTTCTGCCCCCAGCTCCAAGCCTGGTCGTCCAGAGCCACCATCCTACACTGTCTCCATTCTTAGGGCAGGCAGAGGGAGCTCCCAGATCCCTAAAACCCTTCCTGCCTCGTCTGTCCCACATTTGAATTAACACTTATTGCTGTATAAAATAGACAGAAGAGTTTCAATCACAAACCCAAAATCAAAAGGTTTATTACAGGCTGTAGGAAACTGGAATTTAATATTTGCCTGTTGCCTTGTCAGTTCTCAGCATTTAGAAGTCCAGTGGCATGGGGATGATTCTATTTATAGCAACTTTATTTGAATAGACAGCATAGCTTCAAAGTAAATATTAATTCCATTATGCTATTAACAGTTATTTATCATGACAGAAAGCCATAAAGTTATTTCACTGGAATACAGCCAATAAATTGCATCTCCTAGATTAAATACAGCACATGTTGAATTCCAGCAGCAATCACCCAATATACTTTATACTTGTTGGTGACAAACATGTTCCAACATGAGCCAAGCTCAGGCTTGGATGGAAAACCCTTTGGAAAAGCCATCATGGAGCCACAACAATGTGTTCCAGTGGCACTGGAGTCATTATGAGCCACTGGAGCCACTGGCCAGGATCAGGAGCACCGTGCCACAGAGCAGTGACACACTGATGCTGCTTCTTGCATATTGTATATTTCACTTTTTAATTACTTAAATTACTTATTAAAAGTCCCTCGTAATTGCCTGACTCCAAGCTATGGTGAGAAGTCTAGGCTTTAGTTACAATTTTTTCTAAAAGATGTACATTTAGAGTTGATCACTGAAAGGATGGATTTTCTGCTGCTGTTGCCCTAAGTGCATGTGTGTGTCCCTAGCAGAGGGGGGGTGGCCACTGGGGAATGTAGGTAGGGCCTTATCCTTCTTCATGGAGTGTTTATGGGGTTATACTGCCTGTGCCAGCAGCTTCCACGTGCTCTGGTGTGATCTGTGGATCAGCTTTTCCTCGTGCAGCAGTGGGGGCACTTCCAGCTCTGCAGCATCCTGGGCAGAGGACATCAATGGAGTCACTGCTGTGACAGGACAGAGGATGTTGCACAATATTACAAATTTCAGTGAGTTTATGAAGGCTATCACTGATTGCAGGCTTTGGTGGGGACTGACCTTCAGCATATATTAGATCTTCCATTTTATAGCAGAAAACAATATCAGGGAAACATTAAGGGTCATCAGCAGCTGGATGCGCCTGTGCTAGCAGAACAATGAAGGGTGTCTGCCAAAGATTATTGACTTCTTGTTGTCTTTCATCCACTAAAATAACTCTTCTTATATATAACCTATGAGAGCTGTGCAGTAACTGCTGTTAGAGGAAAACCCCAATAGAGTATTGAATAAAACAGTTTTAAAGAATTTTAGGTTTAGTTTCTTTAATGACTAAGAAATGTCAGCATCTGTGCACCAAGAGTTGCTCTAAGCAGAAGAAGAACATAAAGTTCATTGTATCATATTTGTAAATATTTTATATATTTTTGTGAGAACTGGAGAGAGAAAAAAGCTCATTTAATCAGAATCATCTGTAAGATCAACTAGATTGCCTGCAATATCAGGAAGATTAAAACTGTGAGGTTGGAATTGGAGAACTTTTCAGATATCAAAGGATTGGCTCAGTATGGAACCACCCAGTATTTGAATTGTAAAAATATATTTGAAATTGCTAAACTCTTGATTAAATGAACAAAATCTGAAGTGGATTGGGGATAGGTCGTGATTTTAACATTAGATTATCAAAATCAAAGAAAAATATGTAACAGTTGTTGAAAGTCCATGGTGGGAGGAAAACCTCCAGGTACAAGATCATTAGCTGTAATGTTTCACACTGTTGTAAGTTTTGGTCCATTTACATATTGGGATTAATTGTCTGATTGCAGCTTTAGGTTTGGAGTTCCATCCTCCCAGTTTACTCTCCTCAATTCACTGTTGTTTACACTTTTTGGGCCTGAAGCTGTAATGGTGTCCTTGGTTCTCGGGCTGGAAAAGGATTGTTTTGTGTGACTGAACTGTGAGGAGAACTTGCTAACACTTTATATGGAGTTCAGAGTTATATACTGATGCAGCACAGAATCTGGATAATATGAAAGTTAAAACTTAAAGCATCAGGGTCATTTGGCCTGCACAGCACACATTGGAAAATCCCACCTACTGATGCCTGAATTCAGTTGTGCCTTTATCTCCCAAAAAGATATTGGTGATGATGCAAAGATGGGCAGAGGTGGAGAGCTTGCTGCAGGCTTGGGAATGATGCTGCAAAGGGCTGATCACTCGTACTGGTCAAACCTGTGTATGGCCATGCTGGTTCTGTCCCCTTGCTTTCAGGAGCCCACAGCTGGATGTCTTCCAGCTGGCTGAGAGTGCCATGACAGGTTCCTCCAAGCCCTGTAGAGCCTGGGATAGGTGTCCTGGGCAGGTGATGACTGGGGTTGGACCAGCCACTGATGGGATGGGAGAGAAGCGTGGTTGAATCTTTGAGCCAATTCCCAGCCCAGTTGACAAGGAGCTGTGTGACAGGCTGTGCTTCACCATGAGCCTTGTTGGTACAAACAAGCCCAAATGCCCTGGACACGGGGACAAGGCAGGGGAGAACTGGGATGTCAGAGGCCACTGACAGATGGCCTTTGTCGGCAGCACAGGTCTGAGTCGGCACAGCTGGGGACCTCGGTGCCAGCCAGGACATGAGTCAAGGCCATGCCCTCTCCAGTTCCCTCAGCGAGAGGCACTCAGAACCTGAATTTTAATGTGTGTTTATAAAATGCTTCTGGTGGCATCAAATGACAGGCCGGTCAGTTCTCCACTTTCCACTGTGCCACATTACATTTTACGTGTAGTTCTGATCAGGGCAGTTCTGCTTCTTCTCTTGTGTGAGTTGTTCTAAAACAGCATTTCTGTGGCTCTTTACAGAAGACTGGAGATGTTCCCCCATTTCCTTCAGCTGCTGCTGCTGAAAGCCTTCCTATGCTCTGATAACACCCTTCTCCTTCCTGTGGCTTCCTTTGACCCACTGCTGCACTCAGCACTCTCATTGTCTTCCATCCCAATTCTGTCACCTTTTCTTTGGAACCCATTGGTGGCATCTTGGCCCTTTCTCCATCTGTTTCAAGACCCTCTTCCTCACCATAAAGTCTTTTGTGTTTTGTCTTGTTGACATATTCTTGTCTTGATTTCACCCTTGTTTCCCTAGTTCCCTTTGTCCCTTCCAATTCTGTCTCCTTGTCCATCATCTCCTGTCTCTCCAGCCCTGTCCATCAGAGGTTGTATCCAAGGTATTTCTTCCTCTGTCCTTGTTCACCTTGCCTGTACTTGCTGCATGTTCTTTGGAACACACTTGGTGTTTCTCAGTGAGCACCACGTGCCTCTGCACAGTGTATAAATGATTAACTGCAATGATGGTAAAATGTAGGCCACAGTGTGTTTTTTGACAGGACTACATTGCTGTTGAGGATACATTTTGCTTCCAGTGATGTAAATGTCTTTCACCAAATAAAAGGAGTGTCTAGGACCTTCACAAAAGTCCTATTTTTATTGCATGAGGCTCAGGGTAACAAGCAAGACCTTGAAATGCTTCATCTGTATGGGCAAAGCATTTTTGTTATTGTAAATAAACAGAAGTGCCTCTGTACCTCTGACTATGGAATTTGGAATTTTCCTCTTCCAGATCTTTTAGGAACTTGTTCAATAAATAGGCTCTTAGGAGTGCACAGTCCTTCTCTGATCTTCACAATTTGATCTTCACAAAATTAAATTATTAATCAGATAACCATCGTGCATTGGGTCTGCCTTGACTTTGGGTCATTTATGGTAATTTTTCGAGTTTGGTGTCATCAAAACATCATGAAAAAGCATAGATTAGTCCCAAGAGAAGAATTACAAAAACTCCCCCTCCCTCCATACTCTGGTGCCTAGGTAAAATGTTTTCTGTCCAGGCTCTTGGAGGTGCATCCTTATTTCATGAATGACTTCAGGGAGACGAGCAATCCCCACCAGGAAACCATCAAGAAAGTGGATTTTGTTATATTTTACCAGAAAAAAAAAAAAAAAAAAAAAGAGAATGCAGCACAGTTAATACTTCTCCAAGTCCTGTGGGATCTTGCTGACTAATGTGAAATGACAGTTGTCACAATATTCTGTATAAATACCCATCTAGTTGCAGGTGTCTGTTCTATTTTTAATGTGATCCCACATTTCTTGCTGTGAAGGAGAAGGAGATGATCGATGGACCCTGCACCTGTATCTGTCATTTATGTTCTTGTGTTGTTAATATGAATTCCAGGGTTTTAATGCACTTGCTGGCCTACCATGGTAATGGTTATTCATGTAATTTCACTGCCAAGTATGGACGAGGTGGTGCTGAGCTGATGACTCCTGGTGACGTGGGAAATTGGGACGTCATTGGGGTGGCAGAGATGATGGGTTGGGAGACTAAAACTTGAGTTACGGGAAAAAACAAATGTAAATAAATGAGGAGGATTTGTTATGCCTCGAGTGAACAGCACAAGGACGGCTTTACACCATGGTTTGATAAATTCCAGGCTGTTTCTTTAGTTACAGTTTGATATGTCTGAGCCATATGAAGCAAACATCCTCAGGTCACTGGGAGTTTTCTATGTGGGTAACTTGAGCCGTTCCTTTGTTAATTTGCATATATACATATCTGTTTGTAGCCGTACATATATTTACACTGCTATAGCTTACTCGCACACATTCAATGAATTATTCATGAGGGACATTTTGAATTTCTGTTCATCAGCATCTTGCTTCGTGCAGGCTGTAGATGCACCTCTGACCTCAGAGGCAGGAAAGTTTGTCACAACGTGGGACACATTTGCTTCCCCACAGCTCTGGCAGGGGCTGAGCATGGCCAAGGGGAAGCACCTGGTGCCGTGGTTCTCCCAGCAGAACACGGGGTGCTGTGCACCCACCAAACTCATCATGGCAACTCCAGATTTCTGTAGGCTGAGTAGGGAAAGTCACAGCCCCAGTGCTCCCAGTCTGACCCCTGTGGCACCGTCCCACTGACTGGTGGAAGGCTGTTTGATGAATGGATGCGCTGTGCCAGGTTTTGGCAGCCTCAGACAGCCTTTTGCTTTTGAATAAAGCATTTCTGTAGCCTGCTCAAAATCTTCCAGTGGTGTTTACATTTTAATAGGCACTGCTGTAGAATGGAACATATTTTTATTGCTTACATTTATCAGCTGGAGCAAAAACCGAGTGCCTGGGTACAGCTTTGCAGGGAATTCACTCTTCTAAGTAATCAGTACATAAGACTATTTAGGAAAAAATACCATAGAATTTTAACTTGTCAGAAAACCATGCTGTGTCTGCGTTTGATTGCCAATATACATCATCAGAAAGAAATTCTATTTAAAAATAGAATTTTCAGCAATGTCAGCATGGAATAAAATGAGTGGGAAGGGGAAAGTCACATTTCTTTGTTTCATGCCGAAAGGGAGACCTCTAATACTGTTGTTTTAAAAAGCAAAATTAAGAAAAGTATGTAAGCTTTGAGAGTATTTGTCCAAACATTTACAGTGGAGGGCTGGTTCACCTCCATGAGCGCTCTGAGGCAGTTTGGTACTGGGGGGTCTGGCATGGAGGCAGTGGTGCCCAGTGAAGCAGTGTTGGTATCATTCCTGCCTTGTGGTGTGAGCACCTGCCTGGTCCCATGGCTGAAGAGGTGGTTTGCAGTCAGAGGGCAGTTCCTGTGCTGAGGAATGAGCAGTGGGGGCTGCCAGTCCCCCTCCCTGGGACGGGATGTGCGGTACAGGGTGATGCCACATGGTACAGAGTGAACAGCCAGATTCCCCAGGGAAGCCTCTTCATCCTCTCCTGACCTTCCCAGGCAGCAGCTCCTTCAAACCCTGGATGCAGTTTAAAAATACACTTGCCAGGTGTTTGTTGAGAAACAGCTACTGCTGGTGGGAGCGAGCACAGGCCGAGGGTGGGATGCTGTACCTTCCCTGCTCCACAGGCTGCTGCTCCTGGTGCTGCTGGGGCACAGCTGAATTTCAGAGCTGCCCCCGTTGCAGGCTGTACTGTGACATTCACATTCTCTGGACAGAGACATAATTCTGTCTCTCAGGAGAAACACAGAGAGAAGAGAAATCAATCTTTATCTCTGCTCCTTTGTTTTCCCCACGTGTAATGTGGTGTGGAGATTGTTTACCTGCAGTGATTCACTCTGGTGAAGTTGTTTGGCTTCAGTGACCAATGGATCCAGCTGTGGCTCTGACTCTCAGCAGAGAGTTATGAGTTTGTTAGCTAGGTAAGTAAGAAGTATGTAGAATAGTATAATATCTCTTTAAATAGTATATTAATGTATTATAGAATTATTTTAATAAAGCAGATCCTTCAGCCTTCTGATCTGGAGCAAGACATCATCATTTCTTCCCTGAGTTGGGGTCTGCCACATTTTTTACCATAAGCTGTACCAATGGCTCTGGAGGCAGTGACATGTCAGCACTTCTCATCACCCAGCAGCTGGAGTGCCCTGAGAGCTGGCTCTCCAACCAGGACATGGCGTGGTGTGATTTAGGAGGAAGCTCAGCTTTGGCAATCTGCAGGCAATTTGGGCTGATGGATCTGCCCAGGACAAACAGCTTTGTCTGCAGAGCTCCTGCCTGGGAACATTTCAGCAGTGGTTTGATGGGAAGTGCCGTGGTGATGGATGGGCAGTGTCCCAACAGACATGGGTTGCTTTAAAAAGTTAATCAGGTGTTTAAAAAAGTTATTCAGGTACTTTAAAAAGTTAAACTAAAGATTTTATTTGGGGTAGAATATCGAGTCATTACTCAGACTCTGTTTTCAGTTGGAAAAAGGGAATGCTGATGAATCTAATGCTCTCAAATCAATTTCTTTTAAAACAAATTGACTTGATGTTTTGCTTAGCGTGACAATCTGCAAGCAGCAGACACCTATCGGCATATTTACCAAAGAAAAGTATGGATTAAATTGTAGTTAAAATAGAAGTTAATTTTCAATACATAGCAATTCCAAACTGTTTCTGTTGTCCGTGTTGATTTTCCCCTCTCATTGCCTGCGGGAATGTTTCTCCTGTTCCAAATGCAGACAAGGCTCCAGGTCCTCTGGCAGAGGAGGAAGGCAGCTGAGAAGCTGCAGCTGGCTGTGACAAAGGGAGAAGGGAAGGGAAAGAAGCCCAGCATGCAGCTCCCTTGGTGTCCCTGGCTGGTCCTGCTGCAGTTCCAGCACCTTTGGTGGATGGCTCACCACCTGCCCTTGGACCAAAGTATGGTCTGCAGGGACCTAGACTAGGAAAGACATGAAATTAGGGAATGGTAGGGTAATAAAAGTGTAAATGATTGGGTGTTTAAAACAGCAGCTTGTTTTGATGTCAGCTAAATGACCTCTCAATAAGCCATTTCCTTCCTGAAGACACAGTGACATTTTCAAGGCTGTAGAGTGTTAAAGGTGGGGAGTTGGCAGCAGCCAGCTGGGATGGGCTCAGAAGAAGAGAAGAATCCTTCTGCCCCTCTCTCCCACCAGCATGGCCCACAGGTGTTACCTGCCAGCACTAGGTCAGTTTGGTCAGTTTGGTCCAGCAGCTCCTCCACACCGTCATCCATCATGGCTATCTTTGCCTGGGAGTCCTGCCTTCTCCAAGGAATAAATGAAGCTCTGAAAGGGATAATTGTAGTAGGTCACACAGCAAAGTGAAGATAAAACACAGCAGTGATAGCAGAAGTGGTTATTATAATCTGCGTGCTCTGTAAAATGGGAAGGGATGTTTGATTATTGAGGTTAAGAAGTCTCTGTGTCACTGCTAATGAGTGTGGTGTCACAGGGATTCCGTCTTGCACTACTTTCTCCTTTTTTTTTTTTTTTTTTGTCAGCGTTTCTGAGTGTTTTTCACATGCTTCATCTGCTTCGTGGCCTTTTGGATGGTATCTTCCCACTTTGGTAGGGATAATCCATCAAATTCCAGAGTGTTGTATTATTAAGGCTGTGTGGTGCCCTTTGAGCCTGGCAGTGCTGGCCTTGCTGGCTAAACATGCATCACGTGCCAAGAGCCCTGTGGATCTATTTCTTTTGACCCCTCTCACTGCTAAAATATTGTCCTGTGGATATCAGATGAAAAGGGTACAACCCTATTTCTTCAAAGATCAGCCAATCTAGCCCAGAGGTGTAATAAAATTCCAAACTTTGCTTTTAGGAATCATCTTTTATAAGTAATATTTTTCAGAGTTAAGTGGTAAGTATACAGCTGAGAAATAAAATACCAAGGCTTTGTGCCTTGGAGCTGTGTAGGGTTCGTGTTGTGGCTGTGGCTTGGTTTCATTAAGAGCTACATGATGTAAAGAGTGTCCTCTGTTGTAAAGAAGGTGCTTCAGCACTGACTTAGTCCAGTCCTGCTGCTGCTTCTCTTGTAACAAGAAGTGGTGTGCAGTCTGCCCACAAAAACCTTCAAATATTTGGCCTGAAGCTCTTGGCCTCAGCGGAGAAGCTTTCAAGTAACTCACATGACTCTCAAGAACTCTGAAATACCTGGATTTGTTAGAGTTGAAGTAAGGACAGAGGCAGTGCGAAGTCCCTGGTCAGCAGGACCCTGCTTGATCACGCAGGCCCTGGCCACAAACATCCTGGTCCATGAGCATCCTGGTCCACACTGGATGGGAATTCCCACAGGGGGCAGGGAATACAGAGCTGCTGGACCAGAGCCTGGCTCTTGGCAGCTTGTTGGGTAAGTGGAGAAAGCCTCACATCAGGTTCCAGCAGTAAGACTCATGCACAAAATGGGTTGTCTGTTGCTAAAACAGACTCTTGCTGTCTGCCTGTGGGTCTTGTGCCATCAGCAGCTGCGTTCATGGGGAGGTTTTACAGCCACGTGGTGTCAGACAACAAATCCAGGCTGCCATGCGAACCTGGTCATTAAGATTCTGTGCTTTTGCCTGTTAATGGTACCACAGAATAGGGATAATTATATGAAGCATCATTTAACATCATTGCCAGCGTGCTCTTTGTTTATTTATACACATTTGCCTTCACAGTCAGCAGAACCCGGGCTCCAAAAAACTCTCACAGTAAGAGGAATGTCCCGTGGCTATTTCTCCATTAGGAGGCTGCAAGGATTGTCATTCATCTCCTTACACCTTGGGCCACTTCCTGAGTTGCCCAAGGGACCTTCTGCTTCTTTGCATTTCTTGGTTCACCCTTGCTCTACAGCAGGACCAGTTCCCAGAGATAATGCCTGCCACTACTCCCTCCTTCCCTGGAATCCTTTGAAAGTTCATTAAACTTTTTACAGATATAAATTCAAACTGCTGAAAATTGCTGGAGTTTAGTGTGGGGAGAATATGAAAGGTTTTTCCATTCTTGATCAAGTGATCTGACTTTGTTTTTAGTAAAACAATTTGGATGGCCAAAGCAGGGCTTCTGTTAGGAGGGCACTGGGTTCAGAAAACGTGTGTTGGGTGCCAGCACCGTGTCATTGTTCCAGAGAAAATCAAATTGGGTGTATCAAACCACAGAGGCAGTGCCAGCAGCTCTCTCTGGATTTTGGTGGGAGAATTCTGAAGGTTTTTTGTCTGCATCTATAGTGCAAATGTTAAATCACCATTTTGAATTTGTCAAAGTAAAATTGTTGGGTACTGGAGTCACTGATGTGAATCCCCACCCTGCTTGTAGCTCTGATTCCCAAACTGCTGCCAACATCAGTACCTGATTTGTATTTATTTTTTGCTGGTGCTTGCTCCTGTTGTTCTTGGATAAAAACATAAATATTCTAAATATTTTGGGACTTCATAAATCCTGTAGATGTATATACAGAACTTAATCTGTGTCTACAGTGAATTTCAGTTGATATTTACTGATAAGCTACATTAAGGAGGATCAAACACAGTCATGCTCCCATGAGTTCTGTGGGACGCAGGAGCCTTTGGTGGTTTCTCTGCATGGGGTTGAAACTCTTGACATGTTAAACAAGGTACAACCTTGGAAGTAAACATGTCTGTTATCTGGAAGTCATGGGAGCAGATGGTAAAAATAGACTATATTTTATTTTACAAGGAGTCAGGGCATGACATGCTATTCATAATTAGTCATAAACTTATCTCCGGCTGACTACTTTTTATGATGTTTTTATTTTTTATTGATACAATCATACTTATGCTGATCATTCCTCTGAGGCAGTAGAGGGCTCACTCCAATGGAAGTGTCTCTCATTTTGCCAGTGGCATCCTTCTGGGCTCTCTTGGGCTGGGCAGTTTGCAGCAGTGTTGTGGCTGTTGTTTGAGCTAATTTTCCTGCAGCTGGAAAAAAAAACAATTGCATGTTCTTTGCTGCATTTTACAAGAGGGGAGTGTTGCTGGGGAGCACAGGAATCTCCTGGTGTGACAGGGGCTGTTCCCAGGCAGGGGTGGGAGGAGGTTCTCCCTCTCTGCTGCATTGCTGGGCTTGCTGCAGAAGGAGCAGTGCAGTCCCTGCTAACGTCTCAGGTGTTGGGAAGCTGGATGGGGAAGGTTTTCTGTCAGACCCTGGCAGATGTAACCCGTGAGCTGTTACAGCCAGTGAAGATTGTGCAAACCTGACCTTGGCTGCCCTGTTCTGGGTGAGATGTGGGAAATGGTGGTGAAAACTCTGGGTAAGCAAGAGGCCGGGCAGGTGAGCCATGAAACTTTTCCATTTTGTCTTCACTTTGCAGGCTGGCTGTGCTCTCCTGGCACAGGCATCCTCAAAAGTGCCCTGCAACACTGAAATCACTTTGCAAACTTTTTGCTGTACCTGCAGGAGACCTTGGACTATAAAATAGCATTTTATTATCTGCATAACGCTGGACTCTTGCAGTAATGCCAATGTCAGAAAGATTGTTAATAAATAATGAGCAGCAGAATGAGCCAAGGGTTGACCTTTTGTGGAGCACCATCTGTCACTGGAGCAGCACTTGATCTTTCCTTCCAGCCCTGATTTCTTTTTCCATCCCCCTTGGGGGATATTGTAGGTTTCACACTTTATTAATAGCTTTTGTCTGACTTGTAACAACTCTTGTAAAATTGAGAGGTTCCCGACTTTCATGGGAGACAAATATTTGGGGAACTAAATCATGGATGTTTGTGGAACTGCCAGTGACTATAAACAACCCTCCTCAAGCCAACTGTGCGTGGCTAAGGAGAGCTGCTTGGAAACATCCCCAGATCCCATGAGGTGAAAGAGTGTCTTAGTGTATCCCTGGGATGCGGGATCATAACCTGGATTTATAGATGCTGTGCTTCCCTTTCTATATTGTCTGGAAATGGGAAGGTTAAGGAAGGGGGCAAAATCCAGGGAAAGAGTTTCTGGAGTATTTTAAAGGAGGGCTTGCTTGTGTGCTCTGTAGAAGCCAATCCAGCACACAGCAGGAGGCTGCCTGCTGGTGAGCAAATAAGTCACAGCAAGCACATGCTCTGGTCACTGTGGGGTAAGCACTGTGTCTGTCTGGTCACCTGCTTTGGGAGGAAATTACCAGAAGATAAATGCCCCAGGTTTTCAGGCTGTTCATAAAGAAGTACCTGTGAAAAGCAAGCAGGCTGGGGCGTAAGTGGCCTGCTGGACAATGCAGTTCCAGTTTGCTCTCACCCCCCTCTGTGGCACCAGTGCCATCAGCTGAAGGAAATTGTAGTCAGATGTGATCTGTGCAACATTTATTTCCTTCCTCACTTCTTTGTAATCCAAAGGTTTGAATCATAGAAACCAGATGCAGGGAAAATCTATCAGGTGATTCCTCCTGCTGCTGGAGCCGAAGGTGGATTATGCCCTGGGGTGTTTTCCCTAACGTTTTGCAGAACCTCCAGTGTTCCAAATGATGAAATTTCCATCACTGGGCCAGGAGGTGAGTCTGACACATGATAAATCATCCTGCCACTGAAGCTTCTGTAATGTTCTGCCTGAGCTGAGGAAGAGTTTTCTTCTTTCTACCTACTGTAAATTTCCTGCAGTCTACATAAGTCCTAGTCCCAATGTCTGATGGTTTCTTCTTTCCACATCCTTCTTCCACCCACATGGGTAGTGGGGGCCCAGCTCCTGGCAGGGGAGTTTTTCATTGTCTGTGTTGATTATTTTGAAGATAACTCAGATTTGGCTGTGTTTAGCCCCTGCATCCTGACTCAGCTGGAAGGAGGAGTTTCTACCATAACTCCCTACATATCATCTGAAACTCTAAATGGAAGGATTTATTAGTTCAGTGCCTTGCTGGGTCCTGTTTCAGAAGCATCTTCTGCTTTGAGGTGGCTGCAGTTTGGATGCAAATCATTCCCCTTCCCACTCATTAGCACAGGCTGATGGTTGTAATTATATTTGTAACGTTAGAGACAGAGTGCAATAGCTCCAGTTGAAGAGTCTTCACTGAGTGACATTCCTTCAGAACGTTGCCTTTTGGGCAACGCAGTGTGGTTAAATATAAAAGTGTTTGAAGCCAGAGGAGGGAAGGGCGGTGCTCTCCTGATGCAGTGGGAGCGTGGGGTCCCTCCGGGTGAGACAGGGGTCCCTGACCCACTGTCTGGTTCGCTTCCGTTACTGCACCAGGGTTTGTAGTTCCAGGAGTTATTTTTGGTCCCAGCCTTGCATCAGTACCCCTCCAGTTTATGTGAAAAGTGACCTTTGCCTGCATCCTCCTGCTCCTGTTCTCCCTGCGCAGTCTCCCTCCCCTGAGAATATGCTGACAGGAGCTTTCTGCGTTCCCCGTCACTCTGGAGTAATCTAATAGCTGGAAAAGACAGAAAATGTAGAACTTTTCTACTTTGTCTCCACTGGCCACTGGCAGTTTTATTTGGTTACCCAAAATTTTTCTCATGGAACTGCTGTTTGTCAAGACGAGCCACATCCTCCTCCTCCTGAGCCGCAGAAACAACTTTATTTGATTCAAAGTATGTGGAAAGATAAAACTTGAAAGTCAATTGACTTAAATGTGGAAAAAAAGGCAGCCTGGTTATTATGGCGTATGCTAAATTTTAATAGCATTTAGAAAGTGTTTTGTGGGGTAGAAAGAAGCAGCATACCCATCAAAGCTCAGCTGTGTTCTGGTTTATAGTGCAGAACACTTTGCTGCTGTCATCCTAAGGCTTTAAAATGTAATAAGGCTCAGTTGAACCCAAGGGTTCCAGGATCTCTGTCAGGGCAGACACACACACACACAGAGTGGAATAAAAGGCTCCAGTGCAGTGCAGGTGGGATCAAGGAAGAGATGTTTTTAATGGAAAAGCCTCTTTGACTTTTCTGTTTCATAGAAAATTATCTACTAATGTGTACGACTACTTAACAAGTCACATTTTAAAAAATTTCAGAGGCTTGGAGTATCTGTAATGATATTTTACTTCATCTGTTTAAAAAACCTCACCACAGTTGCAGTAATGTACTAATCTATTTTTAAATATGCTGCAAAAAAATCAATTAGAAGCTGCAGTTCTTTGGTTAAAAAATAAACCTGAAGAGTGAGTTATTGCACTGGTTTGACATCTTGGTTGTTTTTTCTGACTTGAGCAAGCGCTGTTACAGCTGATGCCTAGTTTTCATCTGCAATTTTATTTTTCATTGTATTTATTTTGTAGAGATTCTGGGCTTTCTTGTACAGATTTATGGGCCTTTCATCTTTATAGGCTAATAATCTGTTGTTATGCACTTTCTGCAAACTTCTGCAGCGAATGAAGCCCGTAAGTCTCTCCCTGGGTTCATTCAGGTCTTCTGTCCTGTTACTGAATGCATGGCTTTCTGGGAATTCTACCAGAATGGCTTTCTGGGAATTCTCCAGTCATTGCCCCCATTGTGGTTCCCACTGGGAAGTGGCTGTCAGCCACTTGGGTGCTTTCCTTTTTTAATTTGGGCAAAGATGCAGATGGCAGATACCTGGGAAGTAGAATAAAGAGGTTACACAGCCAGCAGTGCCAGGAGTTTCAAGTAAAAATGGTGAACAGTGGAACATGTTGATTGGCATCAACAGAATTAGATGCTAGAGATGAGATACTCTGATGTGTTTGTTGCAGCATCATTCATTAAAATGTAAATTATAATTGTGTAGATAAATCATGTTTCTCATAGATCTCATTCTCTCTGCCAGCAGAATAGCTACAGCATGGAATGTTGTTTAGGATTTTGGATAATGCTTTCAGGTGTTCCTCATGTCCTGATGTGCCTTTCACCTTCTTCCAGTGCATCTTGTGCTGGTGGCTGCCAGGAACAGGAGCTGAGGCTAAATGGGGATGGATCCAGTATGGTAATGGCTCAGTTCCATGCCTGTGAATGGATAATTCCCCCAGATTAAATACTGAATGCATTTCTGTGAATATTTGTTTGCCAAAGCATTTTAAGGATCCTCTCTCGCACACACACACAGATGTTGGACCCCACAAACACAGGAGTGGCTGAGGGGGAGACACCAGCCAGAGCCACTTGTCCTTCAGCTTCTCTGGGGTCTGGCTGGGATAACCTGTGCATGGTGAGGAGCAGAATTAATCCTCAGCTCTGAGCAGCAATGCTGTCTTTGTTAAAGCCAGCTGTGAAACACAACTCCTGCAGATGTACAAATGCCCCATCAATAGTGTGGTGGCTCATTGCCTTGGCCCCGGTGCGTGCAATCTCCATTATTTGCACTGCTGGTAAAGCAGCATTTCCAGCAGATCTGCACTACTCCATTTAGCTGGGAACAATGATTTATTCTCCCCTCACCATCGGACATCCTCTGCTTCCCCAGCTAATAATGAGCCTGGCTGTGAGGAGGGACATGGGAGGGATGGCTCTGCTGTGAGGAGGGGATGGGAGGGAAGGCTCTGCTGCAAGGAGGGACACAGGAAGGATGGCTCTGCTGTGAGCAGAGGCAGCACACCAGACGTTGGGAAGACAAGCTCCCACTCCCCGTTGGATGGCGTTAAAACACGAATATTCCTTACAGCCACAGTTCCTTACAGTGAGTTATCAGCTGCCATAGACATTGCTAAAGCATGTTTGATTTATGAGTAGTGTGGCAGGGCAGTGAACAGGACAGTGGGTGGGAGATTCTGTCTCGGTGCTGGTGCTTTGGGGCCACACAACCCCTTCTTTGATTCTTCCTTCCTTTCCTTCCTTCCTCCCTCCCTCCTTCCCTCCTTCCCAGCAGACATGGTGAGTCGTGCCTCAGAGCAGAGTGCTTCTCATCTCCTCCCAGGGATCCCCTGCCCTGGAGGTGAGCACAGGGACATTTTGTGGCTTTCTTTATTGTTGAAGTGTAGAGATGACATTAAACTTCTCGGACTCAGCACTTCTGGCATTTAGAGTAACCTGGTTAGAAGAAAGGCAGGCTATTCATCAGTCACTAAGAGGGCACAGATCAGTTGCAGGCAAGGCAGCTTTTCCAGCTCTCAGGAATCCCTGAGTATCTGCTGCTGGTGGCAGAAGAAACAGATCCAGCAAACCTCTTCCTGCTGGGTGTCTCTGCCTTTTTGACTCCACACAGCGAGCTCACCCGTGGGTGATGGGTGAAGTGCCTGCACATGGTCAGTGGGTAAGGGCAGAGGCTGGTCTGCACCTTCTGCTGTGGGGTAACATCTCATGTGTGATTGATGGGTGCAAGGAGAATCCATATCCCAGGAAAAGGACAGAGAAGGGCATCCTTGCTGTGCCACTTTAGATATTTCCCCCTTTCAAGCTGTTCTAACTGGGCAAACCAGTGCGACAGAGCCACTGCTCAGGCCAAGGAGGAGATCTGTGGGTATCTCTGTCCAGCTGTTCTGCAGGAACCTTCACCAACCACTCGTCTCTGCTGTTAGTGCTGACACAACAGCAGCTGCATTTCACAGCTGCCTGCATGTGTGGGCTGAGCCATTTGTCCATTTGAAGGCCTGAGCTCTTCCAGGGTCATCCCTTCCCGAGGTGCAGCCTTGTCTCTGGAAGCACAATTCAATTGCAGGTACTAATTGACCGCTACTTTCAAGATCTGTTTGCTAGACAGCTTTTAATCCATTAAATGTGTGTGTGTTTTTAACATTCAAATGCTGTTTGGTACGGCATCAAATGCCATATGGAATTTTAAGTGCCTTCCAAATATGTGGCTTTTGTCAACCAGCATTTGAACCTCCTGAAGGAATGAAATCAGCTTTGCTTGACAAGAGCTGTTTCCCATGGAACCAAGCTGGTGAGCATTAAATGCATTAAAACATCCTTTAATTCCATATTAATTGAATCCCATATCAATTTTTTTCCACTGCTTTGCCCAGGACTGCTGATAGACAACTCAGCCCAACGTGAAAGAATGAAGGGTTCATTCTGCTTGACCTTTTTTGGTATTGATTAAGAGAGAAATTATACAGAACTTGCCTATTACATCCTGCAAATGATCAACATGTGCAGTGTTGCCTCTGTGTTTGAAATAAAAGTCTGTAAAATGGGACAGGTGACAAAACCTGGCATGAGTGGAATGAGTGGTTTGGATGCTGGGTCCCTGAGGGTGTGCAGGGAGTTGGTACTGAAAGGGCGTTTGGACTGGATCTGGTGGGACATGTGTCAGCCAAATACATCAAGTACAGCAAGGCTGATAACACGGCTGTGGTTTCAACCTCGGTCATCAGGGGAACAAAAAGAGTGACAATTTTTTATTTTATCCAGTAATATAGTAGAGGAAGCCAGCAAAGAAGCCTGCAAGTTTCCTTAATCCTGGAAAAAAACATAGAGTTGTTTTTTTTTTTTTTTTAACATTCTTGCTTCAAGCTTAAGACTGTTCTTATTTGGGAATCTGTTTCCAGTTATTTGCAATGTGCTAATTACCCAGTGGCAGAACCTAAGTGGGTGTAAATTGTCATATCTCTGCTGACTTCAGTGGAACTGTGGCAATTTGCACTTCGGGAGGATCTGTTGCCTAGATTCTTGCCAAATTTGAAATCCCTTTGCTCTAACTCGGATGGGGAGCCTCGAGGGAATACAGAAGAAAACAAGCATTTCGCAGGGCTTAAAATCCTGCTCGTCTCATTGATTTGTTGGCGTTCCTGTTTGTTATTCAAGCCGCCGCGGAACGTAATGGATACTTGAGGCATCTCGCTGATGAGGAAGGAATCCTGCATCCGATCGTTGCCGTGGAAACCACTGCGGCGGTACCCACGCGGGCTCCCCGCGGGCCGGGGGCACCCGCGGTAATTCGGCGCAGAGCCGGCAGGACACGCACACCCTCCCAAAAGGCATCATCAGCCTTTTGTCGCAGCCCCTGCCGTGACCCGCATCAGGCCAGCACCT
This sequence comes from Taeniopygia guttata, assembly GCF_048771995.1. NCBI lineage: Eukaryota > Metazoa > Chordata > Aves > Passeriformes > Estrildidae > Taeniopygia > Taeniopygia guttata. Next base: position 3,745,298 of record NC_133046.1, read on the forward strand.
CGGAGAGCCACCCGTGTGGCTGGGGACAGCCAAACCCCCCAAACCCCGCGGTTTGTGGCATGGATCAGCCGTCCTTTCAGAGCAGGCTGCTGGGGATAAGCCTCGCGTTGTGGGAATCCAGAGCTTCCCTCTGGCTGCCCTAGAAGCTCTGGGATCCTGGCAGGGGTCAGGAACCCCCCTGGACAGAGCCCCCAGAGACACTGGCTGTGATCTCTGTCCATGGAAAAGAGTTTTCAATCTTACAGCATGAATTACAAGCTCTGAGTGTTTGATATAAGGAATAATTAAGTGTGGCACGGTGCAAAAGTAAAATTTTAGGATTCTAGATTAGGGGTCCAAAGGGGACAGGATGGAGGAAATTGGGTGTGCCTTGTCCTTTTTCTCCTTCTTCATGCCCTCCATGTTTCACTGTGGTGTTGGCATTTTTCTGTTGGTTCAGGCTGGGGACACACTGTCCAACGTAGGTGACAGATATTGGCACGTTATTGTAAATCCAGCACAGGTAGTTTGTGGTATTTAATGTTTGTACCATCCCACTGAGGGCAGAGCCCCACACGCTGCCCTGCAGGACAGAGCTGTGGCAGGGCAGCAGAACATGTTAGAGATAAACAGAATAAACAACCTTGAAACCATCACAGACGAATTATGGCTTCTGCTTTGGCAGGGGGCTGACAGACAGAGACTTTCTACAATCTCGGAATCATCAATACCACAGAATCCAACATCGCGTGTCTGTGTGTGTGTGATGTAAATCACCGGTGGGGGATTCCAGGCAGCACAGCATAAATACTGATCTTGTTGGCCATCCTGACTGCTCCTCATGTAATGGCCACTTAATTGATTAATCCTAATATAGAAGATTCATGCTCTTATCTCCCTCCATGTCTTTATCAGCTCAGTGTCATCTTGGAAGACAACAGAAATGGCTCTTGCATGGATGAGAGCCGTGGAGAAGGTGGTGATGAGGGCAGTCAGTGTTTGGCATTTGTTTGAGTCAGTGGTTCAGGTGATGCAGCCCTTTCTGCATCTCTTTTACTGCCTGCACGTACGTGGCAGAGAGCTTAATAACCCTCCAGCAAATGGGCTGACCTTCTTAAAGGAGATAAATCCACAGGCATTGGGAGATTTTTCCAGAATCTTATTTATAGACCATCTGCTTGTATGTCTTATCCCGTTCCCCTTCAGGGGAATTTGAAGACGGTGAGACCCCATTTCCAGCTGAAAGGGGGCAAAGATTGGGGTGTGGGTAGCAGAGTGGGCTGCAGAGATGACCTCCTGGCAGCACCCTTGCACTGACCCTGCCTGCCCATCCTGTTTTTATGAACTACTAAATGTTAAGTGAAATACAAGCATTGATTTCATAAACAGGTGTAATGGACCAGGTAGCAGATTTTTATGTACTTTGGGCCTAATTCATTAACATTTTGCCTGTATAGGCGTATCATTATCTTTATGTGGCTCCTCTGGTTGGCCATATGGGTTTGTTGGCTGCATAGTATTTTTCAGCAAGGATACAGCAAAGTTGCCATCTGGGTGATGTTTGCCCAACTACTTGAAATAGTTTGGTGTTTTTTTTTTTTTTTAAATATGGATGTGAGAAGTCTCTGTTATCTAGGATTTTACCATGGGTTGTGCACAGTTTGTCCCTCCTCAGTGCTGATGCCCAGAACAGCACAGGCTGTGAGGAGCTGGCTGGGGGCCTGTGAACAACCTCTGCATGCCAGGCAGAATCACCTCTGTCCTGTTCTGTGCTCAGCTCTGCAGATACTGGGGGAGGTGGCTGGGGAGCTCATGGAAAAAAAAAAACTTGTTTCTTTGCAAACATAGTTGATATTCCATAATACAGGTGTATTTTATTGCACTGCTCCTGAATTGGTGCATTCCATAAAGTTGATTTATGGATGCAGAGACGACGGCAACTGAACTGCAGGAGCCATTGGTATGGGGGGGATGTACTGGAGTATGGCTCAGCTGTGGAGCTGCGATGATGCTTCTCGTGCTGGGGAATTGTCACCTGGGAGGTTGTGTCCCAGGAAAGCAGGATGGGCCTGCTCTTGGTGACAGAACACTGTCAGTGTGGCTAGGGAGCCTGGTGAGCATCACAGCTCTGGTCAGCGTGGCTCTCCTTGCCTCACTGGAAGGAAAAGAGGGAATGTGCAATACCATATTACTGAGCAGCATCTGGAAAACTGCCCTGAGAGCTTGCATTCCTGTTTGTAACCTCTGTAAAAACACTATTTCCCATTGCTACCTGGGTTTTGTAATGTCAGTATCCTAAGCTCTGCCTCCCAGTATTGCATTGTGCATTTTGTGCTGCCTTCTCTGTCCCCTGGAGCACATCTGCTTTCTAAGCGGGCTTTCAAAATAGTTAAAAAAAAAAAAAATCCTGGTAGACTTTGCTGTTGGCAGGGGAAGAAGTTTTCATCAGTCTGGAGCAAAATGCACAGCAGATCTGTAAGTGAAGTTCACCTTTAGCATTCCAGGTTGCTCTGGCTCTGACAGAAGGCCATTGTGACAGATCATTATCTGCAGAGATTCCTCTGCTCTGGGACTCTCCCTTGCACAGAGCCATTGCACTGGTGGTTAATGCAGTGAGGTGAGGTGCTGGGGGGCAGCCAGCTGCACCAGTGCTCCAGCTCTTGTGGGGCTCCTGCCTCAGACCTTCCCTCCTCCTCGGGAAACACGCGTTCCCTACTGTTCATTTTTCAGATTTTATCCCACTTAGTGCTTCCCTGTCAGTTCCTGCTCAGTGTTGTACCCTCAATAAATGCAACAGATCTGCAATCAGTCCTGCAGTGCCACTGGCAGGGATGGGATTCACTGGAGTTGTTCTGGAATTTAGGAACACTAACACGAATCATGTATAACACTCTTAGCTGGAATACCAAATCCTTGCATCTTACATTTTGACATGTCTATTATGTGGATGCAAATTCAGTCTTTTCTGCATAATTTCCTTGGAGAGGAATGTTTTATTAGTTAAGGAAGAGGACACAATATGTTAATGGAAGATAATGAACACGTAGCTTGTGACTGGGAATATAGCAACGAGAGAGATTAGCTTTTACATCACTTTTATTCTTGGAGGTGTGTTCTAATTTCCCTCTGCCCAGCCTGGGGATGTCCTGGTGATGCAAGACATGCTCAGTTAAATTTTCTGTGTTTACCAGCATTTTGCAGACTGGAGGATCTTTCCAGCTAAAACTGATCTCTCATCAGTCAATTTAGGGTGGCTTGCATGCCTGTTGAATGTTATTTGGAGTTCCTTAACCTCAGATAGAATGTGCTAATGGCTCTTATGGCATGTGCAATCCTTTGGGTGCTTCAGAGAGGGAATGACAGCAGCAGTGGGGCACAATGGGGCCATGAGCAAGGTGGCACTGTGTCATTTACAACTCTGTGTACAATGGAGGAGTGCACTGTTCAGGGGACATTGGTGCAGAGCAGAACAGAAAATGACAGGTCAGATCAGGAAAATGGGCTGTTTTATGAGAAGAAATAAAAAGCTTATTTAATCTGGCAAAACCAGGGCTGGGAAGTGATGCACGTGTTCCATCTACAAATGTCAAAGAAATAAAGTGGGGAGGTGAAAATCACGTAAAATGAGGGCTGGCATTGGCACAGGAATGACCAGAACAAGAGTGGCTGCAGGTAAATGCACACTCAAGAGTGTCCCTGGTTGTGTTGGAGTCTTGAGTCTCTGTGCCAGTCAGGTGCCAGCTGCAGGGCTGATGAGGACAGAAGGAGGTGGGATGGCACAACACAGAGGATGCCCATGGTGTTCACACATGGGAGCACTGAGCTTGATGGTCGGGAGCTCTTGGTGCTGCTGAACCTCACAGCAGGGCCATGCTGGGCAGGAAGGGTCCTTTTTCTTCTTACTGTATTTTTGTTGTCCTCTTCAGAATATAATATATTTTTGTTATGTGTTAGGATGGGCTGAAATGTTGAGGTTAAGCCTTGTGGCAGAGTCATTACAGGACCCTAGAAAAGCTCCACCCATTCTGAAGCAGCATCTTACGTAGTCTTGAGACTCTGAACACCACCGTGCTGTGCAAATACCTGTCTGCATTATTCTCCAAACGACTCCATTTCACATGCTGCTGCTGTCATCATGATGAATTGTTTCACATACAGCTTTGGGATGATGACTTCTAAATTTAGGGCTTGGCTTCATGGAGCCTCCCTGGCTGTGGGTGTATGACAAAGAGCAGTTCTGCTCGTGGGTGCCAGCAGCAGAGCTGGATGGCTGGCACTGCCATGTGCTCGTCCCCCTCACACAGCTGAGCTTTGGCTCGTGTTTAAATAAACACTGTGCAGTTGTATAAACGGGGATAACCCATACTTCACTGGCAAGCCCGATCTTGCAAAGTCAGCACCTTCTGCAACTGAAAATGCCTCTTTTTGTGTGTTAAGAGAAAAGAGGATGACGAGGATGATCACAACAAAACACACAACCTGTAGAAAAAAGCACTTTCCTAAAGCTGCCTGTGCCATTGTGCAAGAACAGGTCTTTGGGTGGGTTGCATTGCGCTTGGAAAGTTTTAGTGGCCTGAGAACCCTCCAAATACTTTGTTTCCTTGCACCATTTTTTGTGTGCCTTAAAGTTACCTGACAGGAGTTTTACATTTCAAACTGGGTTTGTGCTGTTGGCAGTATAGTAATGGAATTAATAATTATGTTTTTGTAGAACTAATAATCACATATTAATAGAATTTCCATTTGCACAATGCTTTACAGCTGGTCTGTAATTAATTGGATATCTCAGAGTAGTGGCACCGAGCTGTATCAGAGATGCCAGAGTGAGAGCATTAGAGGAGTGCATCAGTTTTTGGGGGCTGTGTTTCACTCTCGCTTGTTGGAGCAGAACTTTGGTGCAGAACTCACTTCAGGCTGTGCATCTTCCCACTTGCTCATGCTCTTGCTGCTTTTCAGCTTTACCAGTTTTTTCCTTCGTTGTGTGGTTCACTCATTCAGTGTCTGGATGACGCTGAGGATGGTTCCTCTGAGCTCCTTAGTCTGTCATTTTTTAAACTGCACTTGTAGATGTATTTACTGACAAGGTAAACAGCAAAGTTACCAGGCTCCTGTGGAGTGCACCTTCATTTACTTTAGGTAGTAGAACCTGAAGAAGATTGTTTCAGTGGCAGAAAATAAGGCCTCTGCTCCACCAAATGTCACATGGGACCATGCCATGTGCCAAGCCTGGAGTCTGTAGCAGCTCACAGGCAGGGGAGGTGAATGCTGCCACATGCAGCACAGGCAGCAGCCACAGACCAGAGATTCTTTCCCACCCAGGATTTGACTTCTTTCTCCTCTATAGTCACAAAACAGTTTCAGTATTTCGTAAGAAGTCTGTCCACTTAGAAAAAAGTAATTGATACGAGCAATTTCAGCCCCTTTTAATATAACAGATCTCAAGTGTGAAACCTCCTTACTTAATGATCAGCATAAAGTAAAAGTCTTTTTTTAATGTTAGTTCTCAGTTAATTTTACAGTTCGGTTGAAGTGAAAATATCGTTAAACAGGGTAGCATTAAACTTTATACTTACTGGGCCTCCCCTGCTCTGCAAGGGAGAGGTGAGTTGGTGTCTTGACAGTCACAGTCAGACCAGCTTAGCCTGAGTCCATCCTTCTCTTTTCATTGATGTCATTAGAGATACACCTTTTTATTACAAACCCAACTTGCAAGCCAACCTTGACATAAAGCGACGACGTTTTCGTATTATAAAGCAGACGCTGGCATGGCGAAGTGGCATCCCTCATATTAAACAGGTAATGGCTAATTTGTGAGGGGTGCGCGCTGAATTTAAACACCGAAGAGGTTTGAAGGTCACCTGTGCTAAGATGACGTCTGGGTGGCGGTCCGAAGGCTGTGCAGAGGAGGAGGATGAGCGAGCTGCGGGAGGAAGCACCCGCAGCGCCTCAGCAGCGGTTCCCACCCGCCTGCAAGGAGTTTTGAAGGGTACCGGAGCGCGCAGCTTTGTGCTGCTGACAAAGGACGGGATGTGGTTTCAGCTTCTCCTCCCACTGCCTTCCTGTCCTTCCATTAAGTGCGGGTTTGATTGATTCTGTAGTGAGGCAGCAGGAGCGAGCTTCCTTACCCCAGGCAAGGTTCCTAAACCGACACGTTTGCTCTTTTTAAACCCAAACCAGGCTTTAAGCTAGACTGCATCAAAAATGCAACATCGCTGCTGATGAGCTTGGAAAAATAAGGTCAGAGTAGCATTTTTCAATTTAAGAGAGGGTTAATTTAACAAAACTAAAATGAGGAGGGAAACTCTTGTTTGCCTGAACTGCACGAGACACAGTTGTTAGAGAAAGAAATATGAAACATTCTCTGGTAATTTGGGGAAATACAGGGGTTCTGGGAGTCAAAAAGTCCACCTTCAGGAAGGTAGGACCACACAATCCTCTTTACAGAGCCATCATCCATGAGCTCTGCAGTGACCATGGGCTCCTTTCAGGGGCAGGTTTCCTCTGCAGGATTGTCTTTGTATTAGTTTCAGACTCTTTATCCTATTAAATTAAACATATCTTTGAGATTTGTGTGTGGCAGAGAAAAGTTCTGTCAAAAAGGAGCCTCCCAGTCATAAGGGTAAAGAAGTAGCATTTGCTGTTGGTGAATTTGAAGAGACTGAAAGTTTTTAAATGTGTTTGTCTGTGCTCCTGTTGTGGAACTTGGAACCTGTTGGCTGTGGGGTTTGTGACAATTGCGATTCTTGGGCAGTTCCCTCCTCTGAGCTGCCCTTCAGCACATGGGTAGGACCCAGTTTTGGGACTGATTGAGTAGTTTCTCTATGGAATTTGCAGTGTACTGGGACATGGTGGTGGCAGAGCTGCTTATGGTGCCTGGGAGAACAGCCCTGTCCTTCTCCCTGCCTGCTCTCACCTTAACGAGCCGATGTCTTCATTATCCGCCCTGCTGGTAATCTGCTGCTGATGAAGATTAATAGGGAAAATATTTTCTAAACACTTCTGTCTGCGTTTTCATTAATCTGTGCTTGGAAAATTAATCTTGTGGAGTGACCTGCAAAAGGTGTTAATTGCCATTTCAGAGGCGGATTTATCAAAAGTTTGAGGAGGTGCTGCAGCCACTGCACAGCAGTGGCAGGAGTTCCAGAGGGACTGTCCCTGTCCTTCAGACCCCAGAGCTTAATGCAAGTAAAACCAGTTGTTTTCAAAAGCTCTTTGGGGCAAAGTGCAGCCCTGGCTCTGCTGAGGGCTGAGTTCCTATCCTTTCAGGTTCAGCGTGGAGTTAGAGAAGAAGGAATCGGTGAATAATTTAATTAATGTTCATCCTTAATCCTGTATCTTTTTTTTTTTTTTTTTAAGACTGATGAGATAAGGAAGTTTTGAAGGGTTTGTGTTTTTTTTACAGCTACCAATTATGAAATTTGGCATGAGAATGAACCTGTGTGTTACATGAGTGGCTTCGGTGTGATGATGATTTATTGTCCACTTTTCCTTTTGAAAGCCACTTGGTAAATTCCTTGTGATTTGTAAACCTACAGGCAGCGTATTGGATAGAGATTATGGATTGTGTGGCCGAGGGAACAGATTTCAGCCTGCCCGTGGGACTCGTTTCTAATGACAGTTTTGTGGTGTCAGTGGGAGGTTGGGAAGCAAGCAGCCTAGAATTTTCTGTTTTCTTCTGCTTTTCCTTGAATCTTGAACTTAGTTTCAGTAACAACAGAAAATCTTGCTGTTCAGTTTTGTGCTGCAGCCAGTGCTTAGTCTCAGCAAAGCATTTTCTCTTGGCAGTAAACAAGCACATGAGCGTCTGTCTGCACCTTTCCCTCAAATGCTGTACAAAAATGAAACAAACACTTTAAATTGACATATGTCATTGTGAATCTTCTTGTGATTTGTCAGCACTGTGAACCTCTGGACACTGTGAGTTACCCAAGAGAGCACTGGTCTCCTTTTGGGCTGGATTCAGCCAGTGAACATTTTAGAAAGTGTTTCAAGTTTCCATGTATGGGTACAGGTTTTGTAAGACGGGACTCCTTTCAAGGGATGGCATTTCACCATTTCAGTCTTGAAAAAAGCTGAAATAGTAATTTTATGTTCAAATGACATTTCAGTTCTTGCTCAGCACCATTCTGCAGCAGTTCTCTTTCCTGAGCCAGCTGTGTCCTTCTCTGCAGAAGGACAGAGGATTTCCAGGATGCTGTTTCCTACAGGGGCAGGGAACAAGGCTCAGAGCCGCTGTTCCACACCCCAGACACACCCCTGCTGTTTTGAGGGAAAGCCATCTTTTTTGTTGACATCAGCAAAGCTGCACTTCGTACTTGTAGTCAAGCAAAAAATTGTTTGGGTTGAGCAAAATGCTGCTCTGCCATTCCCAGTAAAACACCCGTAAACTGGGAGGATGGAGAGAACAGACCTAATGACTTAAAGCGTGGAATTGTCTCTCACGAGTCTCATGATCTTTTCTAATCACTGTCAGCCTTGAAGAAATGTTGTGAATGCTCTAATTGGCTGTGATGGGGAAGACAGAAGATTCCCTGTACATGAGAAGAGGCGATGTACTAAAAATGATTCAGCGTTCTGTTTTGTCATATAGCTCATCAGCGCTGTCTTGCTTTTATTGAGAAAATACGCAGAAAGCACTTTAGAAGCAAAACTGTTGAATGTACTAGCTAATCACTTGACTTTCATTTGTCAATGCTCTGTGACTGCCAGGTCTCCTTCTCTGTTCACTGCCACCTGAGGCCGTGGGATGGTGGGATCCTGCAGCTGGAGCCAGGCACTGCCCTGCTGCCACCCTCACTCTCCACACATTGACTCCTGGGTGACCTCCAGTGATGCATTTGTGGGAGACTTTTCAACCCTCATGACCTGCTAAAGAACCTGCAGTTCCACTCGTGTCCTTTGTGAGCATTTTCAGCTTCTTAGCTAAAGAGTACAAAAGGTTGGAGGGCGATGTGTGAGATCCCATTAAGATTCATTTGTGTGAAGCCTTGCATCTAATTAATCAGCAAAACCCCCCAGGTCTGTTATTAGATGTTGATGACAAGTCAGTTACAGCAAAAGTAAATCCCTTTGGGTCAGTTTGTGTGCAGGAGAAGTGGCAGTGACATCCAAAGGGGCTGCACCTTCACAGAGGTGTCTGGGCACTGTGGTTGCAGCTGGGGAGCCACAGGAGCAGACAGATCCTCTTTGGACAGCTGTACTTTGAATGCCAGTGATAGAAATCACCATTATTTTACAAGAAGAAAATTTGCTCTTAGCTTGCCATCTCTGTTTCTACCTTCCAAAATGTCTCAGGGCATATGGGAGATATTTGTTTTTGTGTTTAGAGTTGTATTTTCTTTCCCCAGCTGTCTAAGTGACATAACTGTTAAATAGCCCTGAAGAGCTCTTCAGAAGGCAAAGTCCCAGTGATAATGTCACTTCAGGTAAATCCCAGTGATAATGTCACCTCAGGTAGGCACCAGGATGGACTTTGAGGTTCAGACACTGTTCATTTGGAGAGTACCCCCATCTTGTGTATCTTGCCATAAAAGACCTCTTCCAATGTTCATTATCTGTCATGAAAATGAGCTTTCCCTTCTCTGATAAAAAATTAATGCAAGTAAAATGTTGACCTTTCCACTGCTTATTGAACATCAGGAACACTCAGCTGTTTGCTGCTGGTGAGCCTCATTAAATTTTGGTGCCCTAATCTTGAGAAATTACTGCTTTTCTATTTGGGTTTTTGAGACAGAAATGAAATATTGATAAGTTGGTTGTAAGCTGTATAAACTTAGTATTTCTACAACAGCTTGTCTAGAAAGACATTCTTAAATGCCTGCTTACTATAGCTGCTGCCATTGCTTGTGAGCAATAGTGAGGCTGTAAGGATTGTAAATCAGAATGGGAAGATTTAGTATTGGCATACATAATAATTTGGTTTAGGTTGTGTAAATGTTTTTTAATAAAGGGATTCTCTGAAAGGAGGTTTGAAAGTCAGGTCCCTTCTGCGTTTTCTATGCACTCGGATTCAATTATCAGAATTCAGGAGCTACTGAAAACCTTAAGTGGCTTCCTGAAGAGGGAAGGGAAGCTTCCCATATCAGCCTCCACTGGCAGCTCCCTGTGTGGAGCACTCAGCCACTCCACAGCCCTGTGCTCTCTGCTCAGGCTGTGCAGAGCTGCAGTGGAACCATGCCACCTTTGCAAAGAGCCTGAAGTCAGGCATGGACATGTGCTGGTCATTCAGTCACTCCCTGCAGCATCTACTGCTTGTAATTGTAAGCAAGTGGAGTAAAGAGAAGAGGACCCAGAACCTGAGCCCTTTGCAGTGTGGGATGTCTGCAGATAGATCCAGGGCTGATTTTGCCCAAGGGAGGTTGCCAAAAAAAAGATCCCAGCTTTTTGTCCATTCCAGCACAAAATTAATCCAAGATAAAACTGCATGTATAATTAATATCTCCCAAAAGTACTCATAGATATTTATATATTTCCTACAAGTTGGATCTGTTAGACTTGTCCATATTTGCCTGTGTCAGACAGACAGTGAACATGTCAGACAAACGTCCCTCACACGATCTGCCCATGCCCTACATGCCCTGGGACTGTTCCAGATGTGGCTTGTTTCTACTGTGTCTGTAAAATACCATCTCAGCCTGCATTTCCCCAGGGCACTGTCACATTTTTTTCTGGTTCCCCCATGCTGTGATGGGCTTTTTTCTTTCCCAAAAACCAGAATTATACAGATAATAACCAGGTTTCCCACTTGGGCACAGCCTGCCCATCATGGCCTTATTGGAGCCAGCTGGGCTGGAGATGTGGCGCTGCTCTTGTCACAGCCTTTGCTACCTTAGTCAAGTTTCCACCAACACCAGCTCAGTAATCCTTTTTTTTTTTGTGCAAAGTTTCCCCAGATATAAAAGTATTTTGGCCCCAACCTGTCTTCATTAGCTTCTGCCTGATCCATTCAGTCTCAGTCCCCCAGCAGCTGAGGCAACCTACACAGACATTACTGGTTCATACAGCTTTGTATCTGATTTTCCATTGATGTTGTAGAAGACATGATTAAAGCCTTCAAGTAAAGTTGCAGCTAAATCCCTGTTATAGCCCACCCCATTATTTTTTTGTTCTCCTATTAGGATTTTAGGCATTTCTTTGACATTTTTATTGCCAGATTAGGAGGAAAATGGTTGACTTGTTTGCAGTGTTCTCATTATATTGTCTTTCTAACATTTCTAAAAGAGAATAAATATAAAATACTTCTATGTATTGTGTCATATTTCAGTGTGACATTAATACGCTCCACGATTTTCCAGCTCACAGTTCTCACCGTGTGGTGACAGTCAGGAAGCTCTTGCACAGGGTGGTGTGGGGTGCCACGGGCTGAGGAGACTCTAGGGGTTGATGGTGTGTGGGGATTGAGGTATTGCCTGTCCTGTAGGTTGTTGTATCCCTCTGGAGAACCACCTGGGCAGTGTTGGTTTAGAACCAACACTGGAGTGGTGGTTCTGAGTGGAGCCTGAGCAGTCTCTCATGCCAATTTTCCCTCTAATAATTGCTCACTCACATCAGGGATGTTGGGAATGCTCTTCCCTTACCTGAAAGTACGGGAACCTGGCTCTCATCACCCAGATCTGCTCTCAGTGATCCCTTGCCCACAGGTGTCATCAGAGCTCCTGCTGCCCTGTTTGTACCCAGTTCCAAACGGGTCACCTCCCTCCGAGGTGAGTCCCTTTGAGTTTAGGTAGTGGAGGTAAAATATGGGAATCCTTCCCAGTGAGAATTCCCATATCCTGCATACCTGGTTGAGCACAGCCTGCTTGGAGCTGTGTTACAGGGTTTTTTGGGGTTTATCATGTCATTCACAGTATCTGCAAGAGCAGCTATAGGTAGTGCTCACACTGTGTGGCCTCTGCCCTACAAATCAGTGATTTCTGCTCAGCCTTGCTCCTACCCCTCACCTGAAATACCTCCCAGGTCTCCAGAAAACCCTGGAGATTATTCTGGAGTATTCAAGCTAGTGACACAGCCAGGCTGTGAGAGTCTTTGAGGTCCAGGCAAGCGATGGGCAGGACTAAGGGGGAGTGGGATGCTGCAGGATGCCCAGGTGTGTTTTCCTCATCAGCAGCACCCTGCAGGGGTTGTATGAGTGACAGGTTTTGGGTTCAGTTGGAGTGACATGACTAGCAGGGAGTGAGGTGAGTAGTAGGAAGCCTTTTGTGTCAGATCAGGAGGTGGATATTTCATTACTAATTGGCCATGACTGCTGGCCCTAAGAAAATTCTGAGCTCTTGGAAAGCTCATAATCCTGTCAAGGATCCTGTGCACATTCCTGGATCAAGCTGCTCATGAGGGAAAGTGATGATGTTTTCCTCCTACATCTCCCAACTTTGCCCCTATCCAGGCAGCATCCCTCCAGTATGCTTTTCACCCAGGCCAGGGTGATTAAGCACTTAAATTGATTAATCAAATTTCTTGTGATGAGAACTACTGTCATTCATTAATCTGAATGGGATTATAAATAAGAGCTGGCAGAGAAGAGAGACAAACATGTTGACAGATAGACCTGCTGCTTTGAATACAAATCACACCACTGCATCTGGAGGGTCTAAGCTCCTGGCAGCCTCGGGATAGAGCTTCCCTAAAGGTAAAATTAGGCTAAGATTAAAGTATCCCTGTATTAATAAAGAAATATGCATTTATGAAGAGGCAGGCACTGCAGTGGGGGTGTGGGGATGCATACCAATGATCCTGCAGTGGGCTGGGCAATGGGTATTGCTGCCTGTGGAAGCATCAGTCCCCATGTAGGTTGATTTCTGTCGTTAAGCCAATGTCATTAGAGGATTCATTTCTAACAGTGAGAAACTTAAAACCTTGCAATCCTTTCAGAGACTTCAGAACCCCACAAAGGGAAAACAGGCTTTGAAAAAGAACCCATTAAACATTTAAATATTTCATTAAATATTGAACATTTCAAAAATTGCTTTCTAACAGTAGCAAGGGAAACAGAACAATATTTGTTAACAAAAGCCACCAGAAGTGACGAGGCCCTGCAATGCATAGGCTGTGTAACCTCTCTTCCCTTGATCCATCACAGGAGAGCCCTGGGCTCAAGCCTTGGAACTGATACCTGGGTATGGCTGCCAGTGGCATCGAGGGCAGAGGGGGGGTTTGAAATGTGTCAGGGACAGAACTGACATTGGGATTAAACCCAGAATGCCTGCACCAGGCTGAGTGCCTGCACAGCAGGCAGTGCCCAGGGCTGCACAGCGCTCTGCTGTGATGCCACAGCTGAAAAGTGAAGGCTCGGGTTCTCTGAGTTTTGCAGCTGCCTAGCAATGTTAAGAATGTTTTTGGGATCTGCTGTCAGTACCAGGGACTCCTTGCCCAACCTGGCAAACTGTAAGCAATTCCTTAAGTAAAAGGCGAACCTTGCCAGCGGCACGTCTCAGAGATCTGAGCACGTGGTTTTGTGCTTTGCTGAATCAAAGTTACTATTTATGAACGTCAGAGGAAAATCCAAACCTGTCTAATATTTCTGTTTCTCCAAGGTGATGAGTGAGAAAACACGGTTAGCAGCGTTTTGGTTTTGATTTGCAGCAGTAATGGGAAATTTTGGATGCATTCCTGTATTATGACATTCCTTAAGTCAAAACAAGAGCTCTGGCGGCAGCCTCCTGGCCCTGGGGATTCCCCAGGGTTCAGGCGTGGTTTCCCCTCCCTGTTTACTGCTTTGAAAAGCTGAACTGGGGCCAATCTGCACGGGGGAATGTTGAGCATCTCCTGCCGCCTCCCTGCTAGTGGAGTTGTCCCAGCCCCGTGGTTCCTGCCCGGGCTGGGCAGCAGCAGCATTGGGCTTCTCTCTCTGCATCCTGACCCATGGTGGGAGCCACCAGCTGACAGGGAAGAGCCTCATCTGAGCTTTAAATGGGTTTGGAATGTGGCTGTGGCTTCAGCATCCCCATCCTGAAGGAAGGTGATGTGCCTATCCCTCGCAGCCCCCCAAATCACCAGGCTAGCCCAGATACACGGGGCCTTGATGGAAGGCGGGTCAAGAGTTGGGCAAAGATTCAAAAGAGGCTTCAATGCCCCGATGTGGTTGTCCAAGTTGTTTATTCCATGAGATGAAGGGTAAAAGAGAGAGAAGAAGGGACAGGACCTTATCTAGGCTCTGGACAGGGAGGGCTCTCTGGCCCTCTGCCAACCCTATTGGGGCAGGAAGGAGGGGACCATACTTACCAGATCCCAGTCACAGGGGTCCCTGGAAAGGGAAAAAGCATAGCCCAAGCACACTGTAACAGGAAGGATCATCTGTTGCAAGATACCCCAGTCTCAGAAGGTGCTCACTTCAGGTCTGTTTGAGAAGAGAGGTCACACACACACACACACACACACACACACACACAGATTTAAGGTGTTTCCCCACTGGTTGCTAATTCAGTGGTCAAGAAACCCAGTTTTCAGCTGCCTCAATTTTCTAGCTGGGCTCTGCCCTCTCAAAGGGTCAGCTGAGATTTTTCTGGGTGCTGGTTACAGAAACCACAGATGGACAATCACTCCTACACATAAAACAAATGTATCATTACAAATAGTTGACAAATTCCTCTGGTTGTGATTGTATGAAATTCAGAGGGATTGGTTTCAGGAAGATTGGATGGTGTCTCTGCTGGGATATGGAAATGTTATCGAAAAGAATGGGATAGCAGTGGTACTTGTAAGAACAGATCATGGAGATGTCTGTGACAAAATCAAAGAATAATTCTATATACCATGATAGGGATGGGAGAGTGGGGTTTGTCATTGCATTTTGACTGCATCCCCAAAAGACAGGTTGCTGCATTGAAGGATACTCATCTGAGCACTCACAGGCTGCTCTTCCAGTTTCCCTTCCATGCCTGTGAATCCATATGTGCTGCTGCACGGCTGCTGCTCCTTTGCAGTGTGTGCTGGTTACAGCAGGCAAAGGTGAGAGCAGAGCGTGGTTGGGCTCAGGTACAGCCACTGCTTCAGGAGGCCTGTACCCTGTCATCAGGATGATGAGAGGAATGAAGCCAGCGCCTCTCTTGGCTTTCCATGGAGGTTTGATCCATGGCAGCAGAGCTGCTGCTGCCAGCAGTGTGCTGCTCCCTCATGGAAATTGGTGAGGAAGCTCTGAAATGGTCAGTAATTACAGAGGGAGATCCCAGCAGCACGGGGATGTACCAGGGAGCTGATCAGCTGCTGGGCTGAGAATGTGTTGCCCAATCCCACCACGGAGCCAGGAGCAGAGGGCACAGTCCTATTCCACCAGTAACCTGCACAGATCCTGCTCCTGGTGTCCAGAGGCTGCTGGGATGTTGAAAGCTGAAGCCTTACCACCAGAAAATTGCTCAAGTATATTTTAATAATGTACAGCCATAGGTCTTACGTGATTTGTTCTCTAAAGATTGATTTAGCTTCTTATTAAGGGAATTGGGAATTCAGTGTGAAAATCTGAACAAAATCTAGGCGGTTTTTAGGGTTTTTAAAATATCCACTAGTGTAACTCACCAGGGAGAAGAATTTCAAAGCCTGTCCAACCCTATCTTGAATTTTTGATTCTCTTGCTTTCTTATTTCCATTCCCAAGGTATGCTTGTTAAGAAAGAACACCTCAGCGTTATTGCATTATTTTTAAATAAGCCACAATCACTTTAAGGAGCTCAGGATAAAAAAAATCCACTAATAATTTGATTTTATATTCCTCACCCCCTTTCTTCCAGTTTTCAGAAGTTTGGTAATGCCAAATGTGCACTGCATACAAATGGCAGGGCGGGCAGCTGTAATTGCACGCTCTCCCCTGCTACCCAGAGAAGGCCTTTCCTCTTTAATTACCCCTGGAATTGTGAAGGGCTGAGCTGCAGCAGAGCTGGCAGGGCCAGACCCTCCAGCAGCAGTGTGGGGGTGCTCAGAAGGTGCCTTAGCTGGTTCCTGGGGCAGTGTGGGGGTCTCATCCCAGGGAGGGATCCCCCACGCTGGCAGGACACGGTGTGTGCTCAGGGCATCCTTGGCCACACACACTCAGGGGCATCTCCAGGGACAGGGACACACTCCCTGACGGGTGATGGGACCATGGGCAGCCAGCAGCAGGGCACAGTGCTCCCACAGCCGGGTGTCCCTCTGCTGCTGCTGCTGCTGCTCAGGGCTCCTCTGGGGCCAGGCTGATGCCAGCCACTGCTGGGTTCTCCACACAGCAGTCAATGAGCTGCTGAGGGGGTGTTCCTCCTCAGACTGCTCAGAAATGCCTTTTCTCTTCTCCTGGAGATTTTGTAAACTTAAAAGAGAATCATGAAAAAAAAAATGTTCTCCTCTGTCCAGCCCATTAATTCAGCCTGCTCAGGACAGAATTAACCTTGGCAAGCCTTGCAGAGGAGAGAGTCGTTCTAACCTTAAAAATCTGCTGATTAAAGCTGGTTTCTGGAATTCGATTTCACTTAATGCATTGGCTGAGTGCCCAGCCTGGCATTAACATCTCCACAGACACACAGGCCTCTGCAGCTTTTACCTTCCCACTAAAAAATAATTAAAAAAAAATAAAAGAAAACACAGCTAATGAAACCCCCTTTGCCTGTTTTGAGCAAGAATTCATTTTAAAGACTGCTTTAGCTAAAGGTATTACTTCTGCCCTGGTTGTCTGTCTGCTCTGGCTAGGCAGGGTGGTAATTCCACTCTCCTCATTAGTTGCAGAGAGGTAACTCAGCAGCCCTGGGCCATCCCGGGACCAAAGGCAGGGGTCAGCATATCCAAGTGTAGGAATATCCTACACCCACCTCCCCACAACCCCCATGTGCTGAGCTGCAGATTTTGTGTCGCCCACAGCGCTTAACCCATTAATCTTGAAAATCCTCCAAAACAATGACACAGAGATTTCCTAGGTTTCTATTTATATCCTCAACTTTTTCCTTACGCAAAAATTAATGTGGTTTTTATTGCTGTCATCACTCATTTTGCCTGCACTCGGCGTGCTGGGCTCCCAGGGTCTGTGTCACCCCTGCAGTGTTTCTCTGCTGCTGTGGTACCTCTCCGTGCCTGTGGGGACAGTCCCTGCTGTCCCTTCAAGGCCAGGAGATTGCTCAGTGTGTGGGTCTCCTTCATCCCAGCTGCCCAGGTTAGGACATCCAGCCTCAAAACATCCATCCAGACTCAGATTCTCATGTCCTGCTGCCATGGGATTTAAAAAAAAAAAAAAAAAAAAAAAAAGCAAAGGAAAATTTAAGAAATCCCTTCTGCGTTCTGTGTGCTTTTTGAATTCTGTGAGCTGTTAGGAATTTTTTAATGGTTTGCTGAAATGTTGAGAACCAGTTTCATGAAGGTGGGAGGCTTTTGTGTGATTCATTATTGACAGCTCCAGAATGATCTGCGAGACAGCTCTGGAGAGGGAGGGCAGCGCTCCTGCCTGCTGTGCACCGTGAGCTGCACAGAGCCCAGTGCTGGGTTTTGTTTTAATCAGGGCAAAGTTTCGATCGACTCCACAGCAAATTGGGGTGGGAAGCAAGTCAGGGTGCTGGAATAGATTGATACATCTCTCACAAGGTGCTGTGGATGTCCCTGGCTGCTGTGAAAGCTGCTCCAGACCAGCTTTCCCATCCTCACAGGGCAGCAGGATGGGCAGGGAGATGCTGCACCTCTCAAGCTGCTTTCTGGAGTGGGGGGACCAGCTCTGAGTCAGCAGAAGTGAACACTGCAAACCTTTCCATGCAGCCCCCAGTGCTGTGTGCAGGAGTCACTGTCAGGGCAGCTGTTCCCCAGCCCTCGGGAGGGATTTAAATGTTAAGCTTTTCTTTGGATTATTTTCTGCAGGGCTTTTTTCCTCCCTGCATTTCAGTGTGTAGAATGTACCCTTGACACATTTTAAAAACATTATTAATCTTTGTCATTTGTGTTTTAAAAATAACTCGGTGATAGCAGCCAGTCCTTAAATCCTGTTTAATTCAGGCTGACCTTGTGAGTGGTGATCCTGGGGAGGGGGGACTGCTGCATCCTCCCATGTGCTCACTGAGTGCTCATGTCCAGCAGCACGGGCACCCCTCTGCGCTCGGGATATTTGCAATTAAAACCAGTTCTGTGGGTTTGGCTTGGCACTGGGCTTGGTTTCCAACCAAAAAAGTTCTAACATACTGGAAATGTGGGGGTTTTATTCCTGCAGAAAGAATTCCTCGGCCTTGCTGATTTCAGTTAATCAGAGAAGCAGAATTCATTAAAAAACCTGCTAAAAATACAAAAAAAAAAAAAGAAAAAAAAAAGAAAAAAAAAAAGAAACAAATGATATTTTGGCATTTTGCTGTCTAAAATAATCTGACAGCAATTTTTTTCAGTTTACAAACACAACATTTTCAGTTGAAATACCCAGGAGATAAGCCATGGGAAAAGAGATGAACGTGTTGTATTTGCCAAAAAATAAAAATACCATGGAGCAAAGATTCAAAGGCAGCCCCCAGACCAGCCCTTATGAGCACCACGGGAGCCCCTGTTGGCTCTGGCCACCCTTGGATGGAGGTAGAATGGCAGGGACTGTTTGGGATGGGCTTCTGTGACCTGTAGCAAAGCTTACAGTGCTTACACCAGGGTGCCACAGTGCTGTGCTGTGTATCACCAGCCCCAGACCCAGGGCAGAACAGTGTCCTCCATCTGTGGGTCACGCTGCTGCCCCATCCCCAGCACGGCTCTTGGGATGGTTCTTCCACTAACCTGACTCTGCTTTCTCTCTTTTTGTGTCCCCAGTGCCTGTATGGCTGCTATGTCCATTCTTCCATCATCCCCACGTTTCACAGAAGGTGCTACTGGCTTCTGCAGGTAGGATGACAACGAGTTCTCTCTCTGGGGTCACCTGGGCAAGCTGCTGCAGCCACGTTCAGCTGCTGCTGGCGGGGAGTCAGCATCCTGTGTTTTACTGTCTGGGGATTGTGTTTGTCTGAAAGGGAATTGGGTCTTCTTAGTTGTATGTTTCTGTTTGGAGGGATTATACATTTTCTCTAGCAATATGCAGCTGATGCCAGCTCATATGTTCTCTAAACATGGAGTTGGCTCAAGTGAGACTTTCTGGAGGTTTATGGTTGTGTAGTTCCATCCTGAGGTAAGGCAAGAGCCAGAGAAGTGAATGCTGCACAGGCATCCTGTGGTGTGGGAGAGATAGCAGCCCTGGGCTGTGCTTGACTTTGAGCAGAACCCAGGGGCCGTGTTTGAATTTGGGGTGAACCTTGGAGCTGGCCCTGCAGTGGATCTGCTTTCCTCCAGTGGCATATTTAGTTTCCAGGGAGTATTTGAAGTCACTCAATGATTTTTCTTCTGGCTGTTGTGGGAACAGCAAAATCCCAGGAGGAGTCAAGCCAGATTTTCCTCTTATTTACACAGGGTTTGGGCAGCTCCCCTGGGGCTGTGGGGCTGTGCAAAGGATCTCATGTGGGAGTTTGCCTGGGAGGTGTTTGCTGACCCCACCTTTGTGGAGCTGTTCACATTCTTGACTGGTTACCATGGTATACAAAGTGGAAGTAATTTGTTTTCTTTCATTATGAAATGGCACTTGACACATACTGTAAAAATATTGTTTTAAAGATTAAGCTCCCATGGTCCTGAAAACAAACAAGTGTGAGGAAAGTGACATCTGTTTCTAGAAGCAAATGGAAAATAATTCCTGTTTCTCCCTGGTTTTGCAATTGCACTTCCATATTAAAAAAGAAGGCACTGCTGTTGTCATTGGGGCAGGACAGACCCCCACAACCCACAGAGGATGTGCCCACACCATGGACATAATCAAAGGAAATGCACACCATATGTCACCCTCCTCTGTGGTATCTGTGTTTTCTCAGCTCCATTTGCATCTGTGGCATAAATGCTGTGTGTAAGGCAAAAGGAGATGCTTGGCTGCAGTGGTGGGAGCAGCACTGCACCTTGCAGAGGAGAATTGTGGCTCCTCTGAAAACACAGCGTGACTGCATCGATCCTGTTCTCTTACGGCTGCCCAGGCTGTGCTTGTCCTCCTCGAGAGCTCCTGGCCCCATAGGTCACCTCTCTTCTCTTCGTTTTTGAGCTTTGTATTACTTTTTCTCGTTGTGGCGTGCTCCCTGGAAGTGCTGCTGGCCCTGGCTGCTGTGGCACTTAGCCAGCATCTCCCTGATGAGTTGCACTGCAGCACTGTAGGATCTCTGAGCTGTTCCCCAGGGTCTGGCTCTTCACGTTCACAGGGTGTGCATCAATGTTTAGTCATTTTCTTTGCTCTGGTAATCACTTTTTTTTTCAAGAGGATGGGAAGTACATTTCTTAGAAGCCTATTTATAAAAAGTGCTGCAGGACATCTCGCTGTGGCTGTGGTAGACTGGTATTCCTCACCAAGGACATGCTGTGCCTTCGCTGTGGGAGGAAGAGGGGTCTGTGATTCATGGCAGCATCTCCAGGCATAAACGGGCACCCTTCAGTCATGCGCTCAAGGTTATGCAGAGAGGAGCTGGCCAAGAATAGATGACACTTCCCTATCGTCTGCACAGTGCTTGTGTTCAGCTCCGTGGTGAATTCGGGAGCAGTGACACCAGAGAGACAGAAGGTGTTTTGTGCATCTCCTTCAGAAGCTTTCACTTCAACAGCCCTGGTAAATGAGTTGGATATTCAAAAATAGGGATAGCCAGGGCAATGTGTAACATCAATCTCCAGCAGTATGTTTGGCTTTATAGTTCACCAAGGTACATGGGTGACTTTCCCTTTTTTTGGGGGGACATTCAGCTCCTTCCTGGGACTCTCTCTGTGCTCTCTCTGTGCAGTGTCTGTTCAATGGGGAGTAAATACAATTAATCTGCAATGCCGTCTGTGTTTTATGGGATGATCTTCCTTCAAATCCTACTGTCAGGTTAGATATCGATTAAAAATCCCCCCACAAATGTTCTTGATCTTTTCTGCCTCACATTTTCAGTGTAAAGGCCAGGACTCAAACCAGCCACAGGGACTCACAGCCTTTCTCATGCATTAACACAGTGCCATAGCCATTAATTATATGGTGATATCCAATTTCTTAAACAACTGTGTGTTGTCATTTATGACTGACATGATGTGCCTGCTCCCTGCAGACTGGTCAGAGGGATGAGAAATGAGAGCAAATCATCTGGAGCTGCATGATTCAGTTTTCTGGGTCTCTGCTGGAAGTTCTTAGGCTGTTGGCAGAGACCATGGTGCTGGTGGCTGTGGCTGGGGTCTGCTGCATGGGGCCTCCACCTCCTCTCTCTTCTGAAGGGGTTTCACATTTTTGAGACATTTCAAGCTTTCTTGATAACGGTTTTTAAGTGCTGCCTTACCCCAAAGACCTTTAATATTTATAATAGATGCTGTAATTGCCAAGCCAGCATTGACATGTTCCTGCTGGACATGGTCCAGACCTGGGCACTGGCAGCCTCTTGCATGGATGCTCTCTTGGCCACTCACTCTTGGGCCTGAATGAAGAAAGCATGCCCAAGGTGGTGGTTTCCTACATTTGGTTCCAATATTTTTCTTTAGATTATCTGATATCTAGAAATAAGAGATCGTGCTGAGTGGCACAGGCAGATAAGAAGACGGAGATGAGGACACAGATGGCTTCTTCACAGGTTGCTGGGAAAGACACCTCAGTAGAACTTCAGTTTTTTATTGTTTTACATTATCTGTTCACTTTTGAGAAGATGCAGAGCCCTGGCTGTCCACAGTTCACTGAGCATGCAGCTCAGAAACCTTTTCTGAGATGGGGGTGATGGCAGGTCCCAGCCTCCTGCAGAGGCTGTGGCACAGCTGTGGCTCTGAGTGCATTGGTTTGTCACTGGCAGGACTCAGCCTGCCCATGTTAGACTTTCAGCATAGTACCAGATTTTGTGTCATTGGAAAAAGAAGAAGAAAACCCCCTGTTTGTGCTTGTACTGACTAATGGGGGGGAAATGTGGATTCTCAGACATGGATGATTTTCAAACATTGGCACAGCTGAGTGGGGAGATGCAGCGTTCCCTTCTGTGTGTTGGAAATTGGCACCCCAGGAACTGAAAATTAACCTGGCTGCCAGGCTTCTGGGAGGGCTGCTGCTTGCCAGGGTTACAGAGGCAGGCTTTCCTTCACCCTTGGACTGTGATGGGCTCCTTGCTCAGTCCCACCCCTGTGCTGCACAGCTGGAGCTGCTGAGCTCATTAGGTGCTCATTGTGTTCCACCTGTGGCAGATACTGATGTCTCCTTTAGTGTTCAGGTGCTATGGGGATGGGAGGAAATACATATTTTAAGAGTGTTGCCCTTTTTCTTAATTAAGAAGTACATAAACTGTGCTATAGGATCATGCTAAAAACTTGTAAATTTAGACCTCTTGGCCAGTCGAGCAAATTAAGACTAACAAGCCTTGGAGAGAGGTGGCAGAGAGCTGTTTCACATTGCACATGTGTTAGCTGCTCGCTGAATAATTCAGAACTGGTGCAGAAGAGTGTCAGTGGCACTGTTCTGGCAGGTGAGCCAAGGAAGCAGAGTAGGATGCAGGCTGAGCTAGGCAGGCACAGGGACACACCAGAGCTCCACAGAGCCCTGTTGTAAATCCAGTGTTTGCAATAATTGCTGAAATGTGATAATCCAGTTCTCTGGGAGCCTAGGGGAAAACTGCATTTCATCTTTATTGCTCCCACACTCACAGGATGCTCCCAGCAGCCATGGAAGTCATGGAATACTTTTCTGTAGGGTAGGAAATGGCAGGAGAAGGTCAGGGACATCTGCAGTCATGCCAGGTGTAATATCCAGGCAGGATGTCTGTCACAGAAGGAGCAAGTGGGAGATGCTGAGGGGGCACTGGTGGTGGGCAGTATTTGGGTAGTGGTCTTTAATTACTGTTCCTGCAGTTCTGTGTGCACCAGCTGTGCCTTGCAGAGAATGTGTAAGCACTGATTGAATGTCAGAGGCTTTTGCAATATTCTCTCTATAGTCTGTTGTTTCCTGAATTCTTCTCTCTGATACACTTGAATATTCAGCAGTTTGTTACCATGAATGTCTGCATTGATGCTTGATGCCCCCTGAGTGTGTTCCTTTCCTAAAATACATCTTGTCTGAAAGCAGTGGGCAGAAAATATCAAGACCTAAAACTCATTTAAAATGTTCTACATGACATCTGTCACTGTCCTGCATAAATTTAGTGTTTGTTCTATATTTTTTTTGCCTTGGTTTTCCATTATGCCCTAAACAATAGGAAGCCATTCCCATTTATTGTTGATACACCCCGTCAGAGGAGCATTTCCCTCTCTGATCACTTGTGCTGTGCTGTGTCAGCATCATCTCCTGCGTCCCTGGCTGGATCAGCGACAGACAGCTTGAGGATTTGGGGCTTTTTCAACATAAATTGGAAGCATTACAATCTCATAAAATTTCTCAAGACTTTTGCTTAGTAATGGGTTTTTATTTTTCATTTGGGTGAAATAAAAGTGGCTGGGCAATAAAGCACAGAGAATGCTGTGCTGCACATGGGCACTTAGCTGGGTCCTGTGTGTTGGGGAGCAGGGTGTGAGCAAGGCACAATGCCTGTGCATTTTTGTTAACGGGATTATAAACTGGTTTATAATTGCTGCTATAATTTATTATTGCTGCTATGCTGGCACCTGCTCCCAAAGTGTGTTTTAGCCTGTGTGATGAAATTAAGTGGTATAGAAGTACAGCAGAGCATGGTCTGTGGTACCAAGCCACCTCCAGTGTGGCTGCACGTCCCAAGCATGGTCAGGATACAGGTGGGTGTTCACAGAGCAGACTTGTGGCTCCTGTTCCCAGTGCCCTGCCTGCATGTGGAGCTCTGCTGGAGAGGAGACTGTGTGTGGGGAGCCCAAACAGCAGTTCCAGGAGAGCAGGATGGTCCTCTGTGTTGATTTAGCTCTGAGCTGCAGCAGTCAGTCCTCTTGCGTTAATCACTTGGCACAAGCATTTTCAGAGGATGGGGAAGTTGTGGATAACCTTTTCGTGCTTCCTTAACATGCCTTTGACTTGATCTCTCTGAAGGATGCTTTCTTCTTTCCCTCCTTTCATCTTCTCACCAGTTCTCCTGAAGGCACTGTGCTTGTTGCTGTGTCCCTGCTGCTGTGCAGTCACTGGAACAACTATGTCTCAAGATTTCCCATCATGTTTTTCAGGGTTCATTAAAGATCTGAAATACTCATGGAATTGGTGGAGCTGTGCAAAAATTATTGCTCAGTCCAACTGAAATTCCAAGGGTTCTATGAACTCTTTTGTAATAATTTCCAGTTTCATTATTTTGATTTTTTTTTTTTTTTTGGTCACATGCCTAACATACTGACTCTTGAAAGAGAATTTCAGAGAAACCATGTAAGGGAAGCAAAGGGTTCTGTGCATCATGCTCCCAACCACCCTGTGGGGTGTCACAGAGAGCACAGCTTGTGTGCTGCTGGAGGAAGGACAAACCCTGGGGCACTGTTTGTTGGGACAGCCATGAGCATTTGCAGCCATCCTCTCACACAAGATGGCGAAAATAAATCAGGATGTTGCTTCCATGAGAAACATTTTCCATGACAGAAATCTACAGTAGATAACACTGAGCTGTGGCTTGGGCTGGGCTGTGCCTGGATCTGCCTGGATCCCAAAGACTCTGCAGGGTGGGTGAAGTGGGGCTGCGAGAGCAGCAGCACGAACCCTCTGCTGATGTTCCAGTGAAGGGGAGGCAAAGAGGATTACAAATGAACTGGTGTGTCAAAGGCTGGAAATGTTTTAGCAGGAGTGCTTTATCTTTTGTAATGTTTTTATAAATTATTTATTAACACACTTGCTGCATTTTCCTGAGAAATTGGGTGGAAGAGCAGAATGTATAGACGACAGACTATATTCCAGAAGAAAGACGCCTGTGATTAAAAAACAATTTCCAACCCTTTCAAACACATAACTTTATTTTAGACAAGCAGGCTTCTATTTTTGTACCGCTCTCCACCATTTTAAAGAAAATCCCGGATTCGTTCCCTGGATATATGAGGAGACTGACGTTAATGCAAGCACACTAAAAAGCAGTCAGAGTGCTTTAGTTGTTGCTTAAATAATCTGTTGTCATTTATAGAAGGGATGCATTTCCTAAACTGCTGGGGGATGTGCCTGGGTTGCTGATTGAGACAAGTTCTGGCAGGGGCGACAGAGGAAAGGCCAAAACATGTCCAGCTCCCATGTTTGGTGCTTTCAGCTCTTGGTGGAAATAATGCCCCATTTGCCCTGGATGCTTGACCCAGGGGAGGGAAAGCATTAGCTCTGTCCCTCCCTGTGGCCTGCAGCCCTATCATGCACCATGGTGTGGTTGAGGGGCAGCCACAGAGGTTCTTCTTGTGCCTCATCCAGCAGCTCAGCGTGAACAGGAGCTCCTGCCTTACCTAAAACGAGTTTTGCCCCTGTGGCTGCAAAGGGACTCCACAGCAGGGGTGGGTCAGGGGCCTTGTGAGAAGGCTGCTGTCAGTGGGGAACATCAGCATCTCATCAGGGACACCGAGAAGTGACACCACTGGAAGCAGGATTGCTTTTGCTTCAGCGCCCACCCCTCTGTTCTCCTGGGAAGACCCCACAGAGTGGGACTGTCATCCCTGTGATCCTGCTCTGCTGTCACCGAGACATCCTCGCAGCAGGAATCAGCAGCACAACTCAGCTGGAAATGAAATCAAACCACAGGCTCCAAGACACTTATTAATATGCTCTGTATACTGAGGATTAGGCTTTTGGTGACACTTAAATTGAATTCTAATGCTATTTTGAAATATATAATATGCTGAATTTACTTCACCTCAGGTTTGAGTTAATGGTTTATTAAATTATGCACCTTGCAGTAGTGAAGCTGTTTCCTGGTGTAGGACACCGAGCCTTGCAGGAGCAATGCAGCAATTCTGCTGAGCTCATCCACATCCTCCCTGGTCAATTATTAGGTCTGCAGGTGTCGGTGAATGTATTACACTGTTGGCTGGAGTTTCACCCTCACTGGAGAGGTATAATTGGGGCTTGAGTTGGGAATTCTGTAGTGAAGCAAATTACAATTTGAGTTTAGAGATCTGGAGTTTGTTCTGGCGTGGGCAGCAGAGGACTTGTAGCAGATGCTGCCAAGGCTGAAGTCTCTCTTTCTAATGCAGGATATTTTTTCCTTTAATATGCAGTGTTTTGGCCTGCAGTGAGTAACCCTTGTATTTTATTTGTTAAGGAACACTTTTGTAAGTGTTTTGGATAAATCACTTCCCAGGTGCCTGCAGGTTTGAGTGCTCTTCTTCTATCCTCTGCCTCTGTAACTGTCTTGCTGATTACTCCGGTTGCTTTTATTCTCAGAATAATCTTTCATTTCTGAAGGAGTCTCTACTCCCTTTCTGTCAGCTGGCTGCCTCAGCTGTCACTGATGTCTGTGCTGCCCTGGGTTAATGAAGCTGTGATGCCTCTTGTGTCTCGCACTGCCTCAGTGGTGTGAAGTGAAGACTCTCCACCCCTGTCACCTCCCACAGCTGCCACCTGCATCCTGCATCCTGCATCCCACCTGGGATGCATCACTGCATCCCGTTCTCCACACCCATGGTGATGTTGTGGGTCAGACCAGTGAATGGCAAAGTGGCTGTTAGACCCATGAATGCATCCGTGGTGAGCTACCCTTAGTGAAAGGCAGTAAAGGTTCTTAAAAAGAGCCCCAAGTTCATGGTCTGCACTATAAAATGCTGTGCTCACCTCTGAGGCTGTGGAAATGGTGTGTAGCCTTAGTCCTTGAGATCATGCAATGGTCTTCATTAGTGTTAATGGAGGGGCAAAAGCCTGAGGAGAAGGACCAACCTTAATGGCTATTGCTTCTGAACAGGCAGTGTTCCTCAGGGGATCATTTTCTGTGTCAAGGGAAAAGTGCACAGTTTTTATCACCGTACATTTTTTTCCATTAAACATCAGCTTTGCCTCTGTTCCTTGTGCTGCCGTGGGGCGTGGATGGTACGAGTGTCTGCTGGCTCACGCTGCTTCTTGGCCATGGGCAGCAAAGAAGGCATGACAGAGTGAAATAGAGGTTGAAGTTTTTATCAGTTTAAGTCACTGTAAAATCTCTTCTTCCCAGAAAAGTAGATTTCCCAATAATATAACCAGGACAAAATAAATCTGTTGGATTCAATGTGTCTTCATACTGTTCTCCTTGTGGTATGGCAGAAGGGAATGGCTGCTCCCAGTGGTCCCCACAGTACCGGGTGCTGCCCTGGCCAGAGCGACAGGACACACGCTGCTGCCCTTCTGCTGAGCTCTCAACCATCCAGCTGAGCCCCCACGGGCACTTTCTGATGGAGAAGGGAGAGAGGAGGTTGCTCTTCCTGGTGAATGCTGGAGATTTTCACCATTCTTCGATTATCTTTGTGGCACTCTTCAAAAGCTGGCGTCAACAGCTCTGTAATTGCAGGCTTTATTTTTGAATGCAGACCACTGGTGTTTATTCCTCTCTATAACTTACACTTGAGTCACTTTCTGTAGGGATTTTGTTGTTTTCAAGACACAGCACTAGTGTCTGAGTGTTCTGGGGTGCAAGGACCTTGTCAGGTTGGTTCAGCCAAGCATCTCAGTCTTTCAAACCCCTCTGACCAGCACAGATGCACCGTCTCTGGTTTTACAGTGTCCCCCTACAGATACATAACAACTTTCTGAAGCATACCAGTCAAATTTTATCTCATGCTTTTGTATTTCCTTGAGCTGTGCTGCTGGGAATTTGCTTTACACAGCTAGTGTACAACTTAATAGGAAAAAGAATCCTCATGGAAGATTCGTCCCCTCCTTGGCCTGCAGTGGAGAATGGAGCCACAACATCAATGAAGAGTCTGAGCAAGGTGCAGGTCCAGCCCCAGCTCCTCCCGCAGCTCTTGGCACTGGTACAAAGAGCTCCAGCATCAAATGCTGTTGTTCTTTTGGGTTTATTGAACAATAAATCCATCACAAAAATATGGAGGAAGAAAAATGAATCAAGGTCAGTCTCAAGGTCACTGGTGCCACGGAGGAGATGTGACTGCGTGGTGTGTCCTGTGACACAGCAGACACACGTGTCATGGGATTGACTCTGAGTCCTGTAGCCTTGTCCTCTTTTAATGGAAAAATACAGTAAATACATCCTGTAACCTGCTACCTGTGCAGTGCAGCACTCTGATAAACAGTAATTATAACTATTATGGGATATCATCTCCTCTCTGCCATTTATTGACCTTTTCTTCAGTGTAATTTTCTTCTCAGGGGTCCAGGTAGTTCAATCTCCAAGGAAGAATTGCCATGTGAGCATCTGGGCAACGCGGCCACCAAGACCTGCTCAAGTGCTGAAAGGTGCTCGATTTTAGACTTGTTTAAAGTTTACATTATAGTCACAAATCTGGACACCTTTGAGAGAATAAGTTTTTTTCTGAGTTCTCCTTGCAGTTGTTGGGGGAGAAGAAGTTAAAAGTATTGGGTGCTGGGATGCTGCTAAAAGAAGTTGACTAAAATAGCTTTTCTGTTTGTAATAGCATTTCAGATCCTAGAGTCTTTTCAAGCTCAAAGTGACCTGAAATCACTTGTACAGTGAGAAACATCGTCCTTCCAAGGAACTAGCCCCTCATTTTTGGGTTTTGTAGAATCAGACAGGAAATCCATTGCAGAGTCAGAAAGTAATGTGACCAGGTAAGTTTTGAGGGGCAGCTCTGAATTTGGGAGAAGAGGCGGTCTCGCGTTTGGGTTTCAACAACAATTTACTGAAATAGTGTGTATTCACATTGTCAGCTAAGAATATCAATTGCTTTAAAATGTCACCTTCTTCACAGCTTTATGTGAAGCTGACCTAGGCATTGCCTTCAGGCATGGCAAAGGGGAGATAATGTGTCCCCCTCCCCATAACCTTCAGGCAGAGCATCCTTTGCCTGAGCTCCCCACTGCCCCAGTGCTGCAGGGACTGGGGCTGTGTGGGCTCCAATTCCCACCCTCCCACTTGGGTGCCATGGGAGAAGGGAGAGGATGTGGAGTGGGCTTGATTAAAAAGTGCTTTTGCTTTTTCTCCTGAAGGATGTTTGCAGTGAAAACTGTACGTGAAATTTATACTCCTCTCATATGATTCTGACTGGTTTTAGTGCACAAATTCTCAGAAGAAAATGTATTCAATAAAAATTTGATGTGGAGCTATAGCTCAGCAGAATCTTTTTTAAGAAATCCAGCTCTGGGATATTTATTTTGTATCTAGTTTCAGTTTTAGTGCCTATTCCTCCTGCAGATGCCCTCGTTAGCCTGCTAACAGCTCATGAAGAGTTCAGCCCCTCTCCTGCCCTCATTCTGGGCATTCCTGCAGCGCCTGTGGGGAGGGTTTGGGGGGAAGCACAGCTGTGAGGAGTGCTGCTTAGGGCTGCTGCTTTTTCCATAAGCAAATCCTGCTTTTTGTTCATGAGGAATGCAGAGGGCCCAGGGCTCATTTGAGCAGGAGGGCTGAGCCTGAGGTAGGTAAAATGTTGCCAGGCTGGTGGACAGTGATGTGGCTGACAAGAACGTGGTGTGCTTGGTTCATAACAAGTCTGCTGGGAAATAGTTTTAGCAGGAAAAGTGCAATAATTCTGGATTTATTCTCCTTTGATGCTCAGCATGCAAAAGGAGATGGTTTAGAGGAAGTAGGAAAGGAATCCAGGATGGCCACAATGAAAATTGCAGGGTAGATGTGTGAGCCCCCAAAGCATTGCTACAGTCCCTTTGGGCTGCATCAGGCTGTGATCCTGGGATGGGTTAGTGTTGGTGTGTAGGGGAGAAGAGGCAGAATTCTTTCCAGGCTTTGGAGCAATTGATAGTGATGAGTGAAATCCTCACTGGCCTCCTAATATCCAACCCTTGTTCCAAAAGGCTCCTGTTTCTTTCCCAAAATTGCAAGTGAGCACTTCCTGAGCCAGGTGCTTGTCCCACTGCCTCCTCCCACCTGGTGTTTGGAGTGGTGTCCCAGCTCTGTGCTGCCCCAACAGGCACAGAGTCACTCTTCAAACAGAAATCCCAAGGCTGAATCCTTTGCTCAGTGTTTCAGGGGCACCAGAAATATCTCAAACAGATTTCTGGTCCACTGCCCCCTGAATCACCGCCTCCTCAATGCATTTTAATGCAAAGCTGGAGCCTCAAGGCAATCGAGAGCTTTTTCCTAAGGTTCAGTGATAAACTTGTGTCTCCTGTGAGTGAGCAATCTGCTGCTTCACCACTTCTTTCAATTTAGACGGGAGTACACTGAAGTCCTCTTGCAAAAACATTTATTGTATCAAGCAAAACTGGAGGGTTTGGGTTCTACTTCTCTCGTAAATTTTTTTTCTTTACTTCTAGTGCTCTCATATCAGATTTTCACTGGAAAAATACTACCCAGAAGCATGGAAAATGGCATATGGCTCTATGAAATATACCCCCATCTAGGATACACCATGTTTTTATTTTGTGACAGTCCAAGATTCAATGTGTGGCCTAAATATTGTGGCATCCTATTTTATTTTTGAATTGTTGGATGGACTAGACACTATAGCTCATGGACAACACTACCATTTTTCCCTGTGGTTTACCCTTTTTCTAGATTACTGTCTCTTAGTTTCAAAATGGAACAGGATTTCTCCCTGGTTTATAAATTAGGGCCATATTCCAGCAGCACCCAGTAGTGCTGCCATATTTTAGACGGTGTCAGAATTTCTATTAAAAACCTTATTTTTCAGAGGTTTAGAGCTGAGCCATAAAAATTGGCTGTGTGTATGTATAACAGCTGCAGCTCTGTCATGCAGAGGGGGTGCTAGCATGTAGTTCCTGCAAGCAGAACAAACCACACTTCCCACATGCATTTATACATAGAGCTCTATATAATTGTATTAAAACTCAGTGTAAGATTGTGCTAAGTTTTTATTTCAAAGTTAATTGCTTGGAAATCAGGAAATGCTCCCTTTGGCAGAGGTGTGAGAGAGTTGCCAGAGGGGTGCTGGGTATAATGGGGACAGGGTCAGGTTGAAGCAGAGCTGTGAGACAGACACAGCCTTTCTCAGGGCTGACTAGTAGATCTGCTGATGCTTTTTGCATACCTGGAGTGATTAGCTACTTACTGAAGTATATCTGGCCCACACAATAAAAATTTGCCATAAATATCTCTGTTCTACCAAAAGAGACCCTGAGAACAGAATTACACCCAGGCTGTACCTGTGATAATATCTGCAAGCCTAACTGGATCTGAACGTGTGTCATGGGTGGGTTTTCTTCTTGTGTTGACGTGTGAGTAAGTTACCAACAGCCTCCTTTTAATAGCCCTGCATAATGCTCGCACCTGCTGCAGTATAATTTGCTGCATTTCCGCAGATAAGCTGGCTGGAGGGAGTGAAGAAAATCATCCCACAGTGCCCTGAGCTCCTGTCAGAGGAGACAAACTGGGGCTGTTTGTGGCCCAGCACCGTGTGCAGCCGTCACACAGCTTTGAGGGTGTCCTCCTACTGCAGCTCCAGCAGCCACCAGCCCTGGGGTGCTTCGGGTGTGCAAACACCCAGATAATGAAGGACACAGATTCGAGCTGAATGTCAAAAACCAAAAAACAAAATAACCCCACATAATCTGCAAGTGGTTGAGAAACTCACTGCAGCTAGATGCGCCTTCCGTGACATTTTGGCTCTCGTTGACTTTCCATCTGCAGGAGTTTTATGTCAGTGTCAGACAGGCCTGTCTTTAAGCTCATGTTTTTCTGTGTGATAAGACATTCTGACCTTAAGTGCTGTTGGTCCGTGTTAATTCTCACCTCGAAATTCTGCCTGGTCAGATCTCTCAGGTGCTGTGGTGGTGAGCACAGCACAGGCTGCTTCTGCTTTAAAACTCTCATTGAATTCCTGCCAGAAGCACATTTTTATCATCTTCTCCCCAGGTGCTCCATGGTATTTCCCATATGAATTCAAACCTGGGCAGCAGCATTGTGTTGGCTGTGTAAGATGTCATGACAGGGCGTGTGGCATTATGGTCGTGGGGGTGTTGTCCCACAGCTGACCCTACTCCACCTCCCTTCAATGTTAACAGAGCTCAGCCACGTTCATGAACACACCTGCACAGCCTCGTTAATTAATATCATGTTTTACATTCTATTTTAATAAAGCCTTTTCATTACAGAGCTTGTTCCCATGGTAGGATAAATTGAAATTCTTTGCGAGAGCATTATAATTAAGCTGTAGCGCAATGGGTAGGGATGTGTGTATGGGTACAAATTGAAAGAGGAGAAATTTAGGTTAATGGAGGAAATTCTTTACTGAGGAGGTGGTGAGACACTGGAAGTGGTTGCCCAGGGAGGTAGTGGGTGCCCCAACCCTGGAGGTGTTCAAAGCCAGGTTGGACAGGGATTGGAACAACCTGGGATAGCTCACCCTTCCCATGGCAAGCAGGGGTTGGGACTGGATTTTTTTTTTTTAATTTTTAAAGTGCTTGGACCCTTCCAAGCACTTAACATTCTTTGATTCTGTGTGTCTTGCTTAGGAAGTGTCTGTCTTAAGTGTCTCAATAGTAGAAAATACCAGCAGGCTTGGCCATCACTCCTCTCTCTGCCTTGTGCCTCAGGGGATTTCTGCCCCCGAGGTACTGTTTCAGCCTCAGGTCATATTTCACAGGCTAGAAAGATGGAAAACAACCTCTCCAAGCCCCAGCTCCCCAGCTTTTGGCTCACTGGACAGTTGCAGCTCTCAGACGTGTCTGTGGTGGCTGGGGCAGCAACAAGGAGGCAGGTTTCAGTGCTGAGGTTGGTTCTGCAGCTGATTTATTTACCATAGGCTGGAGTTGGGGGCTGTTTCCAGCAGTTGATTTATTTACCCTAGGCTGGAGTTGGGGGCTGTTTCCAGGTGGGGATGGAGCAGTGAGGGGTCCGCCACAGGGAACAACTCTGGGGCGTTTCTTCAGTTTAGTGTAAAATACCAAGAGTGGTAATACAGGAGGTGAAATACTTTGTTATTTTAAGTCTGTTGTGCCTTGCTCCTGCAGTTTAGAAATCAATACACCTGGTGCATCCACAGCTGTTCATGATGGGTAGAGTTGCTTTGATGAGCGTAAGGAAACGGGGGTTCACCGTGGGGTTAGAGCATCCCTGTTCAAGAAATGCACTTCATCAAGAGGAGGCAATGAAGTTGTGTCAAAATTACTTGACTATTTGGGAACAGATTTTTATTTTCTCTTTGACAAAAACTAGGGTTTATAAAAAGAGAGAAAGTCTGCCCAGGAGGGGTGGTTGAGTTCCTGCCGCCAACCTCAGGGAGGTTTATTTACGAGTTGTGCAGCAAGGAGATGGAAATGCTTCATTAGCAAGCAGCAGTGCATGCTAGCTGGAGAAGATCCTAATGGAGTAAATTAGGAGGGAAACATCTGTTGCTTTCTGTTTTGGTTTTAGTGCTCAATCTGGTGCTAATTCTGGCCTTTTGTGACCTTTTTATATGTCTCCTCATCCTAAATATGAGACACATTTTGTTCATTAGTTGTGGATGTGTGTTGCACCTTTGAACAGAGTTCATCTCTACCCTTGAGGAGAGATTTGTTTCCTTCTTGTTTCCTTCCTCCCAAAGACCTTGCAGGCAAAATGTTAGAGATGGAGGGAAAGGAGAAGCAGTAAAAGCCTGAGCCAGGCAGAGGAAGATGTGTGTATACATGTGCCTAGATATATAAAATGCAAAGTTATGCCTTCTTCCACCATTTGTATAATGATTTTATCATTAAAAAACGACAGCTTACAACCGAAATTTTAAGTCTTGATAGTTTATACAAAATTCATGGCATGTTCAGCAAAAAGTATTTCTCACAGCTACATGTATAAATAGCCAGGTTTGATGCAAAGAGAGAGGTGGCATGCAGAAATTGCCTTCCTAAATCCTGGTTTTCCCACCAACTGATATTGTAGTGGTAGACACAGATCTGCTGTGCTGCTCCACGAAATCTGAGGAGCTCCCTTGTTAGCAGGAGGGAGACAGGAGCTTGTGGGTGCTCTCCAAGGAGCTCCCCTGTTCCCAGGGAAGGGGACATGAACCAGTGGGTGGTCTCTGTCTGGAGCAACGATGCTGCAGGTCTGAGCTGCTCAGCACCAAGTTTGCATTTTCAGAGTTTTGTTCAAGGCTTAAAACACTTGCTCAGATTAATGACCAAAAATGTCAAATGTGTCCGCAGCTAATTATTCATTAGATGCATAATTAGTGTGAGATGATCATGACATTTTACTGTTATTAATTTTTATACCCCAATAGGAATTAAATCAGGCTGCAATCACAGAACAACAGTTGGAACTGGCACTGGAGATGCAGTTGAGGAGCTGGAGGATGCTCCTGCAGCGCTGCCCGGCTCTGAGGGAGCATTGGTGCTCCTGGGTTTCCTGAGATAATTTCTTAACTTCCTATTGTATCTCTGCTCTCAAGGGAGGCCTGCAGGATGCAGGCAGCCAGGCTGAGCCTCTGAAATACTAAGCCTAGTTGGCTCCATTAAAGTGATGATAAACTCCAAAAAAGCAAAGCCAAACGTTTTGGGTTCTGTTCATCAGAGACTGGCGGGTTTCTGGCTTTGTTGTCTTTTAATACCCCAAGAACAGATGCAGGTTGACAAGTGGCATCAGCCAAGGGACTCAACTTTATAAGTTTGTGTTGAAGCAGGCTTGGAAGTAGCCAACTGAAATCTAATTTGTAGCCAAGTGGAATAAATTGGAACTGATAGTTATTCAATTAATGGCATGGGCATCAAGGTGAGGTCTCCTCTCAAAATAGCAGAATAAGGTTTCTTCTCATGGAGGTTTGGGAAAACGAGGCACAGCACCAGGTTTTCTATCAAGTCCAGCCATTAATCATCTGAGTAGCAGGAGGGAGATGTGATTATTATAAAGAGGCTCAGCAAAACAGTTGGAGTGAGCACTTCCCAAAATGGTGTTGGAATGCAAGCCTGATCCAGTGGACATGCCCTGGAGTCTGCCTGGAGCTGAGGATTCCCTGGCCAGCATGGCATGCACCCGTGCCTCAGTGCTGCAGGAAGCAGCAGCAGAAGCAGGGGTGAGCTGTCCTCTGCTCCTTGCTCCTCCAGGCACCTGTGGCATCCTGGGCATGGAGACTCGATCTCTTCTGTCACTCACCTGCTAAAGCAGAGCTCCTGTCGTATCTGAAGACATTGTCTTTGCATGCTGAGTTCAATAAGAATGGGCAATTTGGGTGTCTTCTTAGTGCTTCTTGTGCATCTGGGGATGCAGAGTAGGGGGCTGACTCATGCATTCATCAGACTTTCTGCAAACTCCCATGGTGTGATGGTCAGATCTTGGGGTGACTGCACAGACCTTTGGATAACTGCACAGTGATGAAGCTGCCACAGCTGTGTCTACCACAAGCAGACCAAGAAATACAGAAAGGCTTTTTTGTCTTTAATCAAAAGAAAAATTTCTTCTTATGCAAATGATGTCTGCAATAATATCAGTGTTGCCTCAGGTTTGCATAAGCTGAATGAAAGAGAAGATGAGTTCATGGTTTTCAGTAGAATGATTTTAACTTTTATCAGTTCAGTATGTAAGTAGGAAAGGAAAACTCATTTCACTTGGAATAATGAAATCCTCTGGTTGCATTTAAGGACAGACCAAACAAATAATTTAACTGAAAGTTCATGTCAGTTGGAAGCTGACTGGATCCATGTGAACCATGGCTGTTGTAGTAGAGCCGTGGGACCTGTGCTGGGCTCTGAACAGCCTAAAGCAGCAGCAGGACACAAGAGCTTGTGTGAGAATGTGGTCAATCAGACTTGTTGGGGTTTTGGCTCTGAAACTGTCCTGGCCGCTGGGAATGGGTACAAGGGAAAATATATGCAGATTAGCTCAGATATGGAGCTAATAGAACCACACAGATGAGGTCTAAACTATGAAACATTTCTCAAGCTGTAATGCAAATACAGTCCAACATCTGTGGCCTTTCATTAAAAGTGAAGTTACAGGAATGAGATTTCACTCAGCAACACTAATTTGTGCCTGTGAAATTATTAACAATTTGATATTGTGGCTTTCTCATTATAAACTTCTGTGGGAAAGGGGAATTAATTTTTTTCTGTGCTGTTAGAAGTTGTCAGAGGAGATCCCTCTCTTCCTGCGTAACCAGATCAGAAATTCCTCACATGCATGGGTTGACCCTTTCCCTTTGAGGAACACGTTAATTGAAGCTGCACTCCCATTAAACTGGTGCTGCAGGAGAGGAGTGTAAAAATAATGCAGAATAACAGTGGCAGGCCTGGAGGAATTTGTAGGAATGTTAAGCAAGGAAGAGGGTAATAATACACGAGGCACTTTTGGATGGGGACTGTGAAGAGGAGGCTGCTGGTGGCAAATCTTTTCCACTTTTATGTAGGATATTTTTCTGTAATCAGGACTATAAGGACAGTCATAGGATCTTCTTATTGCAGCAACATCTCAGCCAGCTCTAGGTATGCAAGCTCTTCATCATCCTGCTAGGAAGCAGAAGGTGCACCAGGATGAAGAGTGGCTCTCTCTCTCTGCGCCATACCTTCTGGTCCCTTTGGAGCCTATTACCATGGAGCACCTTCCCTGCTCCCCCTTCTCCCCCAGCAGTGCCAGCACACACCTGACAACACAGCAGGGATGAGTGGGATGTAGACCACTTCTCCTTTTCCCATTGCATGGCAACCTGTTATCTCTGACTTAGATAAATGTCTGCTGAGAGAGAGGTGTGAGTTCAGCTCACCAGACCCATCTGACAAACCCACCATGTTTCTGGCTGGTTTGGGGTTTGCTGATGAATGCTTCTCCCCACTTTCCTTACATCACACACAGAGCCAGCACCTCAAATGTTGTTTTCCTGGTGAAAACAACTGTCATGGCAAGGAGGAGAAGCAGGAGGTGCAGGAGGGATGGGCCTTTGGGCACTCATGGCCACCCCCTCTTGTGCACAGTTTATGTGTTGAAGCCAGCCTGTACGTCCTCTCCCCAGGCCATTTTCACTTAGGTTGGGATGCCATGCTGCCACTTCTGTAAAAAATAAAAGGTGCAACTCCATTCTGAAGAAAACATCTTACATAAATCAGGAGATGAGAAAAGATGCAAGAAAGCTTCCCTGGTGCTGATGGCTCATATCACCAGTGCTGATGGCAGACACCCATAGAGATGATGAGGGAGCTGGAGCATCTCTCTTATGACCTGAGACTTAGGAAGCTGGACCTGTTTAGAGAAAAGAAGACTGAGAGGGTATCACATTAATGAATATGAATGTCTCAAAGGTGGATGTCAAAGAATGGTGGCAGACTGTTTTCAGTGGTGCCCAGTGACAGGTCAAGGAGTAATAACCATAAACTAAACCACAACAAGTTCCACCTCAACATGAGGAAGGACTTCTTTCCATGGAGGGTGGCAGAGCACTGGAGCAGCCTCCCAGGGAGGCTGGAATGTCCCTGGAGACATTCCAAACCCACCTGGATGCTTTCCTCTGTCACCTTCTCCAAGTGACCCTGCCTTGGCAGGGGTTCGATG
Organism: Taeniopygia guttata; assembly: GCF_048771995.1. NCBI lineage: Eukaryota > Metazoa > Chordata > Aves > Passeriformes > Estrildidae > Taeniopygia > Taeniopygia guttata. The sequence goes on from NC_133046.1 coordinate 3,782,682, forward strand.
GGATGATCTCCAGATGGCACTTCCAACCCCAACTATTCTGTGATTGAGTCTGAGATTCACAAGTTGGACAAGACCCATGTTCTCAACAGTGCTCCATCCTGCCAGTCTGAAGCAGTAATGATGAATGGTTCTCTTTGGCAGTGCAATATTGACGGGGCAATTCACTCTGCCATGGTTGTGCTCTCAGAAAAGCTCAGGAGAGCTCCCAGTGTTCTCTCTTTAATATTGCACTGATGGCCTGATTGGTTCTTGCTGACAAAACTGCCACAGTTCTTAATATCAGCCTGTCTGCATTCATCAGATGTAAAGGTTTTCCATCCTGTTGGGCTCCAGAATAGCATTAGATGGCAAATGGAGAAAGCGTAGGAAGCCAGTATGATAATTTTTTAATCTAATCCCCCATACCAGGGAGCTGCTGGTGCTCTGATGACTGGGAGTTGTGATGCAAAGCAGAGAAATGCTGGATGTCATTTCAGCAATGCATGTGGAAATGTATTTTTCAATATTCTGCTTGTGTCCAGCTGCAGTGCTAAAAAAGCCTCATGGACTACTGTCTGTGGCTTCCAGTAGCCACTGGTGGCTCTTGCCACCTCCTTGCTCATGGGAAGATTATCAGTTTGTCATGGCAGTTCTGGCAGCATCCCTTTGAGGTTGCTTTGGAGTAGTATTCAATATTTTATCAATCATCTGAAAGGAATTATAAAATCATTACCTGCAAGTTTCATCACCACTTTGATTTGTGAAGTTTGCAGGGTAATAAATATTGATGAACATTGGTCATAGAAATTAATGGGAACATGGTGATTAGAGATGGGTAGAGATGTCAGCACATGTTTGAGGTGAAAAGCAAGCTTTTGCACAAAAAGAAGGTGAGAGAAGAAGGCTTGCAGGGCAGTGAATGTCCAAATCTGGGGACATGGGGACAGTGTTCAGTTCTGTGATGAGCAGTGCTAACGTGCAGCCAGCTGTGGTCCTTTTGCTTTAAAGGTGGGAAATGACAGAGGTGTAGAGGAGAGGTTCTGGTGAGAGGATAAAACAGCTCAGAGGCACCCACACAGTGATTTGGTCACAGCCTGTTAACTGCACTTGTGTTGAGGCAGTTGAAGCAGATATAACCTCAACAAGAGACAGACCTCACAGGGCCCAAGTCAGCAAAATGAAAACTTGGACATGTGTTTGCTGTATGAATGGTGAATGTAGTTACCAAGAGAGTGAGGGCTCTTCTGGGACTGTGCCTCTGGAATGTGCTGTGTGTCCTGCTCAGGCGGGGTCCCTGCTGAGGACTGGAATGCACCACCTGTGTCACTGTGCTGGGCAACAGGATTGGTGTGGGCACTGCTGTTTCCTGGCCTTCAAAGCTAAAAAAACAGGAAAAGAGAGGAGTTTGCAGGATGAGCTCTGCAGCTCTTGGAACCTGCAGGTCTGCAGGGCCTCTGCCCAAAGATCCTACATGGCTGGAAGGGCCTCTGGGAAAGAAGGAAAACTGCTGGAATTGCACATCTGGGATGCTGGTGGAGGTGGGGGTGGCTTGAGGCAGCTGTGCTGGTGACCTTGACAGTTGTGGCATCAGGGAGTCTAGGAGATGTACACATGCTGCCCACTTAAAAAAAAAACCTTAAAAAAGTAAAAACCCATATCCCAGTCAAATGGAAACCTCTCTCTGGAGGATGCTGCCAGGACAGGGCTGCTGTGGTGGTTTGGGGCCAGACTGGGGAGGCAGTGAGACTTGGGACTGCCAGTCAGCAGGCAGGACACTGGCTCTGTCTTGAAGAGGGAGGAAACAGGGCTGAGAGGATATTTATGTGTGAAAGGCTGTCAGGGCTGGAAAGATGAAAATCTGTTGTGCTCTCCCAGGGCTCCTAACTTTCTCCCCTCCAGGCAGCTGGCAGGATTTCTCTAAATATTTGAGATGGTAAAGGGCTTAAACTGGATTACTCCTGGACATGAGCAATTATAATTGTAAATGCACCATTATCGGAGCACTCTCCTGATGCTATTTTGGCACTGATGTGTGACACAGTGACAGGGAGGGTGCAATGGTCAAGTGCAAGGTAAGGAGAGCCCTTCCCTGGCACCTCACTGCTGGTTTGCAGCAGACCCGACCTCCCAGCAGACATCCCTTGCAAGGCCTCTCGTTCTCCTTGTCCCAGATTTGCAGGAAGAGTTCCCAGATGCCTCAGGCTTCGATAATTTCATTGAGTAGCAACTGTATTTATTAAATGGCTAAATACCCATTAGGAACAGGGATAAACCCAGTGCATTTTGCTGTGTATGAGTTTCAGCTGCAGCTTTCTGGACCTGAATATAGTTCTAAGAAGTCCTGGATGGCTTTTTGGGACGAAGCTCAGCCTTCTGTTTTTTTTCTGATGGATCTCAGAAAACTCTGAGGGCGCTGGTCCAAGGGCTATTCCAGGTGGAAGAAGCACAGGGCAGAGGTGACTGCACAGACAGACACACGCAAACAGAGCTAATGGTTCTTTTAACCTGATGTTTTAAATAATGTTTGTATTTCCTTGTTGAATTTAACTGGTCTGAGTGATTGGCAGTGTATTGTTAATTGGGAAATCAGTCTCTTGGGGACAAAGAAAGATCCCTGATCACCCAGCAAAGGGTGTGCTGGAGGGAGGTATGCCACACATAACCATTCCCCCTCCTGGAGCCAAGAGGTCATGAATTTACCTCCTGCCTGGCTTCCAGAGAGATCCCCGAGTTCCTGTCATGCAGAGGAGAACAGATCAGAAGATGTTCAGCAGGAGCTTGGGAAACTGGTGATGTTTGAGCCTCTTAAATGAAGTGTTTGCATATTGTGGTGTGGGAAGCAGGTAGTCAGTAATCACCCCCCACGCACTCAGCATCCTCAGCATCTCTCCAGCCCTGGGAAAACAGCTGCCTTCCATTTCCAGCAGTACCAGCCATACATCTTCCACGTTCCCTGCCTGAAAAGCCAGGAGAAAGATTACATGTGTGAGCATGCAGTGTGTCAGGAGAGACCATCTACTTGTCTGAAAAGCTGGGCCAATGCATCTGGTACAATTTTTGCTATGACTTCTGTTGGGGAAATGAGGTCAGAGTTTAGCCCTGTGATGAAACAGCTTTCAGGACCGTGTGAGGCTTAATTGCAGATCTTTAATTAGCTATCCAGCATGGCTCATTCCTCAGCAAAGGGTGTCACTGTTGTGGATAGCACAGCAGGAGAGCAGCAACATGGGGCCACCAGTATTTAGGTTAAAGCTCAGCCCACGTGCAAGATAGAGTTCCCTTCACAGGAAGAGTTGATGGGAACAAAGACAAGACACCTTCAGCATGTCCCTTGAATATCTGCTGATCTCTGGTGCCTTGCTGGGTGTTTGAAAATGGTTTGAAGTTAAGGTGTCGATAAAATGAAAGCTTCATAAAACAATGCCAACAAAAATAAATGAAATCCTTTTATCTGATTCCTTGCTGGTCCCCTGAGGTTCATGAAACATGGGATGGGGGGACTGCAAGGTCATCTGCAGAGTAAGCTGGAAAGGCTTTTTTTCTCTCTGCATGAGCAGCTAACTGGAGCATGCCAGAGAGTGTTTACGGCAGGATTTTGGCTTCACAATGGATTAAAAGATTTTAAAATCCATCTGCAGAATATCTTGAACTTCAGGGTTGTTGTGTGCTGAAAATAACGTTAGTCCTTTAATGTTTGATGTGCTGGAAGCCTGGAGAGGAATCAAAGGGTTTGAAATGGTGGGAGAAGGGGAGGTAGGGGAAGGAAAGTTTGCTCTGTCTCTGGATAGAACTATTGCTCCATCATTCATTTGATTTGGGGACCCGCTTTTTAAATCCATACTTCAGCTGATCCTCATAATTACTAAGAAATATCACCAGAATTCATCCCAAAGTCCCAAATGTGTCGCTGCCTGGAAGAGTTAAATAGTGGGTAAAAGTGAGTCAGCATCTTCCAGAGGCTCAGGGTCCTGCTGCCATGGGTGCACCTGGCTGAGGTGACCCTGGGGTATGGAGGTTGTCCAGCACTGTCACCCAGACCCACTCCAGGACAAGCCAGCAGCTCCAGCAGGTGGGGAGCACAAAGCTGGGCATCTTGACCTAAGCCAAATAACTTTTTAATTGCCTCAAGGAAGAAATGGACTGGTCCTCCCTTTAGTGAGAATCACAATTCTGCTCAGCACATGTGGGTGATGGGTTCCCACCAGCACAGGCTCTGCCACTGCTTTTGGTTTGTGCCTTTGTCCAGCTCAGAGAACTAATTTTCAATCCAAACAAGACTGAACTGTCTGAGCCCCCTCCTGCCCCTCCAAGCAGGTACTGAAGAAAGCTCTGCTGACACAGGGAATGTCATCAGTGATGCACGAATTGTCAGAGAAATTTATCTTCTTAGTCCCCACTTCCTCTGTTTGTTTTCCTTAAAGCAAATGGCAGCTCTTGATTTATTTTGATGTGCAGCCAGTAAGGCCTGGAGGACTTTGACCCTTTTGGCAGAACATCCCTGAGCTATCCCATGTCTCAGTGAACAGGCAGAAACCTTTGAGCGTGTTGTTATGGCAGATTATTGCCCTGCCATCTTCATTTAAGTCTCTTTGCTACAAAAAAGCTTTCAGAAGCTCTTCAGAGCTGGTGACAGCTTTGGCAACGGCAGGCAGCTTTTGCTATGGGTGGTGGCCATTTCAGACAGGTTTGTCACTATTTTTAGGTAGTTTTTATAGGGAGCAATCCAGTTAATGGCAGAATCTGACTCTTACCAGTCCCTGATGTTTATTTCTCTCTGGGCTTTTTCCATTTTTTGTGAGTGTTTGCTGCATCCTTGCACAAGTTTTCAGGAAGACGGCAAGAAGAAAATCCAGGATGGATTACAGGGCCACCTGAAATCTCAGGTGGAACAGCAGCATTCAGTATTGCTTCATACTGTACAGCCAGGGCAGAAAATGCAGGGAGGAGATTTTTACTGACTAGGAATACCAAAGTTGGATGTGTCATTGTAAAAAGTGAGATCAGAAAAGGCAACTATAATGGAAACTTGCTGTGTAGAAAAATACTGGTACTCCAAGGAGGAATTGAGGGTCAACACAGGTGGTTTGCCAAGCCTCTGCAAATTGCACTCTATTGACTCTGTTGCTTAACTTTATTTCTAAGTTAATACTGTAGAAACAAATCTCTTAATGTTCACGTGTTTGCACCATTCTTATAAGGAATATGCGTCTTTAAAATTGCAGGCAATGTTATGGTAAAATTCATTATTACAATGTGCACAGGGAAATTACACTAATATAAACATTTGTGTTAGGGTGTAATTGTTGAAATTTCAGCAAGTCATTCCAGTTTAGTGCCCAACCTGTAACATGAAACAGTTCTCTGGTCACAGCTCTTTCTTGCTTATGGGACCAATAAATGAATTCACATTTGCAAGTTAGATAAACCCTTTGAATGTATTATTGATGCAAACAAATGAGGATTGGGGCACTAGACAATACCTAATGAAGCTGACTCGACACAGGCTGTTCTGCTGAAGGGTGCCAGGGCTCAGAGCAGGAACAGTGGTGCCTGTTTCATCCCATAATTATCCTGTGGCTGACACTCACTTTGTATGTTCCTTGGCTAGACACAAAGCTGGGGGCATTGTGATAAGGAATTAATTGCTGGGGATCCACTGGCAGCAATTAAAGAAAGTTCACAATCGACTGATGATTTGTGACTGTATCTGCACTTTGATCTCCTTGTAGACAGGGTGTTGACTCTCCCAATTATTTTCTCTGGTAAATATTGCTAATAAGAAGGTCTTTTAGAAAAAGTTTGCCCCTTTTCTGGAGTTGGTTGCTTTTTTCAGCTTCAGGCCCAAATTGATGCTAAATAAGCTTAGTTAAGCCCTGCTCTGTAAAGCTGAATTGTAAATGAAGTGTGCAGCATTGAGTCAAACACCAGTGGAAAAGCTGCAGCAGGACATGATGGGAAGCACCTTTAACCTGCTGGGGAGCAGAACATTTCCCTTTTTGACAAGAGAAAACCTGGGAGCCAGAGGTTTCTCTCCTCTTAGGCTGAGGAGGAAGGCATTCCCAGTTTAGGACTCACTCCAGGAAAGGGATCAGATGCTTTGCCCTGCATTGTGGGGTGAAGCTGCTACAGGTGCTCCAGCCCTTCCTGGTACAGCTCAGCATCAGGTGCAGAATGGAGAGGATGCTTGGATTAGCATCTTAGAGATGCTCATTACCACTACTTGCCCTGTTACAATGAATTTCCATTTACATTTTTTACCAAAAGGCAACTGTGAAAAAGCCCTTGGACTAAACTCTCTCTGTGGGGGGTAAAGCAACCTCCAGTAGATTTTAATGGGTTCTTGTCAAATTACTGAAGAAATAAATCCAAGTGCTCTTGGAGACTGAATGTTTCTTGTTAAACTCTCCAAAAAAGAATAGGATTGATTTGGAAATGTCACTTGTGATTTAAAAGCTTGAAGGTGAGAACGTCAAGATGTAATTAGCAGTAGCTGATTTTTCTTCTATTTACTCCTTGTGGTCTGTGTGAAAATGTGATGCCCCAAGGGACTACTCCCCCATGCAGCGCTGCCCCTGTCCTTGCTGAGGGACTGAGACTGTGCAGCCTCAGAGAGGGGTGATGCTGTGCCAGTTTCCAATATTAGGAGTGTGAAATATCACTGTCATAGCCAGAGCCAAGGGGACAGCAGTCTGCAAAAGGAAGGAGCGAGGTGTCTTTGCTGAAGGAGAGGAATGCTCCTCTCTGGTGAGATGGGCAGATGTGTGACAGGCCCTTTGCCCAGAATCCCTGGGACAGGAGATTGGCTTTGCACACTGCTGTTTTTCTGGGTTTTCCCTCTCACTTTTGCCTTCTCAGCCATGCTTTGAGCATTGACCTTCTGCTTTCCTGGGTATTTCCTTCCTGGGGAGAATGCACATGCTATTCTTCCTTGATGTATTAGCATTTGCCAGTGTAGTTGGTGCTTTCCAAAATTAGATGTGCTACAATAGAAAGTCCCGAGTCCCTGATTTGAAGAGACTTTTAAAAGAGGTCTTCTGCCATTGGAAGGCAATCTTGCAGCAATTAATTATAAAATTACATTTCAGGTGAACGGTGCTCATAGTTTTAGAGATTAATTCTTCTGGAAATACCATCTTTCATCACACCAGGTATTACTTTTGAAAGAAACTCCTCTTTTTCTCAAAAATAGAATGTGAGCCTATAAATAGAAATCATATTGTGAATTCAGATTTAAACTGAAATTTCTGATGTAAAGTACTCAAGATGCAGTCTTTGAAAAACATCTGATTGTGATAATCCCATGGTGTTATAATTATATTTTGCAGCCCAAGGTTTGAAAAGACCCAGGCTCTCCTTTTTTCAGCTGCAGTAAGTGCAGCCATTGATCAGGCTCACCGTGCCCTGGTGATGTGCATTTCTTCCGCTCCCATTATCTTTGTTGAATTGGAATAAGATTCAATTTCCTGGCGTGGAAAGCTCTTTGCACCTCACAAATTGTTACCGTACTGGTAAAAGAGGACACATTCACTCTGTCCTGGGTAACTGGACAAAGGGACAAGCCAAGGGTGCCAGGCTGTTGGCAGGAGGCAGATGAGGTGGGCTGGTTTCTGGCAGTCTCCTGCACGTGTCCAGCTCTGGCTGCTCCTGGGACTCCTCCAGTGTTGTGTCTGGAATGTGCTGGAATGTGCTGAGGTCACAGGGGACCCAAGGGGATGCCTGCATGTGGTGCTCAACACAGCTTGGATTCTTTGAGTGGGCTGAGGAACACCTCCACTGGGCATTCCTTATGTCTGGAGTAAGAGGTCCCAGGCTTCCTGTACTTCATCTTAATGATTTCACTTCAATTTCCATTTCTGCTGTGATACTGTGAATGTGTGTGAATCCCACTGTAAGTATTTATGGCAGCTGAGGTCAAGGAAGTGTTGCTTGCTGTGCCTGGAGCAGAAGGAAGAAACTTCTTGGTTTTGCTGCTGCTACCTGATCCCTGATCCCTGATCCCTGATCCCTGATCCCTACCTGTGGCTCCTTACCTGATGAGCTTGTGCTGGCAGACAGAGTCAGGTACAGCCGGGCCAAGGAAAAAGGGCAGTGCAGGAGGCAGCCCTGGGCTGACAGCTGCAGCACAGCAGCTGTGGCATTGCTGGATCTGGAACTGGGGTAGGCAGCATGATGCAGGATCCTGCATGCTGGAGCTGTGGGCCCTCAGTGCCAGCCCTTCAGTGCCAAACTGGAGAGATTCCTAGAAACCACTTCCCAGTTTGAATTCTTTTTTTTTTTTAAGGGAAAACCCCATCTTGAAACACGTGAGAGTGACTGTAAGCCACGGCAGGAGAATGCTGATGTTCCTCTGATGGGAGCAATGCAGCATATGGGCAGCACAAGGCTCAGTGCACCTGCAGGGAGCAGACAGCAATATTAATGCCTTCTACGTCTGCTGAGGCAATTGCTGGAAAAATCCTTCCAGGAGTCCTTGCTTATTGGCAGGGTGAGGAGGATTTTTGGAGCAGGGGGGTGCTGTGCTTGGCAGCGTGCCCCACCCATGGCCCACAGGTGCTGCCTTCCCTGCAGAAGGGCTGGGTCTCACCTGTGCTTGGCCCTCACCTGTGCTGGCACTGCAGCACTGGGGACAGTGTCACCCCCACAAACAGCCAGGCTGTGCTGTGTCACACCAGCCCTGTGTGCCCTTTTCCCTGTGTGCCCCGCAGGAGTCAAGGGTGCATCTGTGCTGTGAGCAGCAGCTTTGTGCACGGCAGAGCCACAGACACATGGAAGAGTCTCTGGGCTGGGGCAGGAGGTGCTCAGCCCTGTGCTGCAGGTTCCTGCACCCCTTCATCCCGGTGGCACATCACCCTGCTGTCTCCTTCCCGGGCCTGGCAGCTTCCTGTGAATGCTCTGAGAGTGTCCTTGCAGAGTCCTTCATCCACCAGTGTTTTTCTGGTGCTGCTCTGGTGACATAATGAGCCTTTGTCGAGGAGTAAATCAGTTCAGAGGAGGAATGGCTTGACCCAGGGGATCAGCAGTGAGTGATGCTGCCTGGGGCAGAGCAGGGGGTGCCCACAGGTGCCAAACAGGGCTGGCATTTCCAGAATGCCAATGCCCTGGCCAGTCTGTCACTGCCACAGCCGGGAAGCAAGCAGTCAGTGTGGGAAGGGGATGGGAGTCAGGGAATTGCTGCAGCCTTTTCCTGCTAAATACAGGTTGAAGTGATTAACAGGGAGAAGCATCTTCAGTTCCCCTGGATGAAGCTAAGCTTCTCTCTTTCCCAGCTGCTGACATCTGGTTTCCCTCTGGTGTCCTTGCAGCCACTGTGATCTCAGGAGAGGCTGCAGAGATGATGTTGCAAAGAGGGGCCAGATCTGCCACAGCTACAGAGGACATAAACTCTTGGTGCTTGCCTTCTTAGCTTAGTTTCTGCTGCCTTAGCCATTTTTAAGAAAGAAATCTACATTAGGCGGCCATTGCTCAGTATGTTTTATGGCATTTTGCCCTGGTTTGAGGGTGTAAAGTTACTAAGCTGTTTAATTCAGCACATTTCCTGTGTAGCTGTATGACATAACTCAATCTGAGCTCAGCTTCTGTAACAGCAGAGTGAAAAAGGGGACCCCAGGCTGGGGAAACTTGATCTTTGGTTGGTACCATGGAACTCCTGACAGGTTTCCTCAGCTGCTCTGGCATGTTGTGCTGTAGCAAACCTGAGACTTGGCCTTTTCCAGCTCCTTTCTGGTACCCAGTCTGTGCTCACCTGAAGAACAGCTTGGGATGTGCCAGGTGTTTGTTCCTATGGTCTGTTCTCAGCTTGTTAGTTGTCTCTAATGTCTTTATTTTTTACCTCCTCCTCATGACAAGCAATGAAGCCACCTTCAAGTGTGTGAGTCACTGAGTGTGTTGCATCCACTATGTTGTGCCAGTATGATATGTAGTGAAGAAAGGACTTTTTACTCACCCAACTTTGCATTCTCAGGTGTTTCCAGCCCTTGAGTTAAAGGCACAAATGTGTACAGATGAATGTATGCAGCTTCCCCATGAGTGAATCCCAGTGCCAATGGCTCCTAGTTGGGAAGACATTGGTGACAGTGCTGTTCCTGAGTTGTAGAGAGGTGACCACATGTTGAGTGTTGACAAAATCTGCCCCAGCTGCAGCTCAGAGCTCAAGTTTGAAGCCAGAGCCCTTTATGGTATTGCTCAAAGCAGAAATCCAATTCTGCTGTTTCCTGTAAGACCCTGTGGGACAGACCTGCCTCTTGTGTGGATCCCTGAGAGGAGGGGCAGTGGTGTGGTGAAGCAGGAGGTCAGAGTGATGCCAGTGCCACATCTCACAGCGGCAGCCTGTCTCCTCCAGGTGTGGTGGGCAGTGATGGTGCTTTGCCAAGGCTCTTCCCAAGGTGTTCCCCTGCCCCACTGGAGGCTCCTCATCACATCCCCTCTCTTGCAGCACCTTGGTGTTTAAAGAGGGAGTGTGAGGCTGCCCTGATTAAAATTTAATGAGGCTTGGTATTATTGAGGGCCCTTAAGTGTCGTTTCTGCACTCACTGGCAAATAAATACATCAGCTGGCAGTAGAGGGGTGAGCCCTGTCCCTGCCAGCTGCCTGTGTGACTGCAGGGCTGCTTCTGCTGGAGATGATGGGCTGAGGACAGAGCAGCTCGGGGCAAGGTGGGCAGCTGGGCGCCTGTTCATTTTCTCTCCAGCAGCTGCTGGAGCAGTGGTTCCCTTTTATTTGTTATTTGCATACTTTAGCCATTGGAATTGAATTTGTGCCCATTAAAACTAAATTGGTGCTGCATGGAATTCTAAATAGACTCTGGCAGAGCAGCCCATTAACTCTATTGGAGCAGGTTCTGCAGATGCCTCCTCCACAGGCACATGATCTGACTGGGAACCACTGCAAAATGTGGATTTTTTTGCATGTTCCCAGGGATAATTGGAGTGCTGATATTAGAGTCAGTGTATTAAAATTTTGAAAGTCATCAGCATGGCTCAGAGCTGGGCTTAACTTGCTCTGCTTCAACAAAAGGTGTGGTGCAAACATCTCACCAAATAGTTTTGTATTTCCTTGGGTTTAATACTGTCTTGTTGCCATGACCTCAGGGCCCCTGTGCCCCTGGTTCCTTGTGTGAGCCTCTGGCTCTGCTCTGGCACTTTTCAAGGTTGCTCTGCTCCATCCCTGGCAGATCCACTGGCACCTCTGAATCCAGCCATTTCTTCCTCATCCTCCTGACAGCCCTTCTGCTCTTTGGGGTTCCCGCTGGTGTGCCTAAGACTTTGTCTGCTCTGACTTTGGGTGGGGAGCCCTCTTGGCAAGGACCCCAGAGGCAGACCTGGACCCTTGCCTCCTCAAGGATTGCTTTGTGCTTTCTTCCCAGCCCTCATCCCCATCCCATGCACTGGGTCAGTCTCAGCCCTTTCCTGGAAGAAGTTCAGGGCCCAGGGAGCCCTGCCAGGGCTGGCAGCGTGGCTTGCCCAGCAGGTCTGGGAGTAAATGGACTTTGTGTTGGACTTGCTATTAAAATAATCTGTGTTGTTCGGTATTCTCTGATGAGGAAAGCGAAAATGCTCCTGAGCAAAATAGTGCATCTTGTTTACACATAGGGAATTCAATTTAAAGCTTATATATTGCAGAAAAAAAAAAAAAAAAAAAAAAAAAAGAAAACACAACAATGTGTTCAACCAGCCAGAGATTCTACAGCGGAGTTTATGAGACCAGGCTTTGCTGCTTGGTCCTGGTTCCAGGATCCTCAAATTCTGTTGAATTATGTATTGGATATCTTAAATGATTATGAAATAAGTGAATCACACTGGTGTTTTTCCAGTGTTAGGCCCTTCTCAGCAGTTTTTGCTCGAGATGCTTCCTTGGCATGCCTCCATCAGGCCCTTGGGTTCAGTTTATTTTGCTTGTCTGCATGCGTGGGTCTGAGCAGGATGAAACAGCCAAGAAACTTCCTCTTTTGAGCCCAGGGAGATGGGTCAGCACTACACAGACACAGACCTTTGTGTTTTTTTCCCTTCTGGAGCCACATTTGTTCCTGGGGTGTCCACAGAGGCTTTGGGGCCTTCCAGGCCGAGGGATTTCTCTCAAATGTGGCACAGTGCCCCAGCAAGGTGGGATCTCAGGTGGCCAATCTCCATCTCGTGGTCCTTCCTTATCTAATAATAAACCCCACACCACAGGCACTGCTCTGCAGGGAATAAATTCAGCTGCCCTGCTCTGCTGAGCCCAAGCACGACCTGCCCAGTGCCCTGTGCTGCTGCTGGGCACTGGAGGGGGAGAACACAGCAGCTCAGAGCAGCCCAAAGCAAAATTTCTTCAAGAATTTGATATAAAGTGGCCAACCCGAGTCCTTTGTAATTGCTTTGAATCCAATTAATGCAGCCTGAGTAGATGTTAGGAATTATAAAGAGGAATCCAAGTCTGAGCTTGTCACCTAAACTACGATAATATTCCTTCAAAGGAGGCACATTTGCAAACATTATTAATTACCTGGGGAAGAGCTCAGGATTTCAACTGAATTAAGGGGGGAATGTATTTTTGTGATTTTGTGTTTGATTGAGAGCAAGAGATTACCTTACTCTGGAACAATGGAGCAGTTCTTTGTCACAGACCTGGCAGCAAAACACAGGGAATTAGTCTGTGCCAAGTCCCCCGCCCCCAAAACCAATTTACTGGGAAGGACATTATGCCAGGAATTACCTGGGGCCAGAAGAGCTTTTAAAAGTGTTTAGCACGGGCTTCTCTAATCAGAAAAATCCAGGAGCACAGAGCTAAAATTCGGCTCTTTTTGTTTTCCGTGAAGTGCTGCTTGGCTTTGAGGTGTGCTGGATTTGTTTGGTTGTGTTGTTCTTGGGGTGGGCTATGGGTGCTATACTGGAGTCCTCCAAAAAAACCCTAAAAAACTAAGAAACAAAAAAAAATTCAGGTGCTGACACAGGGCAGGAACCTGCTCTGAAGTGCCAGACTTTGTGCATGATCACTGGAAATCTTTTATGGAAATTATCTACCCACACAAACGTGTGAATTTGCATGTCTTGTAGGCAAAACACAGCAGGCTGACTTGTGCAGAAGTGCAGGAGAGCTCGGTGGCAGCAGCGTGTGACTTCCCAAGGCGCTGCTTGGCAGAGCAGGTTTGGGTTTTAGGGACAGCAGGGGTGGTCTGTGGCAGAGCTGGGCCTTTGCCTGCTGGCTGTCCCTTGACTGCTTGGAGCAGGGAGTGTCTCAGAGCTGGATTGCTGCAGGTGGGAACCCCCAAAGGTTCTGAGAGCAGCTTGGTGGTACCCCTCACGAACCAACAGGCACTGGCACCGTGAGAGCTGCTCTGGTGGCACTGACAGGCACTCCCACCCAAAAAGTGTCTGCTTCCACTCTGTGTCAGGAATAATGGGGCCAGCAGGAGCAGGGAGGTCATTCTTCCCCTGTACTCAGCACTGGTGAGGGCACACCTCGAGTGCTGTGTCCAGTTCTGGCCCCTCAGTTTGGGAAGGACACTGAGATGTTTGAGCACGTCCAGAGGAGGCTGGAGAGGGGCTGGGAACACAAACCCTGTGAGGAACCACTGAGGGAGCTGGGGGTGCTCAGCCTGGAGAAAAGGAGATTCAGAGGTGACCCCATCACTCTGTACAGCTCCTGAAAGGTGGCTGTGGCCAGGTGGGGTTGGGCTCGAAATTTCTCCAGCAGCACTGACAGAACCAAAGCACACAGCCTCAAGCTGCATCAAGGGGAACATAGATTGGATATCAGGAAAAAGTTTTTTACAGAAAGGGTGATAAAGCTCTGGAATGGCTGCCCAGGGAGGTGGTGGAGTCACCAGCCCTGGGTGTGTTTAACAAAGCCTGGATGTGGCACTGGGTTGAGTTGAGGTGTTGGGGCTGGGTTGGACTCGATGATCTTGAAGGTCTCTTCCAACCCAGTGATTCTGTGAATTCTGTAAACGACTGGCAAAATGGCAACATACACCTGCAAAATTGGATGATCTCCTTTGGGTCAAAAGGAAATGGAAATAGATGGGAAACAGGAAGAGTCAGACACTAAGAACATCAGTAGAGTCTGGAATAATAAATTAGCAGATTACAGGCTATCAATCCACCTGTCTAGGCTGTGCCTATGTCAAAAGCATAAACACATTTGCTCATTAAGCCTAAATCATGTTCACAATTATTTTTCAAAGCATTTTCAAGAACGTAACAGTAATTAATAATCTTTAATGTTTGAGCAAGTGCCTATCATGCTGAGGTTTCCTGGCCCAGCCCTGCTCTGGGTGGATGCTCCTGACATGTGGAATGCATTGCTGAAACCCTCTTGGGTAAAGCACAGCACACACACCCGTCAGAGGGGCAGAGCTGGCCCTGCCTGTGCCAGTGCCAGTGCCAGTGCCAGTGCCAGTGCCAATGTGCTCCCAGAGAGCTGACACCCTGAGGTAGGAGGCTATTTATGTCTCTGTCTGCCTCGGGGAGTGTGCTTGAAATTAAGATGGTGCTGATGAATGGAAAAAGGAGAGAGAAAGGCTCAAAAGGCCCTGGACCAGGGTGCTGTCGACGTGGAGATGTTCTTTGAAGAACTCTTTAGCCAGTGATGAAATGGCATGCAGCACCTCATTCAGGTGTCTCAGGGCAGGGGAGGGCAGGAGGTTGTAACACAAGACTGAGAGGTCCCATACCATTAATTTCTTACCTGAGGCATCCAGCAATACCTGTAAAGTTACATGTCACCATTTTGCTGTATTCAGTCTAGACATAAAGGACATTACTACTTACCATTATTTAAGTAAAGTTAAGACTGTTCCCTGGGTTTGCTGATATTCTTTCCATGCACCCTGTAGGAAAGCTGGGCTCACTTTTACTGCCTCATTTCTCCCACCATCAAGTAACTGTAAACATTCCATAGTGGCAATTAACCACCCGTGTTCTGTGATGTTGTGTCCTGTCAGTACACAAGTGTTACACATGCTGCATGTCCCAGGACAGCTCTGGGAAACTGATAAATGGTGACATCCATGTGTTTGCTTTCCTTTCCCATGAGGGTGCTCTAATCCTGCTGTGTTTTTGTCACAGCATCTGGGATCTTGCCTGCCCCAAGGGCACGGCTCCAGGCCAGCAGCAGAGCACAGCAGCACACGGAGCTGGCAGTGCAAGGCACTCCAAAACCAGAACCAGAGAACACAGACTGCTTTCCCTGTGCATGGACTTAGTGATCTGCTTTAATTCCAGCTGAGAAACCAGGGCAAGGAATATACATCAACGCTGTACATGTTCTAAATCGCCACAATCAAGCTTAAATTCGTTTTATTCTTCACTGTAAACTTGTCCTGAAGTAGGTTAGTGGATCAGAGCAGATCTGCTCTATATTATTTATAGGTTTCCTTTTGGTTCTTGCTGCTTGGCTGGATGCTGCTAGAGGACTCCATGTTCCAGCAGTCTTTCTCTTTACTGCAGCTTTAAAACTTTCTATTTTTATCTGTAGGAATCCCATCTCCCCAGCTCCCTTCTCTGCTAAATTCAGCACACTGGCAATGCTGAAAGTCTTTCATGGCATGCTGTGCCAAGATCTGACTATGGTGAAAAGTGCTGCACTGTTCTGCTTGTGTGTGAGCACAGGTAGCACAGGCAGTGCCCAGCACTGGCACAGGTGTTTCCTGCTGTGCTTCTGGGGCCAGTGTCCTTCAGGGAGAGCTGCTGTCCAGTGGGAGGAGAATGCTTTGGCTGGGATATTCCTGCCCAAGTGTGGTTGCCTCTCTGAGCCAGATAACCTTATGTTCAGGAGCATTTGCAGCAAAAGCAATCGTTGTCTTTGGCTATGAGATTATTCATCAGCCCAGCACAGTGCTGCCCTCCCACAGCCTGAGGCAGGAGCCCTCAGCATTTTTATCAACTCTTGTAATTCAAACCACTGAGAAAGTGAAGAGACTCTACGCATCAGCTGAATGTGATAGGCAGGGTAGGGCTGCATAATTTATAGACCTGCATTTCTTTTTGATGAGAGTTTTGAGTCTAAAAGCTCTGGGAAGGGAGTGCTATTTTTTATTGCATCTCTGAACTCAAATTATGTCAGATTTTGTGGGCACAGTCTGTGCTTGTTAAAAAAAAAAAACCCACCAAAGTGCAGCCTCAGATTGCTCTGGCTCATGAGCACTGCTGGTCCTGCTCCATGCAGAGTAAACTAGCTCCTTGCACTCCCAAGGATTAGTTCCTCCATATCCAGAGGGAGCACTGGATTCTCAGCGTGCCAGGGATTATACCACATCACCAGGTGCTGGTCCTGCTTGGCTGCAGGGTGTCTGGGTGGCCAGGGGCCAGCTGCTCCCTGCTGTGTGCAGAATCACAGGCTCCAACTGTGTGCTTTTCAATGATTTGGCTGGGATTGCCCGTGTGTTTGGTATCTCTCTGTCCCAGGCCCCTTTTCCTTGTATTGCATGACCTGCTTTGACTTTGCTCTGTGACAGCTTTTTGGAGCAGCCACCTGCACCTTCCTTCCAGGTGCTTGGTGGCCCGTGGCTGGTGCAGTGGTGTGACACTGATCACACCTTCATTCCCCCCACGCTGTAACCTCTGAAAGGAAGGAAATTTGGGATCACCCTCCACTGTTCTGCACG
Source organism: Taeniopygia guttata (assembly GCF_048771995.1). NCBI lineage: Eukaryota > Metazoa > Chordata > Aves > Passeriformes > Estrildidae > Taeniopygia > Taeniopygia guttata. Next base: position 3,799,240 of record NC_133046.1, read on the forward strand.
TCGAAGGTCGCTGTGTGGCAGGTGCAGGTACACTTGTTGCTTTGAGTAAACAGCAGCTCATCATCCCAGGAAATTCTGGTCCCACTGCAGAGGTGGGTGCCTGGTGGTTGGAGTGCTGGAGGCTTTTGGAACAAGGGCTCCCTTTTTGAGCTGATTATTCTGAGTGAATCATTGCAGGCAGTACTGGCTGAGGTCAGAGAGGCTGATATTGCCAGCTGCACTGATTTGTAAGGATTTGGGAGACATACTGATATTTTCTGGAGATAAACCACTAGAAATAGGGAAAATGTTATAAAACTGTGGCCCAAGTTCCTGTTCCCTTATCTCTGTGTGAGTGTTGTCAAGAGTTTAAAATATACGTGTGATAAAGCAATTCCTGGAGCAGTTGCAGTGACAATGTGTCCTGAAAAGCATCTCCCCCTTTGTTGGGAGTGGGAAGCCAGAAAAGCCATGCCACTGGGATGGGAATGTCACTGGAATTGGTCAGACTGCTGCTGGAGCACAGGGTACTCTGGATAATGAGCCAGCAAGAATCAAAACCTTTTATAATGTATATTTTTAATGGAGCTGGAAAACAAGGACAAAATAGGAAAGCTGTTTCTGAGTCCTGCAGGCACCTGGGGGGTGGTTAGGATGTCATTAGAGGGAGTCATGGGTTGTCAGTGTTTCTCCTAATCTGGAATTGAAGTCAGGAGCAAAAACTTGATGTAAAAATAAAGAACAGAGGAATTGGATAAAACCAAGTGCATCCTAATCCTGTGTCACAGCCCCATCTGAGATGCTGCAGGTGGTGCTGGATGGTCCTGTTCAACATCTCCCTGGATGGGGAGAGATCACTTCTGGAAAGGTCCTGTTTGAAGGAAATAGAAAAGGTCAATATTAACAGATTAGGAAAAGACAAATGGCAGTGCTGTACAAATACTGTGTCAGATGAGGAATTGTTCCCAAAATCGTAGATAAGACAGTTCTGTCCTTTTTATCTGGTAGTACTGAATAAGAGGACAATGAATTTTGCTAAAGAGCAACACAAGTTAAATCTGATTTAAGGAAAGGAAATACAGTGACACTACTGCAAGATTCATTCTGTTCTCAAGTGTGGTAAACTCAAAAGTGGAATGAATATGTGTGGATGGCAAGAGAATCCAGGGAAATAACAAGCAACGTTGTTAGGGGGACTGCCAGAAGGGACATGAAAACCTGGACCTTTCTGGGACTGTCTGCAATTCTGTGGCCCTCCATGGCTTTTTGTCTGTGTCCTGCTGTGTGACCTTCTTCCCTCCCATGCCAAAATGCAGTTTTGGCTCTGTAGATGAATTTCCTTCCTGTCTCAGGTCTAACCTGCTGCCACCCATCATTTCTACTTTGCTTGGAATTCACCTGTCAGGGCCATGGCAGCCGTGAGGTGGATGTGTGGAGGAGCATCCCTGCTGGGGCAGGGTGGATTTGCACTGAAGGGCAGGCACTGTGCTCCCAACACTGCCTGCCAGTCCTCCCCAGTTAGGGTGATGGTTTTCCTTGTGAGGCTGGGGCATCCACAGGGACCTGACTGAGCTCCCTGCAGCAAAGATAATTCAAGTCAGCAGCTGAAGATTCATCAGCACTGCTGGAATCCTTCCAGTGGTGCTGAGCTGACAGAGGTGCTGGCCTGGAGCAGGAGCTGCTGTGGGTCTGTGGGGTGGGACCCCTGCACTGTCCCATCCTCGGTGTCACAGTGGCAGGGGTCTGCTCTGTGCTGGGGGTGTCCTGGGGTGTCCTCCCCTCTGCTCTTCATATTCATCCTGTTAACAAATGGCATCCCTCATCATCAAAATATTTTCCATAGGCCCTCTGGTGATCGCATGAGCAGTATCAGAAGTCATTAATTCTGAAATGTGGGCTCCAGGGGACACTTAGGGCAAATAAATCCTTAAACCTTTCCTTGTCAATGCCTCCCCTGTCAGGCAGGTGCTGAGCTGTCATTCACAGCCTACAGCCCTCCTCAACAAGCAGCTGCAGCATTCCTCCTCTGCGTGTCCTGGTGAAGCCAAAAGGACAGAAGAGTCCCTAAGGCCCCCAGCAAAGCTCTTTTTCCCCCCAAGATAAGTATTTCTTCAAAGGACTGTGGCAAATAAGCTGGCATTCATACTCTTTTAAACAAAAATCATAACTGATGTGTTATGTGACCAGTGGAGGTTTTTATTTAAAATTTATTTCTGCTGATGGATTCTCTAAGGTATTTTTAATGTAATTTGAGATTATTAGTGACTTCCAAGGTGTCAAAGGGTTCAAACTGCCTGGTTGAGCCCATTACTCTGAGCAGCAGTTGGAGAAGGGCTTTCCCATCTGATGACTTTTGCTTATCAAGCAGGGAAGCAATACAAATACTCAGGGAAAAGCCTAAATCTGGCTACGGAAAGGAATGAGTTCTTTCTGAAGTGCTTCAGCGCTGAGACACATCTAAATCAAGTTATTGGGCAGGGGTTGTTCTGTGCCATGGGGCAAGCAGCTTCCTGTGAACACTAACTGTGTGTGATGCCTGAGCCGAGTACCCTTCAGAGCTGCTTAACAGCTTCTCTTTTCCATTTTGGTGATATCTTTCTAAATTATACATTAAACTTATCAGGCTGAGTAATGCATCACAGCTTCCCCGTGTCAGACTTAATGTTCCTTACTCAGCTGCAGCTTTGTGTTTGCCTTTCCCTTCCGTTTATCATCAGGCAAACCCCGGGTGCTCCTCTCCAGGAGCTGCCTGCAGCAGTGATGCTCTGCAGGAGCCAGGTGCTGGGGGCTGCCCCATCCATCCCAGGGCAAGGCCAGCTCAGGAGAGCTTTGCCGTGCTGCAAAAGGGTCCTGGCAAATGCTGAGTCCATGGAACTCATGCTGCTGTCCTGGGGGATGTGGGTGCTTTGCTGTAGGTGGGGGTTTGTGTTGGTGAATAAATTAAAATAACACCCAAACAATCGCAGTGAGCAGCACACAGGGAGAGGGGTCACAGCAGTGTGGTGGCACTGGAGGTTGTGGGTGGCAAGGTGACACCGTGGCTGTTGGGATTTTAGGTGCTAAAGGAAAAACAAGTAATTTGCTACTTTTCCTTGCCAATATGTCTGAAGACAGATAGTATTTGGTTAAGTGCAGCTCTGAAATGGAAACTCAAGCAATTTTCTTTCAGTGGCTTCTCAGATCATTGCACAGCAAGATGCAGCTAAGGAGAAAAGCATGTCTCTTGGTTTTAAGTGCTCTGTGTTAATGCTGGTGTATTTTGCAAAATTACCGGACTTTGTTGCTGTAATTCTGTGCAAGGAGGAATTCCTAATTTTAGGGGTGTTTTTTCTTGTTTTGTGGGCCATTTTATATTTCTTCTATTGGCTGTTAGTGCCTCACTCCCAGGAGATGGACTGAGCTCCTTCTGTTTCCTTCCTGCATCTCCCTTGAGCTCCCTCTGTATCAGCCCCTGTCTGAACCCGGGGTCCTTTGCTCACATCAGCCCCTTCAATGTGCAGATGCTGTGCAGGACTGCTGCTGTTTGAAGCAGTCCTTCTTTATTGTTCTGTTTAATTTTATTCTGATGTATATATAAATAATTGGATGCCTTTAGTAGGCTGCAGCTATACTCCTGGGTCATATATCCACCAGTTTTCTCCTGCTTTTTTCTTTTCCCCTCAGAAGTCAGGAGGCAGCTGTGGGAATCAGTGCTGCTCTTTTAATAAATGAAGTCACTCCAATGCCTGTAGCACCTGAACGGGTTTTTCTGAACAGCAGAGCTTTTTCTATTTGTAACACACTTTCACCTTATTATGTTTACATTCTATAGCAAAACAATGTATGTTTTCAGCAGAATTAATCAGTATAATTATATGTTATTTCCAGTGTCAGGTTCAGCTGAAGAACTGATTCAGGGTAGTGATTAGCCCTCTCAGCAGCAATGGGGATGGAGAGCTAATCTGTGCTGAAAACTCTGATTTTGAAAGATGCCGTTTATATTCTACTTATAAATTGAATATTTCCTCTGAACGCCCCCCAGCCAATTTGAATATAAATGTATTTATACCTGATGGCAGTGCACCATGTTTGTTTTAGATTGCAGCTTTGCTTCTGTTTGCAGAGGCTGCCATTACTCAGGGCCTGAGTTTTTTTTAACAGGACCTCTGCCCCTTTGATTTTGCCTGAAGTTACACCAAATGAGCTGCAGTTGTTTACCTCTGCACAGTCTTCATCTTCTTCAATCCCTTAAAAATAGTAAAGTCCTTGAATATTCTGTGATTTTGTAATACTGTTTTTGCACAGTGCAGCAAGAGCTGCTACATGAGCTGTCTGTGTGTGGCTTGTGGTGTGTCCCTCCACATAGAGAACTTCTTGACCCCTTATAAACTTCATGAGACATCTTCAAGGTTCATTGCAAAAATGGAAGAGTTGTTGATTTCTTCTTTTCTATAATTTCAGCCTTTCAGAATAGGGAGCATTTTACACACACAAAGCTCCAAGAGAGCTTTCATTTGCTGTTTCAGTCTTTTAGAAGGTTCAATTATACAGGAAGGAACTTACCGCATTGCAAAAAGTTCAGATCAATTAAAACAATTTACTTTGTTGCTAATGATTCCAGACTATTGTAATTTATTGGTAAATAAGTGGCTTCAAAAGCATTTTCATTCAGTGAGTACACAGAGGAAATGTTAATGGATTCTTGGGTAAATTAAGTCTTGGTTTGGTCACAGACTCTCCCTACAAACCTTTCTGTGCAGGTTTGCCACACAGCCTGAGGAATTCCAGCTTTTAGAGGGAATTACAGTTTTTGATGGGTTTTAGCATTCAGAGGAACACAGGTAACAGGGGTGGCACAGCCAGAGTGGACAGCCAGTGTTAACAAGGTGAGGTGCATCCCTTTATGTGTGTTACAGACCACAGGGTTTGTGCTGATGCTCAGCAGAGGTGAGACAATAAACAGCAATTATTGGGCAGTTTTTATATTGGCCACAAATGTATTTTGTGGAACCTTTTGAATGTTCTTTCAAAATGGACCTTTTTTTAGCAGAACTTAACGGTGTTAAAAAACACGACTCGATGCTGTTTTTGTCAGGGTCTCACTTATCCTGTGGACAAGTTTGCTGCAGCTTCAATTTGCCTGCTTGGAAAATTGGCTGTCACATGCCAGGGACAGCCAGATCTGTCAAGCTCCACACAGTTTTCCTTTATTAGCTCTATTGGGTTTATTGCTTTTCGTATGCTCTGAGGGATGATGGTTGTTTAGTGACAAGAACCTGAAAAATCATTCAAGTTGACAATGCTTTTTAGATTTCATTTTTTCCTTGTGTCTCTATCTATAAAACAGGATGACTTGAGGACACAGTGAACATTGTGGGGAGTTTGCTCTGTTGCTGGAACATGCCTTCCAGCTCTGGGCTCTGCTGTTGTTACCATCCCCACATCAACCAAACTGCAGTAATGGGCATTTCAGCTTCTGGTGTGGCAGGGATGGGCTTTGGTTCTCAGCAGACAGGCTCTGATCTCCTTAGGCGTGATGGTTGCTCCAGTCATTTCCAAATTGTGTGTGCAAGTCAGGATGAAGGATTTTTGTGATGTTTTCCAGGTTCTTGCTGTACTGAGCCAGCTGAAACGTTTCTGACATAACACCAAAACATCAGGAAACCTGGAGAAGAGAGCATTCCAAATAGTGGTGATGGAGGATCTCCTCTGGCACGGGTGTTTCTGCCTAAAGAGGGGGATGCTGTGTTCCTCAGAGAGTGTTTTCCCAGCACAGAGTAAAAAGGAGGCTCTGCAGGGAATGCTGTGTTCACCCACGCTGGTTTTGTTGCCTGTCATCTCATTACACATTCCTTCACAGGTTTTTTAGTGCTCCCTGGTGTGGCAGGCAGACAGCAGGTACCATGTGAGGTACCTGTTCCTCAGGGGGCCCAGCAGGACATGGTGTCCCTTGTGCTTTCCATCCCAGCATCTCCAGCGCCCTGGGATGGGCAGAGCCATTCTTTGTTCCGGTCCCAGGGTTTGGGAATAGCTGAAACATGGAGAAAAATTAAATTTTATCATTTTAATAAAGATTTGTAGGGAACGGTATGTTTATTTATAGCGCCGTGGACACGTGTTGGGATTTATTGTTTAATGGACATGCGTACCTCTGAGAACTTTTAATCTTTTTTTATTACTTTTATTAATTTCTATATGCATAAAATTTCACTATAAGTTAATATATATTTACTAATTTCACATTATACTTACAGCTAATTACACTTGTACACAGTTTTTGTCAGAAAGTACTCTTAAGTCACTTTGCCCTGTTTTAATGTCTAAAAAGTCTTTCTTATCTCTTATTTTTTAGTGTAGAAATTTACATTTTTTCTCTTTAACTAAGGTAGTTTTACTAGTAGTACAATTACTAAACTAAACAACACATTTAACAAACTCAAAGTAGCACATTTCACCTAAATCTAGATACATTTCTACTCTATTAAATTTTCACTCTGTCTCATGGCATCATTAGCTGTTGCATGTGTAATGAGCACAGAATCCCCTTGGCTGTTCTCTGCTCCATCCCTGGCTCTGAACACGCCACGGAGGAAGGGTGGCAGGGCTGTAACCACTTCACTGGGGCAGTGGGCACTGCTGGTCCTGGCAGACCCAGTGAGAGTGTCCAGCCCTGCACAGGGCACCTGCACTTCTGCTGTGTGTCCTTCTGAGAGTGAGGAGGAATAACATGGGGAATCCTGGTGACTTGAATTCCTGCCGCAGCTGAGGTTTCCTCGCTCTCTGCAGCTGTGGCAGGTGACGGAAATGCCTCTGATGGCAATAGAAATGTTCCTGATGAAGGGGAGAAGGCAGCTGCAGCTCCTGTGTCTGTGCCAAGATGAAAATCTTCATCGTTGAGTGGTTTGCAAAGGCACAACTGCAGTCACCTCAAATCATGCTGTTGCTGAGTGAGCACCAGCTCTCCATTCCAGCAGCATCAGGGAGAAGTGATCTGTGGCTGGATGAGTGGAGTCACTTGTCTCCAGCAGCAAATAGGAGGCACCTGGGCAGGGTCTCTGACTCAAACAGGCAGTCTTTGCTGCTGGAATAAAAGGCAGAAAATCTATGTGGGATACATACAAAGGCTAAAATGTGTGTGGGCATGTAAGACTCTCAATATTCTGCTAAAAAACAGCCCTACCAGCAGTCATGTGGGGCACAATTAGCAACAGACCCTCAGATCAGTTCTCGTGGTGTCTGATGAAGTTCAGATCTGAGAGGTCCAAGCTGAAGAATAACACCTGGTCTGTCCTTTGTTTGAAGGACAGCAAGAAAAGGGTCTCCATTCGTCTTCCATGTTCTGTGCAGACAGAAAAAAAAGGAAAAAGCAGTAAATTAGAAAATGCACAGAGCACTCTTGGGCCTGGATAGTGTGGAGTATTGCTGTTTCTGGGGTTTCAAGGACTCTTGTCATCAGCTGTTCATTCCTCAGTGTTACCTCTCTCCTAGATGCTTCTTCAGATGCATTGATGCCTAAGCTCAGAAACCCCTTTGATCTGTGCTTACTTTGCTGAGCATTTACCAACTTAAAAGTGCCCATGTTAAACTTTAATATTCCCATGTCTGGCACTGGATGTTCCAACTACTGCTGCTTTTTTGGGATGTCTCAGAAGATATCAGTGTATGTAGCTGGGTCAAGTAGCTGATGGGTGAAATGAGCAGTGACTGACTCTGTGTAATAATCTGCATGTTACTGAAATTCAGAAGCTTTTCTGCCTTTTTGTATTTTGTAAGGTGTGCAGTATCACAGGCATTGTGTGTTCTTTTCTCTTGCTGATGTGAATGTGCATCACAGGCAGCAGCACTTGGTGTATAAAATATCTCAGTTTCATAGTCACATTTGGCAAGTAGATTAAAAAAAAAAGAGGGGAGGGAATTTCTGCATTTAATAGCAACTGCATTGCTGTTTGTTGTACTCTTCAGAAGGCATTGCCAAAACTTCACTCTTTTTCTTGGGGCACACTGTGAAATAAAAAGATGAGGGAGACTCTCCAGGAGAGATGCAGCCATGGAGTTACCAAAGAAATTGATGACTCTCGTGGGCCACATCTCCAAATGCTCGCCTGATAAATTTGTGCTCAGTACTTAAAAATCTAATTGGATGAAGTGTTGGCATCTGTCATCAGCTCAGGCTGAGCCCAAGGGCTAAACAAAGCTCACCTTTCTCTGCTTAAATGACACAGCTTTGGAGGTTATCAGGGCACTGTCGTGTGCTGGGAGATCGCCAGGCTGCTCCTGGGCAGTGAATTTGAGACTGATGGATTGGGCTGAAGGGCAGTTTGCTTTGCTGTAGCTGGGCTGTAGCAACTCCTGCTCATCCCTGATAGCATCTCCCTTAGCAGCCAGGTCGCTTGCTCTGACTTGGCAGTTTGAGGCAGGATGGGCTCACTGTCCAATTTACCATTCTTTGCTCTCAGTTTGTGAAAGAGAGACCTGATTTGGGGCAAAAAGGAGCCAGGAAGGAATGAGTGTCCCTCTCTTGACTTGAGCTCAGAGTTGTGCTGGCACTGACCAGAGCTGTTTGTGCACCCTGAGAGTGCTTGTGTGTTTGCTCTGACATAGTGAAACAGAGAAACAAAACCCATTTGTCAGATCTCCCCAAGAGAAACCTGAATGCCTACACGGCCAGAAAGGAGTCAGAGTCCTTGGAAAGGTCTGATAAGGAGATAATTCCTCTCTTACCAGCAGGTCAGAGAAGCCCCTCTGAGCCACTCAGCAGCACTGGTGGGGTCACATTTCCTTTTAAGACTCCAAAGCATCCACATGGGAGTCTCCACATGTATGTGGAGGAGGCTCAGAGAGCTGGGCTGTCTCCCAGCCTACAGCAGGAGTGCTGAGATGCTAATCCCTGTTTGTTAATCCCATTGTATGCTGAGTGGTAGTGAAGAAGAAAGAAGGTTGCCTCTTAATCTTACTCTTGCAGTTCAGAAGAAATTCAAGTCTGATACTCTTTTTTTTTGCTTTAGGATTTGATGTCTCCTGTTTAAAGTGCTGCCTCAGTTCCCAGCTGGCTGCTGTGGAACCCTTTCAGGGCACAGTGTCTCGTGAGTCACAGCCAGAAGCTGCAGGGAGAAGGGAGGGAGGCACTGATGTGGCAGTTTGGGGTGTCCCTGGTACCTGCTCCTTCCTCTGGGCACAGCCCCATGTTGCTTAGCTGTTATGCATCTTTTGTTTGGACCCTCCACTTTGTGAGCTCTCATATGCAATGCAAAAGTAAAGTTGGACTCCAAAAGGAGGAGAACTTTGGATTCCCTGGCACTGGGGTTACTCATGTCTGGAAGGGTTATCCAGGCACGACAAAACCTTCAGTGAATAACCTGTGTGCTGTATAGCAGTGTTATAAGGGTTTTGCCATAGGAACAACGTGTTGCAAGGCTATCAAAGGCAACATTATGAAAGTGTTTTGAAGGTTATTGATGTTATTCCTCTGGGAATTGTATTACCAGTCACTGATATCAAAAGTAACAAATTTATAGAAGCTATGAATGATAGAGGCCTCAGAGCAAGAGCAAAGAATAAAAATAAAAAGCACTTGTTGGCTTACCATGTACTGTATAGGCTGCATGGAACATTAAATAGCATTTATCTGCTCTTCCTTGAGGCAGGCATCAGGCTCACACATGCCTCCTTTCCAGGCACTGGAGCCCCATGCCCTGCACTGTGTCTGTGCAGGGAGAGGGCTCGGGGCTGGTGAGCACTGTGAGCACAGCTCCAGCCCCTGGGATGCTGCTGGAGCTGCCATCACCTTCCAGCACTGCAGGGAGCTGGAAGGTGATGGCACACACCCTTCCTGGTGGGGTGTGTGGGGCTGGGAGGCTGTGGCAGCCTGGGGAGTGCTGAGCTGCTGCCTTGTGCAGATGGGCCAGCACCTGGACACATCCTTAGTCCATCGTGCTGCTCTGGGGAATGCACTTGGGTGTGAGGGGCATCCCCTTTTAAATGATTTTAAATCATTTTTATATGTACAAAATTAACTTGGAGCTTGGTGAAGCTTTAGCAGCAGTGCTGATGTACAGAATGTCTCTGTAGGGAAAGCTTATCACGAGCTCTCAGTACATTCTCCTGGGCTTTTCTTGTTTGGTATTTGGAAATGTCAGCTTTCTATTACTTGGTCCACCTACAACAATACCAATTAAAAAAGGAAGAAGTTATGCATCTTCAGGTGCCCGTAGAACTGCTCTTAATTCACAGAAATGCATTAATATTTAACAGATAATAGTGTTATTGAGGCAAACTAGGCCATCAGCTTGAGAGAAAAACTTGCACCATCTTCATTCCAACTGGAATTGGAAGCATTCTGTTGATAGAAACTTTGAAAGCACTTGGTGAATGTCAGTGGAGCTTTGAAATTAAAATTTCTTCTTATTTCAGATCAACTATTATTGTATCTCTGGCTTGGGTGAGCTGGGAAAGGGCAGAAGCCACTTGGGGCATGATTTATAATGCTGGCATTTCTGGCCAGTGATGGGGATGGAAGTGTTCCGAGCTGAGCTCTGCCTGAGCTCGTTTGAAATGCAATGACAGAATTCCCATGTAAAGGTTGCAATAAAAGCAGAAAGAGGGAGAAGAGATTCTGTACTTCAGAACGAAAAAAAATTGAGAGTCCTCACAAATGTCAGCTGAGGGATCTTTGGCTCACACTTCTGGGGAAAAATAGTCCAAATGCAGTAGCAAATCTTTCACAGAGCAGCAGCCTGCAAAGAGAGCAGCACTGTTACAGCATTTGCAGTACCTCAATATTTTCATTTGTGTCTGTGATTTGTTGGGACTTTGCCCGTGTGTGCATGGGCAGCATGATTCCAAACATGATTTCAAATTATTCATGCAGCTGCAGGGCAGAACTCTGCTCCACATCTCCAGTTTTGGTGGCTGGGAGGTTCCTCACTGGTGCTTTATTGGCAATCAAGCCTTTTCTTTGTGTTACTCTAAAAAGAGCCGTGTTTTGCTGTTAAATCCAGTAATCCTGGTGTATAAATTGGGCTGCATCAGTTGGGAAATTTTTTGAGATGTTTTGAAAAGGAAAAGCACAATTCAGGTGTAGGACACTGGAATACCACATAACTTTGACGTTCTTCTCTGCACCACTTTCCTTGCAGAAGAAATTCCACTGTTCTGGAAATGGTTGCAGTATACAGGTTTAACATAGGAAAACACAGAGGCACTGTGCAAAGTAAGTCTTCAAAGGTGGAGAGCTGGAGTAGCAGAATATATTCAGTATGGCAAGAGATGTGTGTGCTTTAATAAGCCTCATTTGTCAGGAATCTGAGTATCTCAGAGGAGTTCAAACCCAAAGAAACCTTTGCTTTGCCCTCAGCGCTATTGTTTGAAAATCCTCAAGGCTTTTGCAGAATGAATTGTAAAACTGCAGAGAGAAGTGACAGGGAGGAGGAGGAGATGCCTTGGTGATTTCCACAGCAAATCTGTCTCCCTGTAGAGGCAGTGGGTGCTGCCTGCAGCAGCTGGGCTAAAGGCAGCTGTGCTGCTGTTTCCCACTTTCCCTGGCGGGGGTGTTAAGCAGGAGTATCTCTGAGTAAGCTGAAGTAGGGCAGGTGCCTTTCTCTAAGTTTTCTCTGCATGCTTTAATGATGGTTGTGTTTTTATGCACAAGCAGTGGCATAGCTGTAGAAGGCTATTAACTGAGTCAGACAGCTGCCTCTGACCGACAGCTCAAAGCTGTGAAAGTCTCAGGCTGCTGTTTCTAGAATCCAGGCAGAAAATTCAAACCATGGGTTTGAAGAAGAGCCTTGCTCTGTGGGTGGCAGCCTGGAGCCCACCGTGGTTCTCAGAGTGGGTGGGAGCCAGGCAGTGCTGAGGGATGCTCTGCTGTTGATGCCCTGTGTTCTGGGCAGTGATAACACCTCAGACCTTCCCATGAAACCACTTCCATGGTCTCTGGGGCAATAAGCAGGACAGGAGACTTCCCTGCTTGCATCTCCATCCCTGGGACCTCTGTCAGCAGCAAAGCTCCCTGCATGTTCCCAGATAAACAAATGCAGTCCCAGCTCATGGCAGAATTATCTTGTCCCTGTCAGCTGCTTGTGTAAGTTAAAGCTTCCAGCTGGGAGAGGTGACAAAGATGAAAAGAAATTTCCATTGTCCAGAAGAATAATACCTGTGTGAGAAAAAGAAGTGCCTTTTGTTTTATTTTGCTGCATGTTTCTGGTTGTGTAGCATCATCTTCCTGTTACACCTTTTATTAGCACTAGAGGTATTGCTATGAAAGATAAAAAACACCTCAGAAATAAATTTCTCTTGGAACTTTGGAGGTCAGGAATTACTGCATGTTATTTCTTTGTGTCTTTCAAAGTGTATGTTAAGTAAACATGATCCTCAGGAGTATTTAGAGGCAGCTCTTTCTATATAAAATATCTTCAAATGTATCACATTTGACGATGTATTAGTGAGTGTTTGGTATTTGTTCTATATTAAGACTCTCTCACTTTTCTGCTCACATTATTTAAGTGCTGCCTGCTCTGTGTGCTGTGCCCTTACCAAGGAATTGAAGAGGAACTGGGGAACACATTATAAAGTATACAGCCAGATAACATCTTGATTCTCTTTAAAACAATTGCAGGAAATCTTGTAATCTCAAAATAATTTTTTGCTTCCCAAGCCTTTCAGTACTGCAGTACATGGAGCTGTATTGTCCTGTAGCCAGTCTTTTGTCTCAAAAATTCTTGAACTTAAACAAAAGACCCAAAATAATTTGGGCTGAAAAATTGGGAAAATGACTGTGTTGGAGGTGTGGGCTGGCTGACCTTTTGAGACAAGCATTGCATCCATAGGGTATAAATCTTGAGACCCCAGTTGTGGCTGGGATGTGGGGATGGTGGGGAGGGCCACCACCCCAGAGGGGACCCAGAGCTCCTGTACAAGGACAGTGACAAGTGGCACGAGATCCTGAGTGAGAGTGTGTGTCAGGATGCTGATTTAACTGCAGTTAAAACCACACATGCACCAATGTCTCTCTGCCTGGCTGACCCCAAGCATCTTCCCTTCCTGAGGAAGCTGTTGGAGGGCCAGAAGTTCCAGCAGCTCTTTTGTCAGCTGGAGCCAAAGGGGACAGGGTTAATTCAAGGTGCTGTGCTGGCTAAAAGGGATTTTCCAGCAGAAGGAGTCCTGCTCTGCAGCACAACAACTGCTTTTGTGTCTGGCTCTGGGGTCCCACTCTCTTCCCTGTGCTCCAGTGCTTCAGCTCAGGTGCCAGCGCTGTGCTGTGTCTCTGGTAATTGTCTCGTTCTCCCTAATTAAACATGCCCAGCTCTAGATAAATTAAGGCAGTAGGTTGTGCGCTCAAAGGCAGTGGATTTTTTTTTGTTGTTGTTTTCACAGTTAGTGTGGAAGATTAATATATTCTAAGGCATCAGTCACCAGGTTGCCTTCCATAGCATGACCTCAATTAGAAATTAGTTCAAGGATAAAGAAATTGCTGGGATTCAAACCAATAATCTGCCCAAAGCTAGCACTTGGTCTCTGAAAAAATTCCATTACTTCAGTGTCTGTGTTATGTATTTGTGCCTTTTTCTTCAGGTATCTCAGACTCTGCTTCCAAACCTTTGAAATCCTAGAGAAAATTATCCAGAAAGACATTGCTATAAATAGTAGAAGACTCTGTCATCCGTGTGTCTGGGAAGAGTTTCATTCACTGGTTTGATTTTTAGATAACACACAGATGATACACAGGCACTCCCAGTACCTGTCCCTGAGTTGCCTCTGGGTACTAAAGCATCCTGTAATGGTAGCCCCTCAAAACCACAGAAATCTCTTTATATTATCATTTTATGGGACCTCTTTATATTAGCTTTTTTTGGAGATGGTAATCTGTCAGATATTAATCCTGTCACCCCACAGCAATGGATGTGAATTACCTTCCCAGAAAGCTGAGATTTCCTTTTCAGCCTTTTGGATTGCTTGAGAAATACAAAGTAAATCTCATGAATGAATAGCTGCCGGAAAAGAAAAAACCTGTTATAATTTTGGGGGTGAACAGGGAGGGAGTGGGGCACAGGAGCACATCCCACTGCCATGCTCCACTGCTCCTACCCTTCTGCTTCGTGGTGTAGCCACAAGAGCTGGAACAGGCTGGTTTCACCACGTGTGGGGCTTCAAAGGTTTGACACAGCAGAACTGACACAAATGTCCAGTGCCAGCCAGGGCAAGTGGCTGCATTTGGGGTAATTCCTTGGCTGAGATTAAATTCACTGATCTCTTCACACCTGAAGATGATTTACTTCCTTTCATCCTTCCAGAAGGGAGTACAAATGCAAAACTTTCAGCTCAGAGGTATTTTTCCAAAGAAAATTATCTTCAGCTGTGGTCATCGGTGATTTGGGAGACCCTGCCAGTGAGATTTTGCCTTGAGCTGATTGCCTTGGCTGAGCAACTGAAGAGCAGCTGGAAGCTGGCCAGAAATGGCTTTTGATTTTTGCTTTTAAAAGAAAAATAAATAGAAGAAGAGAACCAAACCAGTATGCTTTGGTAAGGCAGAAGGTTTTTGTGATTATTCTCCCTGAAAAGGGAGACTTCCCCTTGGAGGGGACTGACTCTGGGAGGTGAAGAGGAAGCAAAAGGTGGTTGCTGAAATGAAGTTTCCCCTGTGGTTGAGCTATTGTGTTACTCTGGAGGAGCTGACCATTCCTTCATCCCAGCGTTGGTCAGCCCTGTGCTGGCTGCCCAAGGCCTCTCACCTGCTAGAACTGTTCCAGTTTGTTGTTCCTGCTCCTGTGAAATATCCCCACGTGGAGCAGGCTGGTGGAACAAACAATCCCTGGTTTAGTCAGATAATTTCCATGGTGTGTGGTGGGCAGCAGAGGAGGCTGCCAGGCTACTGCAGGATGGAGGGCTGCAGCACTGCTATGTGCCATTATCACTTTGTGGATAATGTGTACACTTTCACCATCACATAGTTTTTCTCCTTCATATTTCATAAGAACTGGCATTAGATGAATGGTTAAGCCATGGAAGAAATGTAACGCCATGCCAGTCTGATTTATTGACCACTTAGTGCTGATGAAGCTTCAAACAAGAGTCAGACGGATGTTGCAGTTGCATTTTTCTTCATCAAAGCCAACGACTTGTTGTGTTGAAGCCTGTGCTGCCCCATCTCCTGCTTACCCCCAGCAGCAGTGGAGGCAGTTCCTGTGCCACACTGAGGAGGCAGGAGAAGCCAAGGAGCCTCGTCCAGCTCAAGGACAGATGGCAGCACCTTCAACTCGGATTTGGGGAGGCAGAGCAACTCTGCCGAGGCTGCAGCTCTGGAACCATGGGTGGATTTCTGTGGAATGTTTCCAGAGCCAGCTGCAGCCCAGTGCAGGGCTCTCCTCATTCTCCCCTACACCCAATGAAGGACTTCTGCCCTGGTCTGTCCACTGTCCTGATGCCTTTCCTGTCTGGAAGCTACATTAGTATTTTTTCTTTTAGTCTTCCACATCTCTCTAGCTCTCCTAGTAGGTCATCACAAATAGTGATTAGCTGCTGCTTATGAGCTTTCCAAAACATATGCATTCTATTCATTTGTGTCAAAACATTTCACTTCACCAAGTAGATTGTCATTCTGAGGTCAGCTTTGAGATGTAGACATAAGGAAAAAACCTGTTTGGTTTGTGCTTGTTTTATGTGCTTTTACATATAAATAGTATAAATTCCAGTGCCAGTCCACTGCTGAGGTCCACTTGCTTGTGGTGCACTGAAGCCAGGAAGCCCCATAATGCTGACCTGCTTGGTGATAAACCAGCACTGTCAGATTGTGAAGAATACAGCTTACCTGAGAGGAAGGCTGAAGCACCTGCAGAGCTGCCACGTCACCCAGTGCTGTGTCCTTGCTCCCTTCTTTGAAACTTCCCTGGGAGCAAGAGGTGTATTTGCATGAAATCTCTGAAGCATATTACTTTTTATTACTTCATCATCTAGATCACTAATGATGTTAAATTAGCTGATGGAGACTATTTGGGTGTATGGGTAATCATTTTTACTATCTGAACCTCTTCTGAATTATGCACAAGAACTGTGATGTTTCAGACCTCCCCTTTGTAGAATGAGAGGCTGTGATGGTTTTCTGAGTCCTCTGTCGGGGCAGATGTGCCTGTGAAATGGAAGGTTTTGAAACCCTCACAGTTGAACACAAAAGGTCCAGTTGTTTGTCTGAGAAGATGTCTTGGTTTGAAAAGACAGGTGTCTGCTGAGGAAAGCAGGAGCCTCTCTTGAAGTGGAAAATGTAAATCTCCTCTTTCTGAATTATTTTAATTTTGACATTGAGAGGCTCTCAGGCAAAGATATGGGAGTAGGAATAACAGGTTTTTGTTAGGAAATATAAAAATAAAAATGCAGTTGTACAAATCAACACTGCCAGAGTCAGAATACAACCTGACCCCCTGTGGGTCAGGGAGGTGGCAGCAGTCCCATCCCATGGTGGCTCAGCCCTCCTGCAGTGCCAGCTGTGCTTCTGCTGGAGCAGGATCCTGCACAAGGGGGGAGTTTTCCTCTGGAGCTCCAGGGCTGGGGGAGATGGGCCTGGGCTCCTCTGGGAATGCAGTGGGGAGAAAGCTGCTCCTCTGGGAATGCAGTGGGGAAGAAAGCTGCTCCTCTGGGAATGCAGGGGGCAAAGGCTGCTGTGCTGTTCCCAGGTCAGATTGTATCCAGGTAGGAATGTTTAGCTCCTCCCCATGGGTGATGGAATTTTCTCAGCCATGCAGAGACACTCATTGGCCATGAACAGAAGAGATCTCCAGGAGGAAGGATGGGTCATGGAAGAGATAAATAAAAACTGCCCCACCTGGCTTTAACAGCTGACCTATTACCAGAAGATAACTGCCCCACCTGGTTCTAAAAGATGGCAATAGAATACACACCCCTGGCCACATCTTGCATTTGCAGCCTAAGACAGAAGACTCTTGGGAATAGAAGAGCCAACAGTTTTCTTTGCTTTAGCACTTCCCCAAACCGCTCTGAAATAAATTCTTACTGTTGCTTACAAGGTTTCTTTGCCTCTTCCCTCAGTGCAGTACAACTCTTTTAGCACTGGCTGCAAGAATTTAATACTGCTTTCTCACAGAATCTTCACTGAGAATCCCCTGCTTGCAGTTCTATCCATAGAGGGGGAAAATGCAAGTTCCTGCTTGCATATTTTCCTAACCCAAAAGAGCTTGTCCTCCAGACAGAGGGATATATCTGGTTACTGAGGGGATGCTCTGCAGGGCTGCTCTTCTTTTTGTGGTGCTGTACACCAGTGGCCTCCCCACTGCCAGCACCTTCTTAGGCAGCCTGGAGGAGCTGGGAGACATGACCAGCCCTCCCTGATGCTGGGGATGTGCAGGATGCTCCTGTGTGCAGGGTGCAGGAGAGGGTCAGGGTCACCCCACACACAGAGCAGTGCTGGGTGCCACCCTGCCCCTGCCCTGGGCTGCTCCAGGTGCATCTCCAGCGTGCTGGGCTTCAGTGCTGTGCTTTGCCCACCAGAAATTCCCTCCTCACGTCTCCTTGGGGAAGGTGTCCCTGTCCTGCTCCAGCTCTTCCCTGGTTTCATAAGCAAGTGTTCCCATCAGCACAACCGGTGCAAGTGGATGATGGGTTGTGTTCCCACTCCCCCTTGGAACAGGGCTCTAACAACATTAATGAAACATTAGAGTTTTAATTACACCATTATCCTATTTATTTTTATAAATAATTCCAAAGCAGTCATTAAAGTTTGCGAACTTAGGAGTAAATGACTTAAGGGAAAGAAATCATCTCCTCAATCTTGTTATTATCTATTGAACAATCTCCCTGGGACGCTGTTGGGGAACTGGCGGAGTTGTTGCTGCTGCTGTTAAGATGATTCATGGACTGGCAGGGTGGAAACAGAGCTCAGCTCTGCTCCAGTGTCGGTGGGACGGCACCGCAGGGCGCCAGAGCGGGGTCTGCGCCCACAGCCTGGGAAGGGAGAGGGGAGCGGGGTTGGTGTGGGGTCTGCTGTGGGGTCAGCTGTGGGATCAACTGTGGGGTCTGCTGTGGGATCAGCTGTGGGATCAACTGTGGGATCAACTGTGGGGTCAGCTGTGGGATCAGCTGTGGGATCAACTGTGGAATCAGCTGTGGGATCAGCTGTGGGATCAGCTGCGGGGTAAGCTGTGGGATCAGCTGTGGGATCAGCTGCGGGGTAAGCTGTGGGATCAGCTGTGGGATCCACCTGCAAGATCAGCTGTGGGATCAACTGTGGGATCCACCTGCAGAATCAGCTGTGGGATCCACCTGCAGGATCAGCTGTGGGATTCACCTGCAGGATCACCTGCAGGATCAGCTGTGGGATCAACGGTGGGATCAGCTGTGGGGTCAGCTGTGGGATCCACCTGCAGGATCAGCTGTGGAATCAGCTGTGGGATCTGCCTGCAGGATCAGCTGTGGGATCAGCTGTGGGATCAGCTGTGGGATCAACTGTGGGATCAACTGTGGGATCAGCTGTGGGATCTGCCTGTGTGATCCACCCACAGGATCAGCCTGTGGGATCAGCCTGTGGGATCATCTGTGGGATCAGCCTATGGGGAGCTGGCACCTCTGTCCTCCTGCAGCTTTTCCAGTCCCAACCCTCTGCAGTTTGCAAACGTCTTCAAAAGACCAGGAATCACAGGCTTGTCTGGAAAGAGCCCATGTTTGGGGTGCTCTGTGAGGCTGTTTGTGAGCCTCCTCGGCTCTTCCCTCCTGTTTTCTGTCACTGTGTGGAGAGTGTGGCTGTTCTGATGTTCTCAGGTGACTTTCTGTATATTCAAAAAAGACTGATGTGGACCAGAACTGATGGAAGCATTGTCTCAAATGAACAAAATCCCTTAAACCAAAGCATATTCATTGTCAGTGATGTTCATAGGAATACCCCACGTGTTTGGTATTGGAAGGGGTGGAAAAGAGGTTCATGCTGAACATACCAGTGGAGCAGGAGAGTTGCAGAGGGCCCTCAGGATGGGGGAAGCCATGTGCAAAGTGTCAGCCACTCCTCTTTTTAAGAACAGCTCTTACCTCAGTACAATCTGGGGTCTGATCATGATTGCTGTCACCGTTTTAATTAGGAAATTAAATGCAGAGAGTGCTGGCCCCAGCAACATAACTCTTGCTCTGCTGTCCCTGCAGAACCCAGACATTGTGTTGGTGCACTACCTGAACGTCCCGGCCATCGAGGACTGCGGGAAACCCTGCGGCCCCATCCTGTGCTCAATAAACACCGACAAGAAGGAATGGGCAAAGTGGACAAAAGAGGAGCTCATCGGGCAGCTCAAACCCATGTGTGAGTATCTGGAGCTGGTTTTGCTTCTTTGCTGTACATTTAGAGTCCAGTGTCTCTCACAGCCAACAACCATCCTGTGAAGGAGTCATTTGTCCATCCAACTCAGTTGGCATCTGCACTCACTCACTTTCCAATATTAAACACTTCTGGGGTGCATGGTGTGAGAGTTTCTCAGACTGGCCCCAAAGAGGTCTCCTCTGCACACTGGGGGAAAACTGTACCATGTTCTTGCATGTTCTAGGGCTGTTTGTAGGCACCTGCTCACCTGCAAAGAGCCTGTGTGGTACTGGCAGGTGGATTCTCCCAAGGGCACTCCATGTTTGGGTGGTCACTGTCAGGTCACAGTGGGTTGCTGTAGCTTACAGGTGGCCCCATGGAACTGAGTGTTTTGAACTGAGCATCATTTCCTTCCGTTTTGAACTTTGCAGCCTAACAAGAAGGCTGCTTAGAGAAGGTTTGCAGAGTGATGGGGAAGTTTGCCCTTAGACAGGCAGTTCTTTGAACCTCTCTGCATTTGCCTTGTATATAATATTTTCCTTTGCATCACAGTTATATTGTATGTCTTCCCCTGGAGAGCACATTCCAATGTGCACACAAACAGCTTTTTGCAATGAAATTAAAATTAGACACAAATAGGCCTTATAACCAAGAGAAAATTAACTGAAAAAGCCACAATACCAAATAGGAGTCAACAAATACCAGGTCTTCTGTTCCTGCCCCCTGCCCCTGCCTGGATGCTGGTGTCATGCCCAGCCTCCTGTAATTAGAGGTCACAGCCACGGAGTGCATCCTGACGTGTCTCTGCCATCCGTGAAAGATCAGCCTTGTGCTGACCACAGTGCTGGTAATCTGAGTTTGCAGTCCTTTGTTGCATCCTGAACTCTGCAGGCCCATGCATTCCTTTTCCACACAAAGCTGGAGGGCAGAGGAGGATAGAGAAAATGACACATTTGCCCCTGGGGCTAATAAACTTAGACAGAAACACAGGATGTTGGTATAGCTGAGACTGGACAAGTACCTTAACATTAAACAGGAAAGGAAGCAGCAGCCTGTTAAAAAATCTGCAGTGCATCAAGAAAATTATGTGAAAACTACAACGAACTCGCCGTAAATTTAATAACACTTGGCTCTTTTATGTCTCAGGAGGGAAGAGTGAAATTCTGCGCAATTATTCAGAGTATATATGCATGTACACGTCTCTTTTTATGGGTACATATCCTGGGAAACACATCCTTAGAAATGTAGCTACAATAAAAGCTTTGTATTCTGATCAGACCTAGAAAACAAAGAGGACACGGATAACCGTGTTTGGGGAGCAGAGGGGCACTGCTCGCCAAGAACCCATCAGATTTGGTTCCAGTATAGGGTGTGCCATGAAATTCTGGAGCCAGGCACATTAGTTTCATCACATTTTTGCATTAATCACATTCTTTCACAGACTTCACAGTTTGATTGCCTGATGTTTCCAAATTTCTCTGCCCTAAAGCAGATTTGTCAACGGCTTAATCAAAGCGTTGTGCATGGTGTCGCTGGTGCAGTGACAGTCTCACCCTTTTACCTGCTCTGTGTTGGGGTTTGTTGTGTTTTATTCCTCTGGCCTTGGAAGCTGTGTGGGGGTTTTGTTGATTATTTTATTTTCTCGGTTGCTGTTTTCCATGAGAGTTTCTCATTTAAGGCGCCTTAGTGATGATTACAGCCAAGGTCTGTGTGGAGGTCCAAGGCCTCTGTAGCTGTGGGAAGGTTCCCATTTCAGACCACTGATGTCATTCAGGATTAAGGAAGAGAAGCTGATACTTTGGGGAACATGCTTCCTCCAGGTCAGAGGTTGGTGGCAGTGTCCAGCTCTCGACTCACCACAAGTGCTCTTTAAGTCCTACTCAGCCTGGGCTGAGGTCAGGTGCTGAAGCTGTTGACTTGTGTCAGGAATTAAAGCTTTTCTGTCAGGATGGAGGGTAGCAGGCAGTCAGTGGTGTGGGAGTGTGTTCTCTTGGCCTGCAGAACTAAAAGCAATGTGGCAGATGGCTGGCAGGGTGAGCAGCGTCGGTCCTGGAGTCCAAGCTGGACAAATACATCAAACTGTTTTTCCTGAAATGCAGAGAGACCCTGGCTGGGATGATCAGGGAGTTTGTTTACATTTCTTGCATCCATAATTTGCTCAGCTCCCTTTTCCTTCCCTGCTGCATCACCCCAAAGTCAGCCCAGGCTTCAGCAAGTCTTGAGCAGCACCAGGGACAGGCACCAGCTCCTGGTGCCAGCCCTGTCAGCCTCACGAGCAGAGCAGGGCACTGAAGTCTGGGTGCTGAGAAGTGGCTTCTGCCCTGCTCCTGACCAGAGAGAGCTTCTTGGCTGGCTGCAGGGGTGGTGTTTGCTCATTCTGTCACTGTGCTTGAACTGGTGTTATGGATTAAAAACCCACCTTTTTGGAGTGGCCGTAGAGCTCTGAGAGCTTTGTGGAAAAAGCATTAACTTGTTCTAACATAGCTGGTGTGGGAACTAATTAAGAGACTGAAATGAACCCATCTGAACAGCCATCAAAGGTAAATGCTGCAGATGCTCTAAGGATTTGAGGTTTTTTCAACACCTCCAGCTGAGTTGAGACTGTAAATAATTAATTAATCAGCCTGACTTCAGCTTTCATGGCTTTGGATTTTTGCTTTAGTTCTGATCTATTGGTCAACTGCCTTCACACTGGAATGTCCATGACCTCCTGTCAGACCTCAGTTTGGCAGTCCTCAAGACTGAAGTATGTGAGCCTGGAAGGCCTCATACACATTCCTGACCTCCCACAGGATGATTCCTTCCTCCTTGCAGATTTGGAGAGGGGGCCCCTTGTCTCAGCAAGGTCAGGGAGCCCAGGGAAGGCTGTGGCACCTCCAGTGATGCCAGACCTGGGATAATCCAACTGTTGGGAGCATCTCAAGCAAAAGGGCTGTCGTGTGTGTGTGTGTTGCTTTGGAATGAATGCAACTTTTGGGTACATTTGTATAAAGTGAATAGCTATAATCCATGAAAATTCTGCAGGAATGTGGTCCGAGACACCTGTAAGTCATTTCAGGATGCCTGGTGTGAAGAATGAGCCTCAATTTGGCATAACTTTCAATTTCCCTCCTCCCTTGTGCCCCATTACAGTTTTGCTTTGAGATTTCTCTGAATAGATTAGCAGATGTCCTTAGAGGCATCTGGTGGTAAAAGCAAATTCAGTGGCAGAATCCATCACAGCAGAATTCTGTATATAAACTCCATATGATCAGCAAATTGTGGGCCAGCTCATGTTGGGGGTTTCTCCAAATCATCCCCTTTTGGCTCTCTCATCCTTCAGCTGGCAAAGTATGACTTAAAAGCTCACAGCTGGTGCTACGTTGCAATCCTTGTTCCAGGTCCACTATAATTAAGAGCTATCTTCCTTTCAGAGGAAAAGCTTTTTGCATTTCTCTGCTGCACAGGAACTCAGGGCTCCTGTTTGTGCTGCCTGCACGCAGCCACAGCTGGGCAAGCTGGAATTTCCATGTGTGCTCATCAGTCCATGGGCAAGGGCTGCTCTTGCCTTTTCCCAGAGTCCCTAATTCTGTGTCAGTGAAGCCATCAGGCCTCCTGGAGGTGACCTCAACCTGCATCCCTGCGTTGTCATCGCTGGAGAAGGCATCAAACGCCTGCAGCTCAGAACAAAACTCAGCAGCAATTGGAATTAATGCAGTTTGAAGAACTGAGTTGTTGGGAGTTTTTTTTACCTTGGCTTGAATTTATATTTAATTTCAGTAACTCTATTTAAGGGTTGGAGTTATATTTCATCTTAAAAGATCAGTTGTACAAAAATGCTACATGGGATGAATTTCACAATTCCCCAAGCAGTTTGTCTGAGCTCCAAAGTACCCCTCAATGGAAAATGAAGCTTGCCAGCTTAGCTTAGCTAACCACGTAGAAAACAACGTGGATTCTTTAAAAAAACATTGAGTTTATTAATGCTGACATCCAGTTTTACTGCAATAGTCTGCGTTTTTATTAAAAAGAGAACATGATAGAAGGTGCTAGATAGGTTCTTATATCCACCCACCACTTGGACTTTGATTACCCCTGTTCCCATTGTCTGTGTGGCCAGCATCAGCCTCCTGCTCATCAGCACCTGCTCAGCTTCTCACCTTCCCCTTCACTACTGCAGGTGTGCAGCTCATGCAGGAATACACTTTTCCTCTCCTCTGAGATCTGCGGTGGTATTTATGTCCCCAGAGGAAGTTTGATCCCATGCCTAAATGGGTCACTCTGTGGGGAAACAGTTTCCCTTGTGGTCAAATTTCACCGACCGTAGACAGTCCCACTTGGCCAAAAGAAAAAAATTAGGAGCTGTGTTTCACCTGGTGCCTTTCAGCTGCGTTTGGAGACACCAAAGTGAAATGATCCCGCTGAGTGCTGACAGCAGTCCAGTAGGAACCCACCATTATCAGTAATAGAAACTAACTTGCGGAAACCTAAACCAAATAGTTTCCTGACCCCCTCAAACTTGGGTGTTAAACCAGATGCAGCAACTGCCGAACCTCTCTGAGGAGGCTACAGGCACACCAGCCTTTGTTTCACGTTCTTCCTTAGTATTTTATCTCCCCTGTTAGCACTTGGCAGACTGGCAGACTCAGTCCTAGAGCATCTGCAAAGGTGTCAAATCTTCCTGGCAGTGCCACCGAGACGTGGCCTGGGGAAGGAGGGCTGGGACCCCCAGGGAGGAGGGCTGGGAGCTTTGGGAAAGGCTCAAAGCTCTCTCGGTGTGTGGGCTGTGCTTATGAGGAATTTTTTTATCCCCAAATAAGACAAGATATTTGCTTAAAAAAAAAAAAAAAAAAAAAAAAAAAAAGAGGCAAATAAAACTGGAGAAAAAATATAAAAAAGATAACCGTAGAGAAATGGGGAGGCGTTTCTGGGCTTGGTGTGGGTCCGGGACGCGCGGTCCCGTTCCCGGTGCTGATCCCGGTCCCGGTCCCGCCGCCCGTTCCTTATCCGCTGGCGCCACCTGGCGGCCGCCGAGCGCCGTTGCCGCGGTTCTTGGCAGCGGCAGCAGGAGGAGGAGGAGGAGGAGGAGGAAGAGGAAGAGGAAGAGGAGGATGATGATGGTGCCCTTGAGCCGCAGCCGGAGCAGGGCGAGGACCACACATCTGCCACTCTGCTCCGCCATGTGCGAGCAGCCTCGGCCTTCCCAGGGGCAGGAGCGGCTTCGGGAGAGCCGTGCCTTGTCCTGCTGGCCCCCTCCAAGGGACATCGGACAGCACGGCTGCCCTGGGAGCATCCCTCTGCATCTGAGTAAACCTGCAAGGAAAAGGTTGAAGGTTTGCTTTCAAAACTCGTTGTTTTGGAGGCAGACATCTCTTGAAAGAACAGCTGCGAGCAAAACGCCCCTGTGAGTCCGTGCAGGACATTAGCATTCAGGGGGTGTCACTGCTGTCCCCAGCACTGAGGCTCAGGTAAACCTGTCCTTCACAACCAGTAAGGAGTGGAAATGGAAGGCTGGAAAATCAAAGCTAAACTGTGTGTGGGCGTCTGAGTACGAAAGGATAAATCTAATGGAAATATCCTTCAGCCAAACTGAGAAATCAGAGCAAGGCCTTTACAGCAGAAGCACAGTGGAAATGGAAGGGACAAGGCTGCCATTTCCAATTGACCATCGCCATGGAAACACCTCTCAGTGTCAACACTTGGTGGAGCAGGATGTGGGCAGCGAGGCAGGAATGGGCAGCTGCACAAAGGACCCACTCATGCTCCCAGCCACACTTTGGGGATTTTTGAAGCGCTTTGTGTGGGTCAGGAGTGGCTGAGGGCAGGACTTCTGACACCAGGGCTTGCAGCAGGCAGTCAAGATACATCGGGAGGCAGAGGCAAACAGAAACCTGGCCTTGATGTTTCTAGATATTCCAGCTACATCAGTCTATCCAACCTACCAGTTTCATGGGGGAGAGCTCATTGTTGTTGCTCAAGTAACAAAGACTTACCAAACTGGGGCAGGAGAGCCACATGTAGGGTATAGGGAATGGCTTCATAATGTACTGTATGTGTACATGTATGTGTAAGCTGTGTTCTGGGGGGGTGGTATGGAAGAGCAAGGTCTTTGGAATAAAACCAGGAAGTGTAAAATGCTTAAAAGTGGCAAAGAGAAATGTCTAAGAGCATTCAGAGAGGGTGAAATTATCAGATTTAAATGTGGGAGGGTATTTTAGGGACAAGTTTTGCTTGGGCTAGAGAAACCACAGGGACAGAAACAGGGAAACAGGCGTTGTTGGTGTTAGAGCTAGAGTGATGATGAGACAGTGAGGTAGAGTTCAGGTGATGAGGAGGAGGAAGATATCTGCAAGACAGGAGGACTGCAGGCCTGGAAATTGTGCAGGACTGAGTAGCAGCAGCAGCAGCAGAAGGCAGAAATAGCCAAGGTGGTGTAAAAAGCTTGGACAGTCATGTGCATCTGTGTGCAAGTTTCCCTTGGATTCTGAGCAGCCTTTTTGTTGGTAATTCAGATCATCTTTCATTCCTTTGCTCATGGTGGTCAAAGTCCTGGCAGTGTTAATGAACAAGGAGCTGATGGGTACTATCAGAAGGTTATTTTTACTGCCTTTTTTTCAAAAAGGAAGAAAGAGAAGACAGGTGAGTGCCCAAGCTCGTAAAAAGAGATTGCAGCAGCATTAGCACTCAGAGCTGTGGACCTTCCCCCAGCCTCACTTCTCTCCTTTGAGCGCCCAGTGCAGCACCAGTAGCTCTGCCTGGCTGCACTGCCTGGTGCAGAGGGTGTGTG
Source organism: Taeniopygia guttata (assembly GCF_048771995.1). Taxonomy (NCBI): domain Eukaryota; kingdom Metazoa; phylum Chordata; class Aves; order Passeriformes; family Estrildidae; genus Taeniopygia; species Taeniopygia guttata. Next base: position 3,825,249 of record NC_133046.1, read on the forward strand.
GCAGCAGGAATGTGTTGCTGCTGTAATGCAGCAGCTTTTAGACCCCTCCATGCTCTCACTGAAAAGGGAAGTGTTGAAGCAGTTCACAGCTTTCATATTAAATTATCAAGAAATGCAGTAGAAGTCTGAACAGGAATCCGGATTAAAAAAATCCTTTCCAGAATTTCTGCTAAGCTTCTGACTTTTTTTTTTTCCCCTTTTGTGTTTATATATTATGGCTATATTTAATCAAACATAGTTCTACAGTGGTTTCACTTCTTGAACCACTAAGAAGCAGGAAGAGTATGTGTGTATGCTTTTTATTAGCCTTCCTTGCATAATGCACTTTCTTCCCTATAGAAATCTCCTTTCCTGCTGATTCATTATGTGTCAGGAAGCCAAGCGTGACATGTTAAAAGCCATCTTGATAGTGTTTGGTATTCAGTACTAACAATTCACCAGGCACAGGAGTCTTTCTTTAAAAGAGGGAGGAAGAAAATCTGCATATTGGATGTGCCAAGATAGTGGATAATTTGCATTAAGCATCCAGACATTCTTTTTTTGCAATCTGTTACCCTTCACTGGCTTTTTATTTTATAACCTTCATAGCATATGGGGAACATAAGCACCAAAAAAAAGTGGCACCACGTGGACAGAAGCTGGAGCCAGAGCCCTTTAGGATCAGCTGGAGCAAGGCTAGAGAAGGACCTTTCCTCAGCAGCAGTTGATCCTCCATGGGACTTTGCTATGCTGGAAGGACCTGAAAATAATAGGCATGGTTCTCTAAGTACCCAGCTATAAAGCTGTCCATTATGCCTTAACTCCTAGCTCACAGCTTGATTCAGACTTAAGAACCATCATCATGAATACACAAACCCCGAGCCATGATCCACTTTCCAAACTTGCCCCCACGATGTGCTGCTCATCCCAGGATTTAGCAGCAGTAAGGAGCAGAGCTGCCATCCTGCTGTAAAACAGATTTTCTGTACCCAACACCAGCTCACTTCTTTAGCACAGCGCTTCTGAAGTCACCAGAAATTACCTCATGCAAAGTTCATCAATAACAATTGCAGTTCAGTAACTTTGTGTTGTATAGCTGAAAGCATCCAAAATGCTTAATATGCATTCTGATCTCATTGACAATGTATTTTTTGTAAAGTTGCTATTTAGACATCACTTATTAGACATAATATCACTGGTGACAGAACAATGTATCTTAAATAATAAAATGAATGTGAGCAGAGGTAGTGAAGTGGCAAGTGTGTCTAACTTAGATGTAAGAACAGAAACTGAGTGTTAAGAGGAAATCCAAAAGTGTGAATATACTAGAAAGCAAAATCTGTTGGGTACAATAACAATAAATGTGGTCATCAAACAAACATAGAGAGACTTATTACAAAACTATCTGCAGCACTTTAAATAGTGATATGGGGAAGAATACTTGTAAACCTGATTTACAGTATTTCTGCAGGTTATCCAGCATGGCCAATAGCAATGTGAATTCTGTAGTATAGAACTAGACCAAGATGAGATGCTGTTAGGCAAAGTGACATTAGTGGGTGAGGAGGCAGTACAGCAACAGGTAACAAAAAAAGCAATAAAACTGCTTCACAGAGCAGATCCAGGAGCTCTGTTCCACCAGCTGCGTGTGACACACTCAGTGAGCAGCATCAGAGAGAAGAACAAAAGACTGTTCACAGGATATGCTGCCCCTGTGACCACAATCATTAGATGTCACAAACATCCCTTCATTTGCTTCTGATCTCCTTGCACGATGCTGCTTTTGGCTTGTGCCCCAGCCTGTGGCTGTACAGGAGCATCAGCCCAGCCTGCTGTTTCCAGGATTTCCTCCCTTCACATCAGGGACCTTCACCACGCAGGGATCTGAGTATTTACTACAAAGCCCAAGTCCGTGGGACTTTCAGCTTTGATTTTGTGTATTCTGGTTTAAGGATTTTAGAGCACAACATGCAAGGAACATGCTTTGATAGACTATGGCAAAGACTCTCCTGAAAAGAAGCTGCCAGGCATGAGGACACCTTGGAAATGATGTTGTCACTTTCCAGCACTTTACAAAATCTGCACATGAGCTGTGGTGCATTTAAAGGATAAATAAATAATATGCACATATAAATTGCTTAGAGAGACATTAAAAGAGACAGAAGATGCTTTGAGTCAGTTATTATGGATAAAATATTTTATAAGTGCCATTTCCATTGTAAGTCAGGTTGCAAATATCACTGTTACAGGAAATTTTGCAACTAAAATATTCTGAGAGGGAGTCTTTATTCAAATCATGTATCTGCATGCAGTCTAGCATTCTTATTTAAATAGCTAACAAGCCCTCAGAGTTCCCAAGAAAAGAGCTTCAGTTTGCAACGTGTTCTGTAACATCATCCACCTGTCCATTTTCCCAAATTACTAAAAGGTCATCCAAGTCTGAGGAGGAGCTCACACAGTGTCTGTTAGTCACTCCCAAAAAATGAGTCAGCCTTCACTGCTGTCACCCGGGGTCTGACAATGAGGACCTGGCAGAAGGTTTTCATTTGCTGTTACTCTAGTGTATTTTTGGCTGCTGATTTTACTATAAAGCTGATTTTGTTTTCATATTAGACAGAAAAAGATTCCAAAATGCTCCTTGGAATTATACTGCTTTACTTCAATGGAACCAAGTCTTTTGTTGTTTTTGGGTTTTCAGTGAAGGTTGCTGGCACTACAGAGAGTTGTTGCAGGTGCAGAGTCCCTGTTAGCAGCAGACTGAAACAGAGCCAGATACTCTACTGAGGAGTTTTTCCTCTATACATACCTAATTCAGAAATTGCCTTTGGAAGCCTGTTGATACCAAGGAGCAGAGAACACTAAACCAGGATCCATTACTGTTGCTTTTTATAGGTCTCCTTTCAGTTCTGACAGAAAGCAGCAGGAATAGATTTTTGCTGGTAATTTGGAGTGGCTTTTGATGGTTTTGGCAGGATTTTGAGTTTCTGATGGGAAATGTTGCCGTTCTCTTTGCAGTTCATGGCATCAAGTGGACATGCAGCAATGGCAACAGCAGTTCAGGGTTCTCAGTGGAACAGCTCGTGCAGCAGATCCTCGACAGCCACCAGACCAAGCCCCAGCCTCGAACACACAACTGTCTCTGCACTGGTACCTTGGGTGAGTACTTTGGGAGGGCACAGAGTGACTCAGCTTCATCCAGGCTGGGAGAAGGGTTTCTAGTACTGAGGTGATAAAAATGCTGTCTCATGAAACACTGGGACACAACGAACTCAGGAGTTGACAGGAGAGGTCTCCAGCACAAAAAGATGCAGCTGGAACTTCTGGAGGAAATGTCAATGCTTTCTAATAAATGCAGTTCATACACGAGCTGCTCAAAAAGGTACATTCTCTTCTACCTGTACAAATTATGTTACCAAAGCCTCAAAATCTAATATGGTTCCAGCTTCACTGAATTCCTTGCCCTGCAGCTCACTTCTCTGGAGAAGTGCTCAGGTGGTTAACTGCAAGGTACCTCTGAGATAAGACAGGTCTTATTTAGATATCATGAAAATACAGATCTCTTTCTTGTTAAAGGAGATGACCTTGTTTTGGATGACACTACAGCAGCAAGAAACAGCATCCTTAGTGTTAGCATTTCCCACAGACAGTGGAAAGCTAAGTGATTCACTTTCCAACTCATCTGCTATATAGCTGCTCTTTTCTAGCACTTTGGTCAAATAAAGTGTATGACACATTAACTAGTCTTTAGCAAAGCTTATAAAGGAAAGTTGTTGGTGCTTCAAAGGGTTATTTTTTTCTTCTTTTCTTGAGCAGTTGCATTATAAAATCAAGGCTTAAATAAGAACGATGACCTCTGAAATACCTGAGTTTGGATTAAAATTCACCCCTTAAGGCTCAGCATTTGATCCAGGCTTGCAGATCTGAACATGAATCCTTTTATTCTTCCCTTTGATGTTTTGTCTTGTGCTAAGTCTGCTCAGTGCTTTTTAACACAACAGTATTGCTTTGTTTTGTAACTGGCTTGCACATTGACATACACATTCCCAATCCCTTACTGTCATCCACAAATACAGCAGCATGAAAGTCTTTCCCTTGTTCCTGTTCATTTCTATACCTAGGAGAATAGAGAGATTTAATATTGTATTTAGTCTCAAAAGCACTATCTTGAACTACTTTAAGTGACCTCATTCAAATCTTGAACACATAATAGAGAAGTTCCTCTTCAAGGGCAAGCAACAAAAGATTCACCAAATTGCAGTGGCTACATGGATGCTTTATGTTCCCCAGAAGTTGGCATTTATAATTGTAGCCATGAGCTATAGCGAGGAGGCTTCTTCCCCCTTCAGTCATTCTACAGTTCTGTAATTAATGTTCTTACCTCATTCTAGGGAAAATTAATCAATTAAGGAAAGAAACATCAAAAATTCATGGGCTGCTGTTCTTTAAACAGCAAAAGCAGTCCCTGCACCAGAGCTGGTGACTAAGGTGCCTTTGCAGTCAGAATTGTTTACTTCATCCTGCCTGATTACAAGCTCTCAGGAATGCAAGTGATGACACCTTTACAGGCCAGTAAAGGTGCTGGCTGGTTTAATTCATGGAGGATTTTCTTCTGGTGGCCCTTGCTTGAACATTCTTCAGCAGCTCCAGTGCTGTGTGCTCTGTGTGCTCCTCTCAGAGTACAGTGTGTCTGTCAGCACAGGAGTGGCTGAGAGTCAGAGAAACACATCACCAGCCTTTTGGGAGGGCAAGAATGCTTTGCATGGCTAATGGGTTACTTCAATAATTTGACTGGCAACTGTAAGGCAGTGATGACAGGAAGATGTGGGCTACAGTCTAGGCAGCAAGGTGATGCCAGGGACAGGGGCATGGTGTGGCATCTGTCACCTCCAGATTACTGCTCAGCATCTGTGCCCCAAGAGTGGTTGTCAAACTTCCCAGCATCTCCCAGCATAGAGAGCAGAGCAAGTGTTCCAGGGGCTGAGGTCTTGCCCATGGGGCAGATGGAACAGGGCCCTGTGCCACAGCTGACAACAGCAGCACTTGCTCTGCAGAGTTTGCACTGAGATTATGCACATTTAAATAACTCTGAAACTTGTCACAATTCCCCTCTGCCTGATCGGGGCAGGGAGGAAGGGGGCAGGTGCTACATGGGGTGAGGGAAGGGGGCCCTAAATGCCTGTTGTGAGGTTGCTGTTACTGCATTCAGTGGATCTGTGCATTAGACAGGACCTGTACTTCTTGCAGTGGTGAGAAATTTGTTTTATTTTCAAGATATCGCCTGCTCTCTCATGTGTGTACTCACTTACTGTCACACATGTTTGCACAAGCATAGCTGTCCCTTGCTACAGCCACGAGATACACAACTAGCATTGTCCTAATTTTGTATTTACTGAACAGCAAATACTGTCGTTTTCTGGCACAGGGGCAGGAAGCAGTGTGCATCACAAGTGTAACAGTGCCAAACACCGCATCATATCACCAAAGGTTGAACCAAGGACAGGTGGGTACAGCACTCATTCAGAGGTACAAAATAACGATGTCTCTGAAGGCAAGAACGAGCACAGTCACGGCAAGGCCTCCAGTCGAGAGAAGAGGAATGGCAAAGTGGCAAAACCAGTGTTGCTCCATCAAAACAGCACTGAGGTTTCTTCCACCAACCAGGTGGAGGTCCCTGACACAACCCAGAATTCTCCTGTGTCCATCAGCAGCGGGTTAAACAGCGACCCAGATATGGCAGATAGCCCGGCTGTCACTGGTGTGTCCAGCATGGCTGTAGCATCAGTTATGGGAAGTTTGTCACAAAGTGCCACCGTATTTATGTCAGAGGTCACCAGTGAAGCTGTGTACACAATGTCACCCACATCTGGCCCAAATCAGCACCTTCTGTCCTCAGATGCAGCTGCACAAGGACTGGTACTTGCTGTGAGTTCAGATGGACACAAGTTTGCTTTTCCAACAACTGGCAGTTCAGAGAGCTTGTCGATGCTACCCAGCACTGTTTCTGAGGAACTTGTGCTCTCCACAACTTTAGAAGGAAATAGGAAAATTCCAGAAACCACCATGAATTTTGACCCAGACTGTTTTCTTAACAATCCCAAGCAAGGGCAGACTTATGGTGGAGGAGGTATGAAAAGTGACAGCATCAATACCAACATAAGGCAGTCACCCACAACAGAACGTAGCTTCAACTTCAATACAACCCTCACAAAAGAAATTAAAACTGAGGACACATCTTTCGAACAACAGATGTCCAAAGAAGCATTTTCCTCCACTTCTGCATCTAACACTCTCACACTCAGTACTGGTTCAGGTTTACTTCCATCTGGAGGAGGTCTGAGCCCAAGTACCACCCTGGAGCAGATGGACTTCAGTGCCATTGACTCCAACAAGGACTATTCTTCCAGCTTCAATCAGACCGTCCAGAGCCCTCACGTCCATCAGACCCCTTCCCCCAGCTTCTTTCTGCAGGATGCCAGCAAACCTCTTCCCCTTGAACAAAACACTCACAACAATTTGAATGACACAGGTAGCTCATTTGTGAACACGTTAGGAATCTCCAATGTGAAAACAGAGTCCTCGTCCCAAACCACGTCCAACTGTAACGGCACAGTGGAAACCAGAATAGAGTCCACCTCTTCTCTCCAGCTCATGCAGTTCCAAGCAAACTTCCAGGCTATGACTGCAGAAGCTGAAGTTCCCATGGAGACCTCCCAGCAGGCAGAAGGAAATGAAAATCTACTTAAATCAGGGGATCTTCAAGCCTGCAACACAGAACACTACTTGCAGCCTGAGGCCAACGGGGGTATCAGGAATGGAAACAACCTCCCTATTCTCCAAGGAAACATGGTACAAGGACTCTATCCTGTGGCCCATCCTAGCTTAAATAACTCTTCCAACATGGAGCTTAACTTAGACCACTTTGACATCTCCTTCAGCAACCAGTTTTCTGATCTAATTAATGATTTCATATCGGTAGAAGGTGGGAGCAACGCTCTGTATGGACACCAGCTGGTGTCAGGTGACAGTGCTGGACTGTCTCAGCCTGAAGACAGTAACAGAGCGACGTACAACCAGGCCGAAATGTGCATTCCTTGCTGCAGCCCGCAGCAAGCCAACATGCAGCTCAGCAGCACGGAGAACGGAGCCAGCACCATGGCGTACATGCACGTGGCTGAGGTGGTCTCGGCAGCTGCGGCACAAGGCACTTTGGGGCTGCTGCAGCAGAGTGGGCGCTTGTTCATGGTGACAGATTATTCACCAGAATGGTCTTACCCTGAGGTAAGTCCAGGGCTTTTACTCGCTTGTGTTTACTGATTTATCTTTCGTTGCTTTGTTAATAAGGGAACTGTTCTGTGGAAGCTTTGAAAAGGCCTTTAAAATATTTGTCTCCAAGTCAGAGCATTCAAGGCCGCTTGCATGTCTGAGTGTACTTTTAATTAAGCACTTCATTATCCTGACAGGGCCCTTTCTTCACTTAGGAAGCATCTGAACAGAAAGCTATTATTTCATTGAAAGCCAGGTCTTCCCCACATGATGGCTTCATGGCGTTGCCTAGGCCCATTAGAGCAGTAGTATTTGCAAACTGGAGCTGTTCCCTACATTTGTCACCAATGTTCCTAGTAGAATAATTCAAGGCCTGCACAGCCTTAATGAGTTCAGCATTTCCCTCCATCTCACTGACTTCCAAAGTCCATCACATGCCCCATACGCTGAAAATGGCAGCAGCACAGACCTTGCTGCTGCGAAGGAATGTGTGAGGAGACTGAGCCACTGATGGGAAGAGGTTATTTAGAATTTTAAAAAATTAAATAAATAAAAGGCGGTGGGGGGGTGTTGTTTTGACAGGCCCGGCCTTCCAGCGCTGTTTGTACAGAGGTGTGCGATAACTGCTCCGGGCCGGGCTCCCTGGCCCGCAGCACGGCGCTGGCCGGTTCGGGGGGATGCGGCTCCACGGGGGCGATGGGGCCGCGCCCGGGCATTCATTCCCGGCCTTCGCCGGGCGCTGCCGGCGGGGCGAGCTCGGCAGGCCCGGGCCGGTACCGGGAGGGGCGGAGGAGCGGCACCGGACTGGGGCAGCACCGGCTGGCCCCGTGCCGGGCAGCACCGGGCTGGGCAGCACCGGGCTGGGGCAGTACCGGGAGGGGCAGCACCGGGCGGGGAGCGGCACCAGGGTGGGGCGGTACCGGGAGGGGCAGCACCGGGAGGGGAGCGGCCCCGGGCCGGCCCCGGGCCCTCAGAGGGGGTTTGGCCCCGGGCCCTCGGACGGGGTTTGGCCCCGGCCGGTCCCGGGCCCCCGGGCGGGGAGTGGCCCCGGCCGGCTCCGGGCCCTCGGACGGGGTTTGGCCCCGGGCCCCCGGGCGGGGTTTGGCCCCAGGCCCCCGGGCGGGGAGCGGCCCCGGTCGGCCCCGGTCGGCCCCGGGCCCTTAGAGGGGGTTTGGCCCCGGGCCCCCGGGCGGGGAGCGGCCCCGGCCGGCTCCGGGCCCTCGGACGGGGTTTGGCCCCGGGCCCCCGGGCGGGGTTTGGCCCCGGGCTCCCGCCGGCCGTGCCCGCCCTGCCGCTGCCGGCGGCGGCCGCCCGAGGGCAGCACGGCCGCGGGGAAGGGGCGGCGGGCGCGTCCGGCCGCGCTCCTCCCGCCCTGGCCTCTCCTGTCACCTTTGGGTCTCTCCCTTTTTCCTCACAGGGAGGAGTAAAAGTCCTGATAACCGGCCCGTGGCAGGAAGCCAGCAATAATTACAGCTGTCTGTTTGATCAGATCTCAGTGCCTGCATCTTTAATTCAGCCAGGGGTACTGCGCTGCTACTGCCCAGGTAAGCAGCGCTGCTCTCCTACACATGGGGGTTTCGGAGCCTCATTCTGTCATATACATGTACAAAAGTGCATTGGCATCGAGATTTTCCTTTTTCTTTGACCAGTTTAGAGTGAGAACAGCAATTAGGCATCTTGATACATCACAACACATCACAACAAATACTATTTAGAATCTCTGAATTAACTTTTCTTCAAATAATTATTTGAAGTAATTTTAAATAATCCTAAGCATTCATTTTGTTTTGAAAGAGCAGATTAAAGAATCACTGTTATTCAGGAGTGCACTCACTGATCTGCTGACTCGATTCGCCTACACTTTGCCCTTTGCTACTTACAGCATGAGAACACCTCTAACGTCCCCAAAGAGATTTTCACTAATGATGGTCCTCAGTATATGACTTCAAGTGGATGCAAGTAACTTGGTTTCATTGCTAGGCCCCAGCTTTCCACAGTGAGGCTGCTCAGTCTTTAGAAACATGTGGTTCTGCCTTTTTCTAGAATAACCCATTAGATGACTCTTAAGCTTAAAATCTCCATTGTTTGAATATACCAATAGGTATTTTGGACTTTTGAATTGTCTAGTCACAAAAATACTGTTCAGCACCCCATCTCTTCACCTGCTCTCAGACCAATATTTAGCACATGGGGTCTCTGCAGGATAATTCCTAACTGGGGGTTTCTGTGGGGAGTTCTCTGTCTTACAAGATGTACTTTCCTTTTAGCTCATGACACTGGGCTTGTGACTTTGCAAGTTGCCTTCAACAATCAGATCATCTCCAATTCTGTGGTATTTGAATACAAAGCCAGAGCTCTGCCAACCCTGCCTTCCTCCCAGCATGACTGGCTGTCCTTGGACGGTAAGAAGCATGGGATATTCCTTGAGAAAGCAGACCAAGTGTAGAACTGTGAATGACAGAGCAGCTCCTGGTGGGGAGGGACGTAAAGGGACAAGTTTGTCCTGACAGGAAGGGCTGTGGCAACGTTAATCAAAGTCCTCTCACTGAAAAGTCTTATCAGCTCTGTTGGTGTGAACAAAATGTTGCTGCCTTTTATAAAGGGAGTGGGTTTTTTTGTCTGAATAGAAAGCTGATCATACTGCCCAGTTTCTAGGAGAGAAGCATCTACCCTGAAATTGTCTTTCCCGAGAACTCTGAAACTTGAGCTTGTCTAGAAAAAAGTGTGTTTATTTAAGCAGAAAATGGGGAGATGGTAAGGCATGTACAAGAGGGACATGCTAAAGAAGTTGGGATGGTACCACTTCCAAAGAGCAGCATGGAGTCAGAGCACTGTGGGCATTGCAGAGTGGAGAGAGGTTTGTGATGTGGCTGCAGAAGCAAGGTTGCACACAGAAACAGAACTGGCTCTTAACGAGGAGGTGCACAAAGTCTTACGTTCAGCATCAAAATCGAATCTGCTTGACTTGAGAGGATCGTAAGAGTCTGTAGGTGCTTTTCATCTGCTGCCTGTGGAGTGCAGCTGATAGCGAGTGATGGTGATTGATACTCAGCTGTTAGCAATCTCTCCAGGGCTGGCACGCCAAGTGGGTAGGCTTTGAATCCCTTGTTTGACAGTTCCCTCAGTGCTGCTGAACTCGGAGGAGCTGGGAAGGTGGCTGTGAGTGCTGTCTCTGGTGTCCCTGCAGTTTCTCTGGGTGCGCTTGGTTAGCAGCCCAGCTCTCAATTAGAGGTTGTTATGCTGTGGTGATGGTGGAAGGGAGGGGGACTGCAGCAGTGAACAAACTAGGGCATTGCTAACAGGGAGGGGAAAAAAAAAAGTAAGAGGACCGCTGCATTGCAGAGGCCCTTCAGGGAAAAAGACTGAATAATTATACTAACCATGATTTATCAGAAGCCTCTGCCTTGATACACAGTGCTCCAAAGGGAGCAAATTACACTGTTATTTAAAGGACCAGCTACATCTTCTCATTTACTGATGGAGAACAAATGTTAGCTTAGCTAGCCAAGGTGAAAACTAATGTGAGTTGATTCTATCAGTTGAATAAATACACAAATCCCTGACTTCTCTGTTTGCTTTAATTTCCCTGCTTAAAATCCTTGCCCTACTGACTGTTACGTAGTCTTGAGGGAAGATTTTCGAGGAATATTTGTAGTCACAAAATATTGACAAGAATTTAAATTTTTTTTTCATTAACTCAGTGGAACACTCTGAGTTCCTTTGCACTGCATTGTTAAAACACAGTTCATTATTCCAGCTGGAATGACCATTGCCAGAATTAACAGTCATACCCCAGGAGCACCTAGGGAAAGAACAAGCAACTTTCATCTTATCTAAGCTTATATAAACAATTCCCTTCCACAAATTTCTTGAAAAAAAGTCAAAATTGCTCTATATGTGAACTCTATATTTTCAGTTACATTAAGACAAAAATAACTATTTTTTTTGAGCACAGCACAAGTACTGGCCTTTGGGATCAGGGAGCAGTCCTGCTAATGACTGGGAAGGGTTGTAAGACCATCTCCCATCACACTTCTGCTTCTAGGAATTGCGCCAATGAACAAAGAAGGAGTTTAAAGGCAGTGTGTTCTGTGCCATCCTCTGAAGGGCTCCTTGCTTCATCAGAGTCTGCTGTGCCATGAAGGATTGTGCACCCTCTTCTGAACTATACAGAGATACTTGTTTTATTCTGAGTTTTCCTTATTTCATACCATGGGTGAGTTAGGTCTTTCACAATGGACAGCTGACACCAGCTGCTGATGTTCTTGCATTTTTTTCTAGTTAATTTGAATAGTGGTATTCTTTCTTTTCAAAGCAAACTTTTTCTCATAAAGGAAGCACTCTCACGTGATCTTGATATCTGCTGATAAACTTAGTAGCCTTTTCTGTTTTCTATGTAAAACTCAGTTCTCAGAAGCCATTGTGTGCTTTTACAGCCATTTGATCTCACTTCCCATTCACTGTCGATAGAGTGGTTATTTTAAGAAAAAAACAAAAAGCAAATGAGGCTTGAAGAACTGAAGGCTGAACTGAAGGGCAGAGATAATCTCATGGCAGATGCATAACAACTTATAAAGGCATTTCAGTACAGATTCCCAATGGAAAGCACATTGTGTTTGCCCTCTGCAGAAGCCTTTGCTGCTTTCATAAAGTGCCTGTAGAGATGGTCTTTCCTTGGCATGGGATGTGATCAGAAATTCCAGGGAAATGGCTATGAGTGCGGTTGGCATTACACTTGTGCATCTGCAGGAAAGAGGACAGCACCTAAAAATAGGGGCAGGCCATGTGTGTAGTGATGAGTCAAGTGTGTACAGGTTGGACAAGGGCGTGATGGGTACTGAATGTAAATGGCACTGACGCAGGAGCACCTGACAGGCAGCCTTTAGCTCCTGCTGGGTTCTCAGTTTATGATCTGGCTGTCTTTCCCAGCTGGAGAACATAAAAAGATTCAGGGCAGGTGGGGCTTGGTGGCTCACTTGCGTTAGCATGATGTGGCCATACCAGTGGTAGCTAAACTCTCACTTTGGCATGGAATCATCTGTGAGCAAGCAGCATGTGTGTGCTGCCTGTGGCATTCCAGAATTTGACAGGTACATGATGCCTGTACAGTGGTAGTGTTATCACCAAAACCCATGGCATGTGTCTGTTTAGTGGCACCAGATGCCCTTCTTAATGTGTGATGAGATGCAGGACACCAGAGTCAGGTAGGAGAGATGTGTTCAGTATCAGTGAATGTTTTGCAATAAGAGACTTGCCATAGGGAAAAAGTCTGTGTTGATAAACAATATCACTGGTTTTCACTCCTCTTTCCATTTGAGTAAAGGTGACTGGTATTTACATGTTGGATTTCCCATAAAATATTATCTGTTTGGGTTCTCTCTGGGAAGAGGGATGAATGTTTTGTACCATGTTAAAAGGCTGTGGTGCAGCTTGCAGGGATGTGTGAGCATTGGTAGAGGACACAGATAACTTGTCCCTTGATAAGAGCTATCCAGTAAACTTCTTAAGTTTCTATTCATCCTCCCCTGTACTGACTCCTCTCTAGTGTGGAGCATTTGTCAGTTCTGTTTATATTCCTGCTGAGACATGTTTGGCGGTTTTTTCCTTTCACACACTATTATTGAGGACAGTGTTTCAGGAAGACAGTCTGACTGCATTTCCCAGACTGTCCTTTTCGATTTTGATCGTAATGTGATTGAATTGAGGCAAGGAGTATTTCATTTCTTATGCTGAGTGTCGTTTTTGAGCCAGCCCGACTTCACGGTCAGACATTGGATTCCTCTGGGAAGCCGTGTCTGTTCTCAGACCGATGACTGAACGTGCCCTGCTGCCCCGAGGAGTCTGCCCGCGGGCTTGTGCTTGTGAATCGTGGGACCGCACAGTCTCCGAAATTGTCGCGTTCTAACGCTCTGCAGATTTGCCTTACTAGAGCAATAAGCAAAAGCACAAACACGGTGTGTGTAGCGGAATGAGGACTGTGCGTACGAGCGGGAAGGTGACCCGGGGACGGCGCAGCCCCGGGCCTGACTCGCCCGTGTGCGGAGCGCTCCGGGGGCGGCGGGCGGCCGGTGCCCGCCGCGGGGCCGCTGTAAACACGGCGGCGGCCGCCAATGGGGCCCGCCGACGTCAGGGCGGGGCGGGCCCGGCGGCGGAGCGGAGCGGGAGCGGGGCAGGGCCCGCCCGGCCGCGCCGCGCAGACAATGGGAGGCGGCGGCAGCCGCCGCCCGCCCGCAGCCGCAGCGGGCCGGGGCTGAGCGCGGAGCCCGTCGGACGCGGCCGGCGTCCCGCCATGGGGGCGGCGGGGGGCTGAGGGCGGCGGCGGGACCCAGCGGGACCCAGCGCCGCTGCTCTCCGCCCGGGACTTGCGCCGGCGCGGTCTCGGCGCTCCCCCCTTGCCAAGTGCCCGCGCACCCCGGGGCAGGTGCCGGCCGCCCGGGACTGGGCGTGTGAGGCGGTGTCGGGCGCGGCGATGGCTCCGTGGGCGCGCCCGGGGTGACCGGGGCGGCCGCCGATCCCCAGCCGCTGCCTGACCCTCCGCACGGGACGCCGCTGCCTTCGCCGGCCGCGGGCTGTTCGTCTCGGCGCAGGACGAGCCGGGGGGCGGGCGGCAGCCGTGGACCGGCCGCGGGCTCTGCGGCGGCGCCGGTCCCGGGGCGGGCGAGGAGCGGCCCGCCGGTCCCCGCATGCCGGCCCCTGCCCCCCGGAGCCCGCTGCCGACCGCGGCCCCAGCGCTCGGGCCGCGATGCTCGCGGCCGCTGAACGGCGCCCGGGCTCGTTCTCCGCCGCCGCCGGCCGGGCCGCCCCGAGCCCCAGCTATGCCGGCCAGCGTTAGCCCGGCCCGCGTTAGCCCGTCCGCTGCGGCCGCCGGGGCGCGGGGGTGGCACCGCTGAGACCCGCCGGCGCTGCGACAGGACGGCGGGGCTCCAGTTGGCTGCGAGGATGCGAGAGACGACAAGCAGGTCTGGGGGGAGCCTGCTCTGCCCGCCCCTGCTGCGGGGTCTGCGCCAGATGCTGGCTGGAGCCTCCGCTGATGCCTTGTAGACTCCCAGGTCAGTCCTCTGGTGCCAGGTGTTGTCTCATTATTTACCTGGAAGCAGGTAGAGGGACTGCAGAGGGGTCCGGGACCCCCAGCCGTTGCAGGTGGATGCGCACATGTGACAAAGTACTGCTTTCAGTAAGTATTGCAGGATGAAGTGTTGCGCAGTGCTTGTTTGGGTTTAAATCTGCATGCTTCTGTGTTGTGCCTCACTCTGCTGCACTTCCACGATGATTGCACGCCTCGCTGCTCGCTCTTCCCCCTTCGCTGTCCTCCCAGCTGTGAGATGCTGTCGTGTTTTCATGTCCTCACCCTCCCGTGTTGGTCCTCAGCCCCTCCCGAGTGATGTTGCGATGCAGGCTCAGAGTTGTGACAGCGCTCCAATTGTAGCATCACGTGTGCAGCAGGACACATTACATCGGAGCGCCTCCAGCTACAGCCTCGTGTTCTGAGCTGGTACGGCACAGAGGGAGGTCGGTAGCCCAGACCTTCTTGGGGATCTTAGGGATGCTGGAAACACACGCCTGCTCCGCACCACGGTATCGGAAAACTTGTTTTGCAGCGTGCTTTGCCAGAAAGAGCGGGACTAGCAAGAGGACTTCAGGAGACTGTGGACTGCTCGCAGTTTAGATGGGGTAAACATGACTGACGTCAGACTTCATGAAAGCTTCCAGCAAAGGAGATCTCTGTCTCACTTGCTGACCTGTTCCAGTGCTTCACTTTTGTAGCTTGCAGCAGTTCCTATTTATCTAGCTTTGCAGCAAATAGAGGCTATTTTATAGCATACTGCTCTTCAGTCTGGTGATTTTGGAGTGAGTATTTTGACTCTTGAGGTTGCAGATTTAATGAGAGAAGGCTTGGGTCAGAATTGTTACCATATGCATACATAAATATCATACACGGTACTGTAAGCACAAATACTGCATGTGTGGCATGAAATGCTTTTTTCTTGTTTGTGGTCCATAGGAGGAGGAAATCTCCAGGAGCCCTGGGTACTAGCACTGGGCAGGTGAGCATCAGCACAGCAAGTTCTCCCAGGCTGTTGCTCTTGCATACATCCAAGAGCATTTTTCCTGTAGATTTTTCATAGCATTGGCACCCATCAGGTCGGTTTCTGACCTGAGATGCAGAGACTGACCTCAGGCAGTCAAGTTTTTATAGAAATGACAAAACAGCACAAAAAGTGATGTCTTTGGCAGTGTGCTCTACCTTTAGAATATATAAAGTACACATGGCATGTTTAAAACTTTCCTTTGTTTCCTGAAGCAGCTGTTCCTGGATAGCATTAAGACCTTGCCCTCCCTAAGCCCTGGGGAAGAGAAGCCTGAAAAATAGGGCAGCAAGTGCTTTATTGCTGTTGGTATAGAGACTCCCACTTCGGGAAGAAGTCACCCTGAGCAACCCTCTTGCTTCTGTTTTCTAGTAATGGTGTGATAAAGTAGAGCAGCACCCTGTTTTGAGGCAGCACTGGCTACTGGGGGTTACAGAGAGGAACAGAGTAATCCCAGATGGCATGGGAGTAATAGCTGAAGTCCTACAGCACAGGAAGAACTATGAGAAAAGTGTTGACAGTAAGAAATCGTGCCTTGGCAGGTGAACTAATGGCTTAAAATCACTGACAGTACCTGTGTGTGTAGGTCTGGATGACTTCATCATTCCTGCCCATGTCCAGTAGTGTTCATTTATTGGGTGAAAGCATGGAGTTTTTTCAGCTGCTGCCTAGGCTTAGAGTGTACATTACAGTGTTTTCCTCATCTCATACCTCAGTAGTTGTGGCCTTTCTTGCTGATCAAAAGCCCTGGAAATGACCTGCCTCATTAACATAGATATGCATTCGTCCTAGAATATGAATTTTAAATGCTTTCATTTGCTGTAGAGACTGTGACCTGTAATAACTTACTGCTAAAGAGAGGTTGTCATAAGGGGCGTTGAGGATGTAACTGCAGTTTAATTTCAGAAATAGGTGTTCCTGCAACAATGCCACCTCAGAAATCAGCATTAAATTATCAAATTATTACTGCAACATGAAAGATGTTCAGGATTTGTACTGTACAGAAGAATTGAACAAGATTTTGTAGATCAGTGACAGATGATTTGCAGAATAGAAACAGAGCAGTGGCACTGTGAGTGACGTGGCCTTAGACTGCTTCCATCCCCACCCACAGCTTGTGCTGTATGAGATAATCTGGTGAGAGAATTCTGGCTTGCTCTGCAAAACAGAAAAATGTCTTCATGCTGCATGGCTTTTTTTACATCGCTCAGCTGTCACACTTGTTCAGTTCAGTCTGTGTGTGCTCATGCAGGGAATGATTTAACACAGAAATTGCTGGTAAAGAAACAGCACAGGCTGGGGAGCCAAAGCCCTCAGAGTGGCTCCTCCACACCAGACTATCTAAGCACAGTGCTTGGGAACATGCAGATCTTGCACACCACTGTTAGCTCGGTGTTCAGAATTCTGGGAGCAGTAATTATATGCTGGACAGATGCAGCCCCAGTGGAATGTGCAGGAGATCATGGACCCTCATCCTTTAGTTCTTCCAGCCAGAACTGTCTGTAATTTTGGTTGGGCAGCATGGTAAAAACCTCCAGCCCTCCAGGGGAGAGTGTGAAAAAAGAACAAGTGTTGTTAACAACACTTGCTACTGAGAACTGCCCATTTATTTTTCCTCTGTATTTTCAGCAGTATTTCCCTTGTAATAGTTCTGGCTGCACTGCCAAGTCATGTGTGGCACAGACAGTTTCTTGCTGTTTGAAGCTTGCTTGGCAAAAGGACCAAAGATCATTTGGGATGTATTCTTGTCTGGTACAGCAGTGTGCAGAGATTAGAAAATCAGCTCTCTGTGCTCATTTCTTAAAATTGGCCTGTTAAGCAGAGTAGGGCTTGTCACTTACTGCTGTGCATGCAATTCTCTTAGCTCCATGCCCTGGGCCACGGTGGTGTTTTGGGTACCACACAGAGGAAGAGCAGAACTGATGTTTGATGGTGTGCATTTACTACCTGTTGTAATAAAGTGTGGGCAGAGGCAATGCTCTGAGCTGTGCCTGCCCATGTGGGACACTGTGTGCACAGCTCAAAACCAGAAATCCTGCTGTTGGAAGAGGGTTTGGGTTAGGCAGTGGGGAGAGCTGTGCAGGATGGGGCTGTCGTGGGGGTGTGGGTGAAGTGTTTGCAAGTGCTGTGTTGAAGCTCCCCTGTCAATACAGGGTCTGTGCAGTCAGGAGCTGTTACCAGGCTGCACGAGGCACGTGCTTCTGCAGCCTCCAGTAAAACTTGTGTCACGTAGATGGCTGGCATCTGTTCAGATTCTTACTGAGGAAATTCAGTGTTTATTGGAGAGCACTGAGGGAGAAAATGGAGGTGTGGTTTCCAGAATCTTGGAGATTAAACTAGCTTCTCTGCTCCCTGCATTTTCCACTCTCAGTGCCTGCTGTGGTGGCTGATCGAGCTGTTGGTACAGGTGTGCTTTAAATTCATTGTGAAGGGATCTGGGTTAAGAAAACACCACTGAATTAAACCAACCCTGAGGAAAAACAATAAAAAGGTAAAAAAAGTAATGTTAAACAACATCCAGGTTGTCTGCATTTAACTGTGCAAGCATACAGGCTGTTACTCTGTAAGATGCTAGCTGATGTAAACAACCATGTATCCTTAGAGGATTTGTACCAGGATTGTTCTGCATCTTTAGATGGATTCAGTACCTAACCTGCTGTCATTACTGTGATCAGTAGTAGTCTCTCTCACAATGCAGATGAAAATGAAGCTTGTTCTACACTTGAAAGATGGGTCGTGTTTTAGGGAAATTATTATGAAACTCAAACCAATTACTTAGTACTGGTCAAAATCTGACCAGGCAGCTCCTCCCTGTCCCTCCCTGCTGGGACAGCTCAGCTCCCCTCAGGTTGCCACCACCTCTCCTTTTTATGGTGGGGAATGGTAGCAATAAGTAATTTTGGTGTTCCATTGATATTGTGTAATTTGAAGAAGATAATTTCCATGAAAAATACAGTATTCAGAATATTTTCTGTGAAATTATTCTGTCTCTTGGAGATACAGAAATGGGATTATTTTCATCACCTTTGGTGGAGGAAACCTTGAAGAACATCTTGAGAAACACTCTCTGTAGTTTTCCTAAAGAACATTAAAAGGTTTATTAGATTGATATGTAGTGGAAAAACTCAATAAATGCACAAATTTGCATGTCTAACTTTTTAGCTCACTAGAAGATTTTAAATTCTTATCATCAAAAGCAGAACTTTTGGGCAAAACCTTAAATACATGAATACGTTTGTCTCCATGTAAGATCTTTGTTGTCTTTGGACAGAGTGAGGGTGCTTCCAGTGAAAGACATTTCCTTGGGCTCAGGCTGTTTAGATTTCCTGTACAATGTAGCAGGAGAAAAGCTTATTTGGATAGTGATCTTTATGTAGTAGAGCTCTCCTCTTTAGTGCACTGCAAGAGACTTGCTTGTTATGAGATGATCTGCTGGCTGTAAAAGACAAGAATTGTGGAAACTGTTCTGTAACTTCAGTGCCTGTTAAGCAGGCGGCCCTGCAGAGTGAGCAGGGAGAAAAGAAACAAGAGAAGAGATTGTGACTAGAAAAATGAGAAACAACACAGGATAAAAGGTCTTGAACTTCTCAGAGTGCTAGCTGTAATGTTCAGCCCTGTGGTGGTTGTAGCCCTTCTCTCAGGCATTGCAAGGTGCATCTGTTGGCTCATCAGCACTGTGTGAAACAGCTGGGCATCGTCCAAAATGCTGCTAGGCTGGTGTGTGTTCTAGCTGGGGTGGGAGAGGAGTGTTTTGCCTCATTGCTGAGCTCAGGAGAGGCCTTGGGGGAAGGTGTTCTCTCTCCCACTCCCTCCCTGCACCCCACCCCCAAACCCTCTTTTTTCTTTTTTTGTGGTTTGGTTGGAATTTATTTGTTTGTTTGGGTTTTTGTTGTAGATTTTTTATTGTTGTTGTTAGTTTGTTGCGGGGGGTTTGGTTTTTTTTGGCAGACTAGTGCAGTGCATGCACTTCAAATGACCAGGGTTCCTTTTGAAAGGGACATCTTGGTGTAACTGGTACTACAGAATAATGAAAACACCATACATGAATAATTTTGGAATTGCCATCAATTGTGGCTTGCTTAGGCACCAGTTTTGGTCACCTGGAAAATGGGCAGCATAGGAGCACCTTCCCTGCACTGCTGCCCCACTTACCTCATTCACTGCCTGGAGCTTTCTCATCTGGGGGCACACCCTGATCTGGGTGAATTCTGGTGGTCTCCTCTAGACACAGGCAGGGCTCTGGCTCTGGCCATGCTGTGCTGACACTCTAGAATGTTTGTTTCTCCTTCCCATCTTACCAATAGCAGCATATTTCTAAAATGCCTGATCTGGTCAGAACCAGTTAGTCCTGCCCTTAGTATTTTCCAGGAGCACTGCCAGGTGTCTGAATAGGAATACCTGGGAGCACCAGATGCTGTTTTGAATTCTGTTCCCTAAGAAAAATTCCCTGCTTTCATTTCTTTGGTGTAGTGTTTTGTTTAGTACCTGGGGACATTGGTAGGTGACAGGTATATCTTTGGTAACTTCAGTCTTCTGACAAAAACTGACAGGAAGTTCTTAGTATCTTTAGCTTGTGATCACAAAGGTGGAGGTTTCACTCATTACAGATCATAAAGCCCAAATAGAAGAGCCTGGGAAATAGTCACAAACATAGGGCTGTCCATTTCTGTTCCAGAGTGAAAAAAAAAAAAAAAAATGGGGAGAAAATAGTAATCTGTACTTCTGTGTTTCGCTGGAATTGTTTTCTCCTTTTGTTTCCAGGTGTACAGAATTACTCTCTCTGGACCCCTAAATGAGTAGTAGCAAATCCCAGAATCTTGCAGCCCTGAACTTGTTGGTTTATTACTCCTGTTCAAGCCAAATTTCTTCTTTTAAAAAGATGCTGCTTCTGCCTGTACAAGGCTGAGGGCTCAGATGTGATACCCAGTGTGGCTTGCTGCTCTCAGCTCTAATAAATGCCAGTGCTGGTACCCAGCTAGGCAGAGTGGCATTACCTGTGTGGAGCAGAGCTGTTCCCTGCAGGGCGAGCGTGGCCACCTTTCCAGGAGCTGTTGTAGCTGTGAGGGGCCAGGTCTCTGCCAGTCTCTGCAGTGGACGTGCTCCGCCTGGCAATGGGGAGGGAGGAGACAGCGGTGTGGACTGCACTGCAGCACACTGCAGCACTCCTGGAACAAAGATCTGCTGGGCAAACAGGGCTGCTGGTGCTGCCTGTGCTGACCGCAGCTGAGGGACGGGGCCCTGACAGCCTCATCAGTACCATGGGTGTTTGGTGATACAGCTGCCAGCCCTGCCCCAGGGGCTTTGCAGTTAACAGGACAAGTGAAGGATTAGTAAGGCGCTAATAATAAATCTTTTGGACTAGTGAGCTCACCTCTGACACGAAGTTAGATGGGAGGTGCTGGCCACAGTCCTTTGTCCCTGGCTCTTGAGCAGCCAGAGTGGGATGCTGAAGCTGGCCAGAAGGAGTGGAGCTCTTGCCTGCTGTCAGACCACAGCAGCCTTGTGGTGAGAAGGGGATGTCTCCAGCCAGTGGAGCCGAGCTGCCTTGTAGCAGTGGTCTGCAATATTGTCCTTAGTGCAGTACAGCAGAGATCCACATCGCTCCAATACCCTCTACTTAGAGCTGTGCCTCGGAGTGTAGCATATGAGTACTCCTACAGCCTTCCAGGGAGGGCTCTGCTCTTCTTGGAGAAGACTGACATGTTTAAAACTTCATCAGAGCTTGTCTATTTTGGTGCACATACTCGTTCTGCTGTCGCTGGGAGTGGTTCTGGGTTTATGAGTGTTCTGCACCACCACACCATCTCTATGGATGCATGAAACTGAGCAGTATGAGGGCTGTTTCTCCCTTACAGTTTAATACCTGTGCTATGCATGATATCAAGATTCATTAAATATTCCCTATCCACAAAAGAGTCCTGCCCAGCTTCACATGAGCTGTGTGAAACTTATCCCTTATGGGTCACAGGACAGAAGGAGATCTGCATTTGCAGCCATTCCCTCTGCACTGACTGGCCCTATCCAGAGAACCATTGCCTCAGTTGATCTCTATGGCATCAGGTTCAGCAATGATCTGTTAATCTGTCTGAACCTCCCTGCTCCACCCATTCAAGCCTTAGTAGCTGTAGGATAGTGACAAGGGAAAAACCAGTAACACAGCCCTGAGACTTCTGCAGGGACCAGAGGGCTCCAGGGTTGTGTGGCTTTCCAGAGTGGTGTTACAGGATTGTCAGTGCCCATACACCAAATTCTGGTAGTTCTGTTCCTGGTGCTTGGCTGAAACTATTTTCCAAGAAAGGGAGCCTGCCAGGGAAGGAGCAAGTGCCCCGTTAAATGCTCCTTTTCCTAAGCACAGAAGGAAGCAGAGGAGTCTTTTTCTTCCAGGTACCATTATTGCATGATTCCAGGATGCAAGCCAAGCTGAATTCAGGACTCTTTTAAAGTAGGGAGGTGACTCAAAAATGGCAGATGTGATCCTGCTCAGTGAATGGGTATATTTGCTTAGCGTTTGTGTTTTGAAAGACTTTGCTTTACCCCTAATATTGTGTGCATACAGCTGGACTCACAAGGAAAGGGATTTGTCATCTGCCTGCATTTTTCAGTTTTCTGTCCGTTTTCTATAAGGAGGTTCTCTGGAATTGCAGTCAAAGGGTGGCTGCAGGCAGTTGAAGAGCTAGGGTACTGCAGGGCAAGTGTGTGTGCATTTCCAAGCAGGCCAAATTTCCTCTATCACTTCCAGAATAGCTGTTTGTAACTTCCTGTAGTTGGCTGTCGAAACCTGAGCTTCCTTTCCATGGAAATGTCCTGATTCTGGCTTTTTCCAACCTAGATAACCAGTTCAGGATGTCCATATTGGAGCGACTTGAGCAGATGGAGAGGAGAATGGCTGAAATGACAGGCTCCCAGCAACACAAACAAGGAGTAGGAGGCGGGAGCAATGGGAATGGGAACAGTGGAACACAGGTGCAGGTATGAACCCTTCTGTGTCCAGTCACATCTTTATGCTTTCTTACCAGAGGTTTTTTGGGGCATGGGGTTTGGAAAGGGTTATAGTTTGTTCTAAATAACAGGTCTGGTTTGTGGGTGTCTAACAGCAGCTGGTTTTTGGTCACGTTTGCCACTGTCTCAGTACTTGCAGAAGTGGAAGGCTGCCTGTTCAGGGCAAGCTGCAGCTCCTCTCCATGGTTAACTGGGATGTGTGTGGTGTTTCAGTGCGTTTCTGGGACTGGGACCCTGGGCAGCTGCTTTGAGAGCCGCGTGGTGGTGGTGTGTGAGAAGATGATGAGCCGTGCGTGCTGGGCAAAGTCCAAACACTTGATCCACTCGAAGACTTTCCGGGGAATGACACTGCTCCATCTGGCTGCTGCCCAGGGCTATGCTACTCTCATCCAGACCCTCATCAAATGGCGGTAAGTCCCAGCCTGCAGGACTCTGGGCTGTCAGACTCTGCAGGAGCATGTATAAACTCTGCTCAGTCCACATTTCTGGTTGTCTTGTACAAGGAGCCAAGCCCCTGAACTTGTTCCCATGCCCTGATCTGATGGGACCTGTCTCTTGAGAGCGAGTCCAGTCACTGGATGTATCATGTTCTTCATGTCTGTGGTGGGGGCACTGTCTGTAGCAAATACATGTGTGGCCTTTTCTCTGTGGTACAGTGCTTGGATAAACCCGTGCTTAGACGATGATCCTGACATGGCTACAGAGCATCATTCCTTCTCTTGTTTCCCCTGCAGCACCAAACATGCAGACAGCATTGATCTGGAGCTGGAAGTTGACCCTTTGAATGTGGATCATTTCTCCTGCACTCCTCTGGTAAGAGCAGGGTCTGAAACTTCTGAGAGTCTGAGGGCACTTTGGGGAGTTATTTCTGATGTGTCATTTTCCTGAAGTGTTTCACTCTCTGGTGAGTAGATGTTCCTGTGTGTTCCTGCTCATACACGGTAAGATGTGGTTCCTGGCATTTTGTTGAGAGAAAACACACAGAACAAAACTTTGTTATTGAGAAACATAAGGAAAGGGGACAGGCAGATGGTTCTGGTTAGTGTTTTACACAGAATCTAGTCTCCACTATCATGGTGTGAAAAGGACTTTACATGCCTTTCATATTGTCCTCTGTGACTATTTAACTGTAGAGGTTGTAAAGGTACAAACTGTCTTGGTCACTGGAGACTTGAAATCATGACTGAGGACTTAGACAAGCAAAAAACCGAAACAGATGGAACCAGAACTGCCAGTTTGCAACTCATAGTATTGATTTTATTGCTCCCAACCTTTGGACCTGTCTGCATGTTTCTGACCTTGGAGATTCCTTTGTGTATGAAGCTGTTCTGTCTCTTCAGTGATGCCAATGTCACAAAAAAAAAACCCCAAATCAGAAGAAAACAAACTATCAGCTTTGTTTTTCAATTGGAGGTTTCTCTGTTGTAGGAGAGAATAGCATATATTCAGTCCCCTATGTTGAGTTGGGTTGGTTATGTTGGTTTGGGACATTTGTAAATGTAATCTGCTGGCCTTGAGCATGTCGTGCTTTTGTTTATCAGAAGAGTTTTTCCATGAGTTGGGGCCAGTCTCCACTGCATTAATAAGAAAGGGGAAGGCAGGTCTCCCAGTGGGTCAGTTACCTTTTCTTCTTTAGATGTGGGCATGTGCCCTGGGCCACATGGATGCAGCTGTCGTGCTGTACAAGTGGGACCGCAGAGCCATCTCCATTCCGGACTCCCTGGGCAGATTGCCACTGGCCATCGCTCGCTCTCGGGGCCACGTGAAGTTGGCAGAGTGCTTGGAGCAGCTACAGCGAGATGAGCAAACTCAGCTTGGGCAAAACCCCAGGATTCAGTGCCCCTCGAGCACAGACTCCAACACAGAGAGCTGGGTGTCCCAATGGCACAGCGAGCTTGTTGCCTCTCAGGAGCCTCAGAAGGGAGTCACAGTGATTTCCAGTACAAACACAGGTAAAGCATCCTGGAGGGCGTGCTCTGTTTACTCACATTTAACATGTGAAAATGTGGGGGCAATGAGCTCACCTGGGCAACAGGTTGCACCTGTAGGCTTGCTGTCCATGCTTAATTCTTTTCTTGTGCTACATACACTTGCACGAACATCAGGAAGAGGAGTGAGTGCCTGCTTTAGAGAGACTTGTGTATCTTAGGATAACTGAGGCAGTATCCTCCCTGGGTGGTTGTTACTCCATTTGCACATCCTCTCAGGTGTACATAGAGCACTGCATGAGCTTTGGCCTGAGGCAGAAGCTGTTGGTGTTCCTGTAGCAGTCACGAGTTGGATGTTTAGTTTTGACCATTGATCTGTTTGTTTACAGAGCTGAGGCGGCCAAGATCAGAACCTTCCAGCTATTACAGTAGTGAGACTCAGAAAGATTACCCTGCACCCAAAAAGCATAAGCTGAGCCCTGAGTATTTTCAAGCCCGGCAAGAGAAGCTGCTTTCCACTGCACTGAGCCTGGAACAGCCAAGCATTAGGAAGCAGAACTCCAGCTCCAAGCAATCCTCCACTGAGACAATCAGCCCCAGTGAAGGGCTGAGGGACTATGGCCGGGAGCTCTCCCAGCACATCCCAGAAGTTACTGGGTACCGGGGCTCTGGCAGCCAAGCAGGCATCAAATGGAACCCAAAAGACATTTATATTGGTGTGTCTGCAGTGCAGGTGGCAGGGAGCCAGAAGGGCACTGCCCTGGGGAAGGAGGCTGTGGCCCATCGGCTCCGCCAGCGGGAGCAGATGAATGTGTTGATGATGGCCGACAGGGAGATGGTGGATGCAGAACTCTTGTCCTACAGGGACAGCGCAGGGGATGAGGACTGTTTACACCACATGGATGAGCTGCAGGTAAACACACCCACAGCACCGAGATCAGCAGCCTCACAGAGCACAGAGGCTGCACAGAGGATCCTGGTCATGAGAAATTCCCCTGGAGGCCTCTAGAGACTGAATTATGCTTTGAGGAAGGAAGTGGTCACACAGTCAATGTGTGACCACACATTGGTCATTTTCTTCCAATTCCAATGCAGACATAAAGACTAATGGTTAGCATTTAGGGTTGTACACTTCAACAGCGTACAGAATGCACAAAATTGTTTGCAGTTGTGCAAGGAAAAAGGAAAAAGCAGAGCCTGATCACAGCAGTGCATGTGACTCAGGTGGCCTAATAGTCCTGTGGGAACTAGGCAGCAGCCCCTACAAGGACAAGATGGGAGAGAGGTAGTGCTGTGGTTGCAGGCCAGGCCTCTGCACTTCAGAGGATAGGAGGTAGGAAAGAGTGGAGAATGGAAAAGACAGTGGGTTTGGGGAAGGAAAAATCCCACTATGTATGGAATAGAGGAAATAAAAATGTAACAGAAGCAGGAGAGACATATGAGAAGTACTCACTCTGAGAAAGATACTGTGGTTGTCTGAGTAAATGGGTAATGGGAGTACAGCCTTACCTGTTCTGCCTTCGCATCTCTGAATGTTCTTCTCTGGCTGGTGTAACACCAGTGAAGCAGAGCACTGCAAAACAAGAAGAGCTTTCTGTTCCCTGAGTTGAAAATTCCTGTTCTGTTCCATGAGTTGAAAATTCCTGTGAAACTTGCTGAGCTGAGGGATGGCATTCAGAAGGATTCCTGACAATGTTTTGTCACAAGATTTTTTCCTTCTCTTGATGTGCCTTTATTGTCCTGTTGTGTTCTACTGCACATCTCAGCAAAAGAGTGGCAAAGTCACTTTTCCTTTGGAAATAACAGACTAGTGACAGCTATAGAGGGAGGGCCCAGAGACCTTTCTCCAGATCTCTTGGGCTCTGCATAAAGGGAAAAAAGAGATCCAGGGAATATGAAACCCTGCAGTGCTTGGTCTGAAGAGTCAGAAAATCAAATGAGCACTGGTTAATAAATTTCTCTTCACTGCTGAAACAAACAGTAGACTCCAGCTTACACAGGTTTGGGCAAAATGGGGAATTCTTTCTAAAGCTGGGCTATAACATGGAAGCACAAGGCACCTTCTTCCAGGCAGCTAAAGTTTGCTGTTCTTTCCCCTTGACAGGTGAACATGATGACACTTGCAGAGCACATTATTGAAGCTACGCCTGACAGGATCAAGCGAGAGAATTTTGTGCCAATGGAGTCGCTGCTGGTGGAGAGGACAGACAGTGCTGCCATGAGCACCACCATGAGCTGGCTGGCCAGTTACCTTGCTGATGTCGATCACTTGCCCAGTGCTGCACAGATCAGGTCAGTGAGAACTGTGAGGTTGCTCTGGGTTTTGGTGTGGTGTGAGTGCTGGGCTGCATGTTCTGACTCTTCAGCCTGCAGTTCTCAGTGAGACTCAGTTCTGGTCTTGCTGGTCCAGGCACACTCTTGTGCTCAGATGTATTGTTGCCAGCACACCTACAAATTAATGGAATGTGGTTTTCACTCCAGCACCATATCTGTGCTGTGCAGGACAGGCAGGCTCAGGGATGTGGGATGTTGCTTGGAGAGAGGGACAGGAGCATCAGCTTCTGTCTTGAACTCAGAAATGTTGTCGTCTTTATCTGTGATACCAGCCCAAGTGCTTTGTAAGCCAATAATTCCTACTGTGATTGGTATTTCAGAAGTCTGTATAGTGAACCCCTGACCCCTTCTTCGAACACCAGCTTGAGCCCTGCAGGCTCACCAATCAGTGAAATAGCTTTTGAGAAACCCAGCCTTCCCTCGGCAGCAGACTGGTCTGAATTTCTGAGTGCATCCACCAGCGAGAAGGTAGAAAATGAGTTTGCACAGTTAACTCTGTCTGATCATGAGCAGAGAGAACTCTATGAAGCTGCCAAACTCGTCCAGACAGTATTCAGGAAATACAAGGTATGTGGCCCAGATGCCCAGTGTCTTCCTTGATTGGGTGCGTGAGAGAGAGTATAATTTGCTACAAACCAAAATGTGGGTAGTATCCACTCCAGGGACAAAAATGCCGTTTGTATCATAACCTTTTCAATGATTGTGACATTTGTTTGTTGATGTTTGCCCAACAAGTACTGTATAGGAAGTGCATGCCATGCCATGCTGTGGCAGAGCAGCACTCACAAAGCACATCCTCAGAAGGTACCCCAGAGGTTCTGCTTAGTTGCCCATTTGGTGTAAAGATGCATTTTGAAGGCTTGTTCATTATGTGAGTTGACAGCAGAGGCATCTCCAGGAAATGCCTAGGCCTGGGTTGGACCAGGCAGCATTGACAGGAGAGGTTTGCCCTGCAGCAGCTGAGAGCCAGAGCACGTGTCCTGGGTTTTGGTCCACTCTCACTGATGCTGCTCCTTCCTTTGTCCACACAGGGTCGTCCTCTCCGGGAACAGCAGGAGGTGGCCGCTGCTGTTATTCAGCGTTGCTACCGAAAGTACAAACAGGTAATCAAAAAAATGAAATTTTATGAAGCACATGTAAGTGCCATGAATGCACCCTGTTGTAGTGGGCATTGTCCTGCTGTTCCTCTCCTGTGCTTTTCAGCGTGCAGTAAGAAAGTACCTTGCTCAGGCAAAATTGAAAAGGGGAGAAGATTTGTGTTCTGAATCTTAGTTTTGGAGGGAATCCTTGAAATTTGTTTGTGATTATGCCTGTGGTTTTGCTCTGAGGTGGAGGGCTGTGATGTATTCCATATTGGCCTTTATGCATGCTACAGCCTAAGGAGACTGTTCTCTGACTAGTTGCTTGCCAAATTTCATTGTGAAATTGAAGTTGGTTTTGCATCTGATAAAGGTGAAGATGAAAAATAGGTTGTTTTATTTTCCATATACCAAACTTTTAAACTATGGGAAGTCACATGTTGTAGGTTGATGCAAGTTTTTCCAGGACTGAGACTGTTCTCCAGACTCTGGTTGGAGACATGTTTTCAGGCTGAGTTCTCAACCCCAGAAAAAGAAGATACCTTTCCTTTTTGGTTTTTGGTTAGGTTTTTTGTTTTTTTGGTGATTGTTGTTTGTTTGGTTTGGGTTTTTTGGTTTTGTTTCATTTTGGGGTTTTTTGTTTGGTTTTGGTTTGTTTTTGGTGAGGACTAGAGCCCACATCCTTCTTCACACTTTACTCTGCTAGACACAGTTTGTCTAATGCCTGGCAGCATGGTAACAGAAAGTGAGGCAAGGCACCTGTGCTTTTTTACAACTCTCAAAAACATTAATTTGGGAAGTCTTTCTAGTGTTAGGTGACTGCATTGTGGTTCACATCCAACCCATCACATGGCTTTCATTCTGGATGCTTCCTGTAGTAGAGAAGCTTAATTCCATTCAAAAACTGCTTGACAAATTGCTTTGTCTTGGATCCTGGAATTGCTTCTTTCTGAAAGAAGATTGTTTGGGTCTTTTTGTTTTGCATTCTTTATTTGCAGAACTAACATTAACTGTGTATTTTTCTGTTTCTCCCCAAGCTTACTTGGATAGCCTTGAAGGTAATACATATACAAACACTATTTTGGAAACAGTTCCCTATGGGTCACTAACTTTCACAGTCAGTATAAACAAGAAGAACCTGGCATTTTGGAGAAACATTTTAATAGTATCCACTAATAAATGCTTGTGGTTAAGGAATCAGTGACAAACCAGACTTTCTGGGAGTTGTGTAGGGACTGCTGTGCCACAGTTGCATCAGCTCCCACGAGCAGGGATGGGCTGAGCTGCTGGGAGGGTTTTGCAGCCAGTTTCCAGAGGACAGGCTTTCCTTTAGTGCTCCTGATCACCTCTCACTTTGTGACCTTTGCCTTGGCATTTGGGGAGCACAGAACATTTTTCCCACCTGTCAGCCCGTGTCCTCCACATTCTACTTGCCTGCTGAAGTGTTTTGACCATTCATCTTTGAAATACCTGTGTGCTGAATTCCTAAGACCAACATCTCAGTATGCTGCTGCTCATGCTGGAGGCACAACTGTTGGTGCCACTCTTAAAACTGTTCACAGTCAATAATTCTCTGCTGTAAAGATGGGTTTCCCAGCTGTGCAACATGTTGATCTCATCAGATTCTAGAATCAAATGAGCTTTTCTCAGGGCTACCAGGAGGCAAGGTGTGTTTTTCCTGGAGAGATTGTGTCCTTGGGGTGATATTCCATCCACAGCTTCCCCCTGCCCTGTGGTTTTGTGTCAGACTGAGAACTGTTTGTCACCACAAGTGGGCTGAGCTCTGGGACACTGAGCTCACCAAGGCTTTCCTCTTTGGGGAGGAGTTTAGGAGACATCTCCACTGATCCCCTTTCCAGAAAGAAAAAGGGAACAAGAGGAGGACAGGACGCAGCTACTTGGGTCTTAGAGTTGCATGCAGACATAGTGGGGTCTGGTCTGTGCAGTGACTGCTAATTTCTCTTGTGCCTCATTCCTCTGGTCTGTTACTGCACTGATCAGCAAAGGTTTGTGACTGGATTGGAACAGTCACAGCTCATGGCATGGTTTTGTATTTGAACCCTTCTGTTCAGGGGTTTGTAACTCAGCCACAGAAGTCCCATCTGGGCTAAAACTTGGAAGGAAAACCATTACTAGCCCATGAGTGGACTTATTTAAAACAGCGAATTTAAAATCACAATCTGATCCATTAATTAAAAAATGTTAAAAAAGAAGAAAACAAAACAAAACAATAATGGCAAAATATGACTGCTCCTAATGACTGCTTCAATTCCAAAAAGTGAAATTTGGTAAATGGTGCTCTGTGATGATATTGGAGGATTTTTTTGCTTTGGGATTATGTTGGGAGGGTTGTTTGTTTCCTTTTGGGGTTTTTGTTCCCAGTAGAATGGAAAATACTGAGAAATGTTAGGACATGACCCTGTACAGGGCAGTAGCTGCTACTCGTCTGTCTGATAAAGTGAGCAGAAGTCAAAGATGATAAAATATCCATGAAGAATAGACACATCAGTTTTGAAATTATTAAACCTATTAAAACTTACCAAAATAAGATCAGCAAACAATGAAAACCTCTGTTATAGTAGTATGTGCAACTTCTACACATTATTCTACATTTCCATCTCAGAAAGGACTTAAAAATATGCATGAATGCACAGGGTTTCTGTTAAGTGATCATCACCTTGCATGCTGTCAGAGGAAAAGGATGTGGAATAAAGATATTATTTTTAAGAGTTTGTACCTGCTTTACTGGGAATCACATGGCTAGAAATAATACAGTGCTAGATGGAATTTGGGAAGTGTGTGACTGCTCATGCAAATTTGTGAGTTCATTGGATGCTTGTTACAGATTTCTAATGAGATTTAGTTTTGCCTGTGTCTTAGGCTCAGTATTAGACTTATAACTGTTGTGGTTTGGGGGGTTTGTTGGGGTTATTTGTTTTTTTAGAAAGATGGGGAGAGACATTTGTTGCAATGGGACAAGGGGTAATGGTTTCAAACTAAAAAAGGGTAGATTCAGATTAGATAAAAGGAAGAAAGTTTTTATACTGCGGCTGGTGAGTCACTGGCACAGGTTGCCCAGAGATGTGGCAGATACCCTGCCCCTGGAAACATTCAGGAGCAGGCTGGATGGGGCTCTGAGCAGCCTGATCTCCTTGAAGATGTCCCTGTCCATGTTGGGGGAGCTGGACCAGATAACCTTAAAAGATTCCTCCCAGTGCAAACTATTCTATGATTCTATTAATCCAGTCAAACTGTTCCACAGGCAGAAAAACAGATAGTTGTTTCCTTGATGCAGACCAAGTTCTGCCCCTGATCTTAGCATTGTTCGAGTTTGCTGTAACCATTTTCTTACACCATTCCCAGTCAGGGAATAGCTACTTCATTTACTTCTCATCACATCTTAGCGGCTCACGAGTCTTTCACCGTAGGAACCTGCTTCTCACTGGTCCTACTGGGATGCCTCAGCTTCTCTTTGTTTCTGTTGTAGTATGCACTTTATAAAAAGATGACGCAAGCTGCCATTCTTATCCAGAGCAAATTCCGAAGTTACTATGAGCAGAAAAAATTCCAGCAGAGCCGACGAGCCGCGATGCTGATCCAGCAGTACTATCGCAGCTACAAGGAGTGTGGCAAGAGGAGGCAGAACCGCCGGGCAGCCACCATCGTACAGCAGAAACTCAGGTGAGCCCCGGGCTATTGATGCTGCTGGGATCTTTATAAATTGTTTTTATGCTTTTCAAGGCTGTGCTGTGCTTCACAGACAAAGGCCAGTGGGAAAAGGACTGTGGTTCATAGGATAATTATTCTTGCATTTAGTAGTATTCTCCCCAGTTTTGCCTACACTTCAGTGTTGGGGTTTTTTGTGTTTAGAAGCAGTCTGCTTACCAAGAAGCAGGATCAAGCTGCTCGCAAGATTATGCGGTTTTTACGACGCTGCCGCCACAGGTATGACACTATCTTTTGGTATCTGCCCTTCCCTAGATCAATGTGACAACATCCAGGTGTGTCTGCAATGAGTGCAATGTAGATATGACAGAACCAGCTCACTACAGATCTGTTAATCAAATAACAAAGCTGAGCTGTTTCTCCAAGATGCGCTGTCGAAAATGAAATCTTTAACTTAGGACTGTTGCTGAAAGAGAATTGTATACATTGCTTATAATGTAAAACAGCCCAGGTTGTTTGACTTTAAAAGCTGGACTTGAGGAAGTCTAAAAACAAACCTTTGTTAAATCATAGGTACAGCTTCTGAGTGCTGTCCACAACATTCATGGTATGTAGGAAAGTGGAAAAAGTGATGACATCTGGTGTGTGCTGGAAATGCCTTTGGTCAGAGAATAATTTGGTTGGCTCTCCTCAAGTGTGTGTTCTCTTCAGTGTGGGTAGGTGGGATGTGGCAGAGGAGCAGCACAGGTTAGTTCACGTCAGCCACTCTGCAGACATGAAGATGAACCAGCGTGGGAGCAGCACAGGCTTGCCAGAGTGCTTCCCCATGGCAGCCAGCACTGCCGTACCAACAGCGTGTTTGCTGTGGCTTGTAGCTGAAAGGATCCCCTATATGATCAAGTTGCAAACTGGGACTTTGCCCAGACAGTGGTGAATCCTGATGTTTCTGACTCTGCCCCCTCCATTCTCACTACCCATGCATTTCATCCACTCAGGAGCTGGTCACACCTGATGCATTTTGAAGCATGTTTAGTTCAGTCCAGTGACATTTAACAAGGAGAGCTCTTAGAGGCATGTGATAGACTCCTGATTTTAGAAACAGACTCAGTCCTTATTGCAGGATTTCAAAGCTTCACTTTGCAGGAGGTCAGTGTGGCTCATGCTGTGAAAGTACATCTTACCTGCAGGTTCAGTGGGAAGTTACATGTGTGGACAAGAAAGAGGGCTTTGTTGTTCCCAGGCTGCTTCCAAGTGCTCTTGAAACAGCCACAGTCATTGATGAAGAAGCACAAGTGACTTCCCTCTTTCAGCAAGGCATATGGAAGAGACCAAAGTGGTTGTTTTGTTGTGTTTGCTGTGCAGCATGTCCTGAAGGGTCAGAACTTCTGTATCCTCTCAGATCTGCTTGAGATCCAGGCAGTCCCTGGGGGAACCACGTGCCAAGTTTCCATCCATGGGGCCTCTCTGAGCCTGAGAGGCTCTTAGAGCCAGCTCAGACACAGGCCCAGGGAATGCCTCTGGTTGCCTGTGTCCCTGGGGTTCCCACCAACACCCAGGATGTACCATGCACGCCAAACAGGGCTCAAGACTCCAGCTGTTGAGTAACACAGACTCTACAGAGCTTAGATTGCCCATGATTCCAACAGTTCTTGACTTCAGCTTGTTGCCTCCCTCTTTCTCAGTGTCTCCTCTTCCCTTTGTAGAGAGACCTTGCTCATCTGCACCACTGAAGTTTGCAGGTCAGACCCAGAGTCAGTCTCCTCTCTCCAGCACCACAATCACTGCTCTGGGCATCCCTGCAGCGGAGATTTAACTCTTGGGGAGGTCCAGACAGAAATTCAGCAGCAGGGGGGATTCTCTGTCATTAGGCTCTCTCTGGCTCACATCCCACTGTGCAGTGCTGGAACTTCTGCAGCAGTGCAGTCCTGTCCCTTGTCCACGGGCAGTTTGTTACTGGTTGTGCTTGCTCTGGAATTCAGTCATGGTTCTTGGCTAGGATGAAACAAAAGGAAAAAGTGACTTGCCTCCACTGAAGTTGTGAACCATGTTTCAAAACTGCCTTGTTTTACATTCTAAAATAGAAATGATCACAGGGCTATGGTTGCATATTTTCTCCAAGCAACTCTCATAAGAGTTTAAAATTGCATTAATGTAACTATTATTAGTAATTGACAAATTTGAACAGGAGCACTGTGGCATTGGTAGATACTAAAAGTGAAAGCAAGACTTACCAAAATAACAAAACCAGCATTCAGAATCTACTTGAAAAATACATAAATTTAGCAGATTCATAGAACTTAGAAAGGTGACAGCTTTGAGTCTCATTCCCCATTTTCCTCCTGCTTGCTAAAAAAGTTCTAGCACGCAGAAAGGCATTTTCCAACAGTGTACACTTCATGCTCTGTACACTGGGCTGCATCTGTGTTCCTTTAGTGTCTCACAGACCCTTGGGCTCCTGTGGCTGCTGGAACCACACAGGGATCTGGTGCCTCTGCTCTCTGCAGTCAGTGACAAACACCATGCAAATCAGGTTCTTAGAGCTTTATTACCACACAGGATTTTGAAGACAACTTAGAAGCCTTTTGCTTGTGTAAACAACTGTAAAGGAAAATATAATCCTGGAAATTACGCTGATCATCTACTCCATAGAACAGAGCTTCACTTGCTCCAGCATCTCAGCTGACTCAGAATGACTTGTTTGTTTCTTTGCTTCCTGTCCTGAGGGGCAGATCCCTGCACTTACCCTGGCACAGCCATATCCTGGCAAGAGCACCTGCCTCCATTCCTTCCCAAACCTGGCTCTGCAACCCTCTCTCTTAGCTGCCTTGTGCTGCAGGCACACTGGGGTACCAGGTGGAATTGCTTCCTTCTCACCTGCTCTTCCTCAAGCTTTCTAATATTTTTTTTTTGTGTCTCAATAAGAACATTGTTCATCTCTGCTTGAGTTTTCTTGCTTACCTCTTCCTAAGGGTAGAGCAATAAAGGATGCTAAGTAAGTTTCAGATCACCTCTGTGTAAGCTTCCTAATTATATCCCTTCAGTCTCCCATGTGACACACACAGGGTGCAGCTGATGATGGGGCTGGTACTTGTGCTAAGAGCCCACACACTCTTTCTGCTTGTTGAAATCTCATTGCAGTCTCCTCCTCTTATTACTCCAAATTAGCACACTGCTATAAACAAGGATTTAAGAAAGCCTCAGTCCCCAGAAAGAAACACTTCAGCCATCCAAGCTCCTGAACATCCAGGGGTGAGCCATAACAGCTAGTACCTAACATTAGTTAATGCTCTGTGGAATAAAAATGGCACTGTGAAGCCACTTTTTAAACCACAGCAGCTTGTCAGTGCAAGGGATAGAAATGACAACTATTTTTGGAAAATCTGAGGGAGTGAGAGAAAAGAGAGCATGCACAAGAATGTCAAACAAACAGGATCTTGTAACAGATTTCTGCCAGTTGATAGAGCTGGGGAAAAGGCTGCAAAATCCAATTGCAGTCTGTTGTAAGGAGAGTGAGCTAAGTGAGAAGGCAGTAAATGCTTAAAGTTCAGAAATTCAACCTTTTAAAAATTGAATGGTTTAACCTAGGCTTTGGCCATGAGCAAATTCTGTTGCCAAGTCAAAAGAGCTTATTTTCAAGAGCTTATTCTATAACCTTTAGGTGAGATTTATTCAGGGTTTCCCCAGGCAACTGCTTGTGTTTTTTTTTCCTGTTTAGAAGTGATCAAAGTCTACTTTAAGCCAGTCATGAGAACTGTTTGTCTGCTTGCATTCAGAACAGCTTAAATGGTCATCTTGTCCTATTTTATTTAATGATGTTTTGGCACAAAGGCTTAATATCTCAAGTGTGATTTTGATCACCTTGAGGATCTGATCTCCTGAAATTAATGTTTGTTGCCTGACCAGAAGGTATATCAGGTGTTTTGGGAGAGTTAATGAGAGGTTCTGCAGTTGGAGCTCTCAATAGTGGATGCATAAATGTTTATGAAAATCAGAAAATACTTGAAAAATACATTAAAATCAGTAAGTTTTAGCTGAATATACTCTTAGAGAAGATACTGGAGCTCTAGTAGCTGAATGTCATGGAGACAAAAGGGATCATTCATCAGCAGGAGTCATTCTGACCGTCAGACATGTATTTTTTCCTTTTGACTTTGAACAAACCCCCCCATATTTATCCATCTATTGTCATATTCTCAAAAATCTGGTGAAAAACATGCATGAGCATAACACAGTATCAACATGATCTGTCACAGAAGTGTTGTTTGTTGAGAATGAGAAACAGAAACTTCCTGGCCTTCCAGGAGAGCTTCACCCATCTTCCCATGGTGCCCAAACCTGTCAACTTGTACTTGACTAACTTCCAGCCTAAAGCTTGCCCCTGACACCTCCTGTGAGCTGAGCTGCCTCCAGGCTCGCTGTCCTGAGGTAGAGGCACAGCTTTTTATAGTTAATGATTTTGGAAAGACTCCACCTACTTAGTGATCCCCAGATGTGACACATCTAGAGCTGCAAGGAAATCCGGGAGCTCCGAATGGGTTTGGATTTGCTGGGCTGAATTCATGTATTGTACAGTCAGCTTGCACTGGGAAGGTAACCTCCTATTTCCTGTTCTTTCTCTGATTTGTAGGAAACTTTTACTCTTCTGGGGGAATATCTAAGCCATTGCTAAAACGGAATAATGGTCTGCAGTGTTTTCTATGGAGTAGCATTTGGAGTGAGATAGAAAAGAGGTGATGGCTGCCAGGGAAGGCAGGATGCAGCTGGAAATGCCACGGGAATGACAGTGTTGGGTTTTTTCTACTTGCTTATAACTTTCTGCCCTAAAGCACCTAAACACAGGACTGCCCTTCCCTGGTAAAGAGGAGTCCCTAGGCAGGAGTGGGAAGGGTTCTTTCTCTCCAGGCAAGCAGAAGTGCTGTCTCCTCCTCCCTGAAGTGAAGCTCTGGGTAAGGTATGGTTGTTGCCATGTGTGTCTAATGGCTCTTTGGTATTGTTTTGCACTCTGAAGCCCTCTGGTGGACCATAGGCTGTACAAAAGGGTGAGTGTAGCTGCCTGCTAGCCAGTTCCTCTCTTCCATTTTAAATATATTTGCTTTCTGCTTGCTTGCATGGGGCTGCGGCCGAGATATGCCAGTAAGTTTCACCTCCATTAATTATATGAAAGAATCTTTAATAAACTAACCCTACTGCAATGACTAACACTGCTGCTTTTGTAACAGGACAGAGCTCTGCAGTAGATGTTACCAGTGCATGAATGTGTGAAAAAGGACATGTATATTCATCATGGGCATGCTTAGATGGCATTGTTGGTGGGGTATTTTTTCAGTATCCAAAATGGCTGTGAGTAGATGTTGGAATTTGACAGAGTCTGCACTCACACACTCAGTGAACTCCGTTGTCATGGGCTGCAGCAGCATTCAGGGTAGATCATAGGAAGCTGCACTGCAGATGCAGCCTACTCTAAATGGGTATTTATTTCTGCCTGAGCCAGATGGAAGCAGAAGAGCTCCTCACAGTGCTCTTTACTCCCAAAGGTGGTTAAGCACCAGTGTTTATCTTCTATAAGTTGGTCTTTGGTAAGTTACATATCTGGTTGCATTATAGGGTGAGCTTTTTGACAGCTGTTTAGCTCATTTATTAATCCACATAGTGGGAAGGAAAACAAAAAAAAAAAAAAAAAAAAAAAAAGAAGTGAAGATGCTGTAACTGTGTTATAGTGAGTGCCAAGAAAGCATCTGTTGGGAGTCTCATTCTCACCATGAAGAGCCCACTCACCTGTGGGCTCAGTCACATTAGTGGCTGGTTGGGTGTGAGACAGCAGGCTGGCAAGAGGTGGTGTTGCCTGGAATCAAAAGAAGAGCTTTCCAAGCAATATTAAAGTGCTAATATAAAGGGCAGTTCTTTAATAAAAGCATTCAGGTGCAGAAAACATAGGTATGAGCATGTGCGGTATGGGATTTCTAAAAGTTTTTTTAAGGTTAATTAATTAGTGTGTCTAGCAGGTAAATCTAGTAGTTTCACCCTTGGGCCTGCCCCTTGGAGTGTCTCCAGAAGGTTATTTGCCCTAAATCTTGTTTTGACTCTCAAATGCTGGTGCAAAACAAGATGTCCTTGTTCTTTTCTTGAAAATAAGACTAAATAGAATTTCAAGAGTGTGACATAATGTATTAAAAAGGGTTAGCTCTTGTTTTAAAGTGTGGGAAAGGGTACGAAAGTGCTAGGAACTATAAAACTATATGTTAGAAACCTACAAAATTACAAATACATGAAAAAGCTAAAAATCTTTAGCTGTCAATGGGAGAATTCCTGTGACAGGTTTCTCAAGGCATGTGGCTCAACTGTCAGCAGGCTGCTCTGTTCCATCTTGCACCTGAGAGGTTGTTAGGGCAGCAGGGTTTTTTGTAAAAAACTGGTGCCAGAAACATCACCATTTGGGTGCTTACTGCTCCTGTTTTCAGCAAGAGAGGGGTGGCCTGGACCCTTGCTTCCATGTAATGTTGCAAAAAGAAAACTGCATTGTTGATGACTAAGTTTTATTGACTTGGAAATGCAGAGATAATTTTCAAGACTCAAGAGTGAGAGAATTAATTGGGCCTGCTGGAGACACCATTATTTGTTTAACTAGGCTAACAAAGGAGCAGCAGCTATTGACATTTGTTTCCAAATTATTACTTCTGTGCTACCATTGTTTGTTGTAGTTAAAATTTGGAGTTTTTACTAACAACAGATGAAGTAGGAATTGGGTAAATGAGGGCAAATGCCCAGATGTGCCCTGAGGGCAGGCTCTGCAGGGCTGCTGTCAGCAGAGGCCAGTTGTCAGTGTTGGAGGAGAAATGGTGCACTTTTAAGGCTTTGTGTATGTGGCAACATTTGAAAAATTAGCAGGAAGCAGATTCTGGAAGTTTGGTAGCATTTGCAGGTTTTGCCTGGGATGAGCAATGATGTGTGATTGATGGGGAAATGGAGTGGCTCTCTGTCTAGAAAAAGTAAACTGTGAGCTGTCTCAGTGTGTACTGGCTGCTGTTCTGCCAAAGTAAGTGTAATGGCAAAATGTTCTGTGCTGCTTTGCAATCTGATAACACCCTGAGTGTGTCTGTTTGTTGCTGGAGTGCACAAACACCAGGAGTGTTCCCAGGCCTGCTGATGTGCACAGGCTGACACAGCCCTCGTGCTGAGGGAACGCCTGCAAACCTGTCTGTAATGCACAAATTGAGTGCTTTCTGTACATGTGCTGCTGCAGTGTGCAGATAAATGATGGCAGCATTTGCTCCTGAGTTTCAGTTTTAAGACCTTTCCAAATTGAGTGATTTTTTTTTTCCCTGGGTTTATTTGGGTGACATTACACTAGGATCAGTAAAGAGGAGGAGGCAGGAGATTTTACTGGCTGGCTCTTGTGGAGATGAGACTTGTATCCTTCTGCAGTAGAAATTAAAATATCTTTTAGGGGAAAAAAATCTCCATCCAGTTGCTGTTGCTTTTAATTAACATTTTTCATCTCAAGGAAACCTGCTTCAGTAGAGGGATTTCAGCTACTCTCTGTGCCCCCATGCACAAATGATTGCTTTCATATTGATCAAACCATCCTCTGTAGCCTCCTGCAAAACAGAACTTTGCTCCAGTCCAGGTGTAGAGGTGAACAAATTGCACAGCTGCCTGCAGTGTGACCCTCTCTGCCCTACCCTTGGCAGGAGATGATCTGGAGGAGATCACAAGGAGTGAGTCTTTCCCATCTCAAGGGGATGACAAGTCAGGCACCTTCTGCCTACAGCAAAACTTCTGTCTTCTCTGGGGTGGAAGAAATGCACTTGTTATCTGTGATCATGAGTAACAAAAACTGCCTTCATTCACCTTTCATGTACAAATAAGCCCTTACCCCCACCATGTTCTCACAGTTTGATTAAATGCTG
Source organism: Taeniopygia guttata (assembly GCF_048771995.1). Taxonomy (NCBI): domain Eukaryota; kingdom Metazoa; phylum Chordata; class Aves; order Passeriformes; family Estrildidae; genus Taeniopygia; species Taeniopygia guttata. Next base: position 3,864,491 of record NC_133046.1, read on the forward strand.
CTCTCCACTTTCGGGGAGCTAAATGTGTAGCATCTGAAGTAATTTCTCTGGTAAGTACAGCTGCATTTCATACCTGAATAAACAACATCTGCTGTGTTTTGTTGTTCTCTGCATACTCTTCCCTCTTTTGGCATTTTAGCAACAAACTTTTCCTACTCCTGTGCATCTAGGACTTGTATTTTTAATGTGGTTTTAATCTGTGCTGTGCAGCAGACATTGCATTGAGGTACCTGGTTTCTTGCCTCTGTTAGTAAGATAGAGAATAGAGGAACATTTCAAGGGGTAGGAAAGTCCCATTTGTTTGAGTTAGGAAGATGTGTGAAAATGTCATATTGGGATATGCCTCACTGTACCTACAACAAAAGTTTTCAAAGTAATTTCTTTTTTCATTTACCTCTTGCAGGGGCTGAATGTGTTTGGAGCTCAGATGTGTGTATTAAAGTGCAGACCGCGTGCTCTGGGGTGTCGTTCTTATTGGGCCTTTCTGTCTTTTTTGTTTTGCTGCCTAAATGAGGTATCTGGAAAAAGGCAAGATCTCCCTTGTCTTAAATATCCCACAGGCCATTTCAGCTCTCAGAGCAACAGGTAACTCGCCAGCCAGCCTTCTCTGGCTCTTGCACCCTGTCCTGTAAACTGATCTTCAGCATTCGGACTCATTCAGCATTTCCCTGGCTGGGCATCACAGAGTCACTCTGATGGAGCAGCTTTGTGTTTTGCTTTACCCATGAAGCCATCGTTTGCTGTGACCTTTTCTGAGTAGGGCTGGTTCATTTGCTGACACCCTGTACAGGACTGGGGAGGGAGCTGCCACTCGCTGGGGCTGTTGCTTATTACATTGCTTCAGCACATACTGATGCACTGCCCAAGTGGGCAACATGGTGTGAGGGGCAGAAACTTTGGCTGGCTGGAGCAGTTTGGGATCCAGGATGTATCTCCCAAGAGTCAGGGTTCAGAGCTCATGTTTGAAATCATCTTCTCTTTCCTTTGTGTATGTCAGCATCACGGCTGTGACTTCAGACACCTTAGCAGTGGTCATCTCTATTGCACGTGCTTTTTCCTTCCATCTGCTCTTCAGCACTTGCAGAGGGAATAACTTTGTGCCTTAGAAGTGCTTACTGTCTGGAGAGTGTTATTTGGGGAGGTGTTTGTTCAAGGCTTCATCAGTGCAAAATCAGATGTACAGTCAAAAACCAGTTTTGTGCATGGTTTCAGAGCTGCTGGCATAGGATGGTGTTTTTTGTTTGGAGACCTGCAAAAGTCAGGACCTGTTTCCCATTCTGGGGTGCTTCACTCACAGCTGGGCATCACTTGAGCTGTCCTCACTCCAGCCCCCTTCAGCTCAGGGAGGCACTCCCAGAAGTGATCCATGCCAGTGTGACAGAGCTTCTAGACTCCTGGAGAGGTTTGCACACCATCCAGCAGCACCTGGCCTGCTGCTGTCACTTTCATTGCCCTTGTTTCCTCTGTTGTTTAAAAAAAAAATCATCTCACTGCAAGTCTACCAAACTGGGTTGAAGCATCTTCTCTAAGAACATTCTTTCTGTTGCTTGATTCTGTAAATCCCAGTACTGTTCTTTTCCTTACAGCAGTTTACTAATGCTTGTAACTGCAAATGCTACACTTTGGTTCTCTTCCCTGCCTCAGTTTAAGACTGGAAAAATGTTAACCTAAGATTGCCTTATAGCATGAAGGCAGTGCTATATTGTTCACTTAAAATCTCTCCTAGCAGCACTTACTCAGAGGATTTCTATTCTCAAGGGTCCTAACTTGTCCAAAATTCTCCCATGGTCAACTTCTATTTTTTAACTGCAGTTGAAAATTTTGAGTGTTTATTACACTGAGTATTAATGAAGAGGAAATACCAGTCCCTGCTATTATTGTAATCAAATCAAGTGCCACTGAGAAAGGAATTCAAGAAGAGTTAAGAAAAGATTTCTAAGACACAGGAAAGGCTGCAGTGCAGGCTATCCAAGAAAGAATTGGTTGAAGATAATTATTTTTAGGTTCTCTTGACAAAGCATTTCAGGTAATTATTACCTTGGTACATGCACTGGTTCTGGTACCTCCTGTTTATCATGGTTTGAGGAAGCAGCATGGTCTTCACAGAGCTTCCCCAGTGACTCTGGCCATGGACTAGTTCAATTTTTGGTAACATTTGGAGGTATTTCAGTTCACTCAGCTGTGCCTGCTGCAGAGCCCCTGGTGAGCAGGGCTGCCCTGTACCAGCTGCCAAGGAGAAGGAAGAACTTCCCTGGCATCCCAGGGCCAGCTCTGGAGAGAGGAGGAGAGACTGACAGCTGCAGACTGCAAGTTTCCATATCTACCAGGCAGGGGATAAAGGGCACACAGTACCTACCTGCACTCCCACCTGCAGTGGGACACACACACTATTGCATTGAACAAAGAGATTAGTTAATAAAAAATATGGCAGCTTAGTGAATTTGGGTGGTTATCATCTTGAGGCCTAAGTGTGTAAATGCTGTGAAATGCAGGTTTGTTTTAAGCCATTACATACTAAATAGCATCTTTCAGTAATGTACCTGTGGCAGATTTCAGTTTATATCTTTAGGGAAATTCTGTACTATTTTGTGTCTGTGTTTTTCAGCAGTAGTTATTACACCTGCATGTAAATGATGTAAATCCCACCTGACCAAGGAAAGTGTAAATGCAAAGTGCATGACATCCTTGTCTCTAAACTAGAGGGACATGTTTTGAGGATGGACCACTGGTTGAATGAAGAACTGGCTGGTTGGCCACGTGCAAAGAGCTGTGGTCAGTGGTTTCTGGTCCACGTGGAGGCCGGTGATGAGTGGGGTCTGATACTGTCCAACATCTTGGGCAGTGCTGTGGGCAGTGGCATTGAGGGCACCCTCAGTGAGTTTTCTGACACCACTGAGCTGTGTGGGAGGGAAAGGATGGATCCAGAGGGACCTGGACAGGCTGGAGAGGTGGGACTGTGTGAACCTCAGGAAGCTGAAAAAAGTGCAAGGTCCTACACACACATACAGGTTGGGTGGAGAAGTGATTGAAAACAGCCTCATGGAGAAAAGCTTGGGTTGATGGAAAACTCCCCATGAGCTGGCACTGAGGGCTCCCAGCCCAGAAACCAGTGGTGTCCTGGGCTGCATCCAAAGGAGCACAGCCAGCAGGGGAGGGAGGGAATTCTCACCCTCTATTCTGCTGCTGTCAGTCCTGCACACAGTTCTGGTGTCCCCAACATAAGAAGGACATGGAATTGTTGGAGCAAGTCCAAAGGATGCCATTAAGTTGATAAGAGAGGACTGGAGCACCTCCCCTACCAAGAGAGGCTGAGAAAGTTGGGGCTGCTCAGCCTGGAGAAGAAAAGGTTGTGTGGAGACCTCACAGCACCTTCCAGTGTGTGGAGGGTGCTACAAGGAACCTGAAAAGGGACTCTTCATCCAGAACTGTAGTGATGGGGTGAGGAGTAATTGATACAAATTGAAAGGGGGGAGTCTTAGGTTAGATATTAAGAAGAATTTTTTTTCTGTGAGGATTATGAGACACTGGAATGAGTTACCCAGAGTAGCTGTGGCTGTCCCATCCCTGGAAGTGTTCAAGGCCAGGTTGGATATGGCCTTGAGCAGCCTGGGATAGTGGAAGGCGTCCCTGCCCACAGCAGGGGAGTTGGGGCTAGAAGATCTATGAGGTCCCTTCCAACCCTTTACATTCTATGATTCTGTGATTCTCTGTTTCTGAACCAGGATCTGTTTTAGTGCAAATGCTGAGTGCTGCAGTAATTAACTTCTGTTGGCATGTGTGTTCCAGGCAAACAGATGCAATAGTTGTGCACCAGTACAGATATTGCATGCTGTAGGTTGAAGTTTGCAGCAAAGCATGTCTTGCATTCTTCCAGTGAAAGTGCTTCGTTAGTGTAGCCCTTGCATGTGAAGTGCTAAAGTAAGGAATAGCATGTCTCAGTGAAAGAGCCACCAGCTTATTTAATGTGCATGTTCTCAGTGAGAGATCTATAATAACAGGTTAATTTTACATTACAGTACTGAAGTGCAACAGAAAACACTTGGAAGTTGCACTGCAAATCATGCATTAATTGATGGTACCTTAAACACAGCTAATCTGAGCTTTAAAAATGGTCCATTGCACAGAGGCACATCTTCTCTAGCACAGCACCAGGGATTCTGGCTCTCCTGCTTCTAAATGGTGCACCACTAGAAATATTAATTAAAAATTCAAGGAAGAGGCTGCTTTTCTGCGCCAAGAAAATAAAACTAGATATACTAGAGATGAATAATTTGTCATTTGTCACATTTGTCATGTGTCGGCCCTCCTGTGTTTCCTGCAGTGAAAAGGGGATCTGGCTGTACCCAGCATGAAGAACCCCAGTGAACTTAACTTGGGCTGTCAGCCTGAGTGGAGGCTTTTTACTGCCTTCTGTGCAGTGCTGGAGCTTCTTGATGTCAGCTGTGTCTTTTAGACACCAGCTAAAAATCCCCCTGTGCACTGCCAAAATCTTCCTGAAGAAGAGCCAAAATCTCCCTGAAGAAGATTTCTCTGTAAAGCTGTAGCAGGCAGGCTCAGCAGAGCTCTGTCCAAGCAGGAGCTGAGAACCCCTGGTGCTGTTGGCTGTCCCTTCCTCATCCTGGGGACCAGAGCACTGCTTGGCACCTGGGAGAGCCTGCTGGGCTGCTCTGGGCTTGGATTCCAGGAATGTCGTGGTCCCTCCAGCAGTGACCTTCAGACTCTGAACACACCATGTGCACTTGGCCTAGCAGAGCCCTCTGTCTTTCCAGACGTGATATTCTCCAACAGTGGAATTAGGGTAATTAACAAAGGTCTAACCTGCATACAGGTTAGTCTGATTTGACCCCTGTTGGCCGCATTTCACAAATACTGAGAATGTATTTGGGTGCTAGAGCCTTTGAGTCAGCTAAAACAGAGGCAAAAGCAGCCAGCTCCCTTTTCACTGTGGTTCTGACGAATAGTACATGCAGAAAAATGAATAAATAAAACAGTGAAATGGAGGTGTATTTATAGAGATCAATTTATAGCCTTCATTCTGTCCTTATATTAGCAGGCTGGTGCAAGAGCCAAAAGATGTGTGGGTGTAAGTCTGTGCACAGTAGCTACAGACTGTCACTGCTGCTGCTCAGCTCTCCTGACATGTTTTCTTACTTTTATTTACTTGGGATTTGTTACATTCTTTCACTTGTAGCTGGTTGCATTACACAGACTTGCAACTCTGATGCTATTTTTTGTATTTTACCTTTGTTACTTGTCCTTTCAAGTTTTTGCAGCATCACATGATCGCTTGAGCCTAACAGGCTTGGCTAAATCACATTTTTTTTGCTGTAATCTGCTCCTTTTGCAGGGGACTTCCCCTTGCAGGAGCAGAGTGAAGACATGTGGAGGCAGGTGGCAAAGGGATCTCACTGCAGAGGAACTCCCTGTAAGTGGAGGCAGAGCCAGCCCCAGGCACAGCTGGGCACCTTTGGGACAGCATGGGAATGCCTCTGGATTTGGTCTGGCTCCTTTGCACTGCATACAGCCAGCTTCTCAGCCTGAGCAGAAGGTTTCCTGCTGCCCCAGCTCCAGTGCAGAGCTCTTTTTCACTTGATGGGATTAAATTATTCCCTTCTTTTCACCCTTTAATTTATTGTTTTTAACTTTTTCAGCTTTCAGTGATGGTTTAGTTCTTGTGTTGATGAGTTAGAGGAGGTAATGTATGGCATGCATTTGGGAAAGTTGAGAACTGGCCACATCTAGGAAGAGTGACTTCCACACTGTAGGTTCATCTCCCTTGGCACACAGCATCCTGCACTGCTGGGACAACACACAAACATTCTGCCAGCAGCATGATGAAACACAGGGCACAGCAGCTGGAGCGCTTGTGCAACAAAGCACCTTCCTTCACACCCACACCAGTTCTTGTGCTTGTACATAAACACTTCCTTATGTGAGGTTCTCTATAAGCACCAGGCTTCCTTTCCAAGCTGGACAGAGAGATTTTCCCCTACTGTGCTGTCGCTGCCTCAGTGCTGTGTGGAGAAAAGGGTCAGCACTGAACAGCCCCTTTGCCGTGAGCAGCTGCAGGTCAGGCAGGGAGCAGCAGTCCAGGGAGCCCCAAGGAATCAGGCTGACACCACAATGAAGCCCAGCTAGTTGCCAATACTGGGGAAAAGCAGTAGCTGCACCCAAGTGTGTCTCTCCAAAGGTGTTTGTCTGGGATCTCCAGTGGCCCTTTCTGCGCTTCCAACTGTTTATGGTGTTGGGAAGGTGTTGCCTTCCTCTCGTGTCTCTGGGAGCCGCCTCTTGTGCACGGGAGGTTGGAGTGATGAATCCTTTTGATTGTTCTGTCTTTGAGAGATTTGCAGTAGAAGTGTTACATAGCTCCTCTTTGTTTTTTCAGAGTGAAAGAATTGAAAAAGGCCAAGGAACTTGAAGATACGCAGCAGCATCCCGTAGCAATGTGACATTGCTTTTCAGACTGTTTTCATTTTCTGTTTTTAGCAGAGACATGCAACAACAACAAAAATACCCACTGCAGTTCTGGAAATACCAGCTGCAGGATTTTAACAGTAATGTTTTGGTCATTGCATTTGCACTTTCATGGACAACTTTTAATTTGTTCAGCAAGACATCTTGGAACTCAATCTTCTGTTGGATCGTGGGGAAAACAAGACACCAGGAGGAAATTGTGAGTTGCTTCATTCTCCGAGGAGGAAGGAAGAAGCGATTAATTATCCTTTTCATATAGGGCTGTATTAAACAACATGTGGAACTGTACAAATATTATACCAAAAATATTGTTCAGAAAAGGTGGGAATGCACAAGCAACACAAGAATGCTGTTCCTGCACCTGTCAGTCATCTCCAAGAAACTGAAGCTTTGAGAGTCTCAGTGGAGGGGCTTAGATCAGTACATCTTTATTGGGTCCATGCATCCTCATTTCCTTCGCACTCCTGTCCTTTGTGTTTTATTTAAACCTCTACAGCACACTTAATGCAACTTTTTAAATCTGCAGGTTTTTAATACATCCCGTGGGAACTTACAGGAGGGGTTTGGTGTACGAGAGACACGGGTATTGCATGAGGAATGGAGAGAGCAGCTTAAGCAAATTTTACACTTTTTTTTTTTTTTTTTTTGTATTTTTACTAGAACCTGCAAACATATCAACTGTCATGTACTTTCTCTCATATTCAGCACTTTATTTTCTAGCCTTACCTTCATGTACTATTGTTTTAATTAAGTTCTCAAATAATCTGTAAAACATGTAGCTTTTTCTCTTATGTACTTGTCAAACCTCTTGTCATTTTGCAGAGTCACGTACATATGTTGCCTGGACATTTTATGCCACCTAAAGATCAGTGGTGCTGCATTCTGGCCAGTAAATTTCTTATTTTGGCTACTTCATCAAAATCTGGGCAGTTTCTGTATATATAGAAGGTAGAAATGGAAAATGAGATAAAAATATTTGAAAGGGAATATATTGATTAATTACTAAATATTTTATTCACAAAGGGTCAATAACTTGGCAAGATAAAATTATTATTTGTATAGTTTTGTCTGAATGAACGAGAAGAGTGTGGATGTATTGTTTGTACATATTGTATATATTAAAGAGATATGTGCATGAACTCAAGAAAAAGAAATGAACAAAGCAAAGCATTAGTGGCTATGGTCTGTAAAATGAAACAAAAACTTTATTTCACTATAAGAAACTTTATTTTAAATGTTCTTTAGAAGAACATTTTTGCTAAAGCATGACTAAATGGCAAAAAAGAGCTACTGTATTTAGACTTAGGAAAAAAAAGGCAGAGCAACATTACTTTAAAAAAAAAAAAAAAAAGAAAAAAAGGATATGTTTACATTTGATTTTGGCTACCAGGAGTTTGGTTCAGTTTGGTTTAATTTATGTATTCCTTCCTTCTTTTTTTTTACCCCCGTCTTTTTTTTTTTCTTTTTTTTTCTTTTTTTTTGCCAATGGTGCCAAGTAATGTGAATGCTAATATTGCTTAAGAAAATTAAGTTACTTTTGCAAAGCAGATAATCATAAGAGTACAAAAACCGTATCTAGCTTAACACCATACACTCACTCCAATAAAGAACACTTAGAATGAACATAAAATGAAAAAAAATAAATAAATAGTACGAAAGTAGAAAATATGTTTCACATTTTCATATCTCCTGCTGGAAGTCAGAAAATGTAATAAAAATTGCACAAAAAATTTTAAAAAATTAAGTAAAACTTAAAAAAAAAAAAGATGCAAACTGATCCTGTAGGGGTGTCATGGTATATTGCTATTTCCACATAGTGAGGAGCCAAAGAAATTAGATTTTTTTTAAATTGAGCTACTAATTTAAAACTGTCACAGATTCTCAACAATGGGAACCAGTTCTGATCTTCATTACACAGGAATGTAAGGGAAGAAACTCCTGAAGTCCGTGTCATTACTTGTGGGTCACGTACATGTGTCTGAGATCAGAAACTGCTCCTGTCTGTTTGTCTCGCTCGTGGCAGTTTAAAATTTCTGAATGAACTTGTGTAAATTTGAGATTGTTAGTTTTGGAATAGTTGTTCTTGCTTGATCCCGGCCACCAACTGCAATGTTTAAACGCAAGGCTTGTTGTGAAGCCAAAAAATATTCACACATAGGAAGCTTTGAAACTGGTGTCTTTAAAAGAAGAGTAAAAACAAAGATTGTGGCAAAAAAACTGGGGTCAGTGCTCTTGGTGCCTTTTCTATAATTGTACCTGTTTTTAATTACTTCTTTTCACTGCCAGCATTGAATTACAGTAGATGTGCTATAGCTCATTATCAGAATTCTCTTGTACATTTCTGAACTGCTGCTTTATGACCTGATTCAATTTTAAAAAAAGGGAAAAAAGCAAAACAAATGGCCTGGCGCTCACACTGTGCCTGTGGGCAGCCTCGTGGCCTCAATTTACTGTCTGCAATTGGAACATTAACCATTAAATTTTCTTCTCACGCCAAAACAGAACAGGAGACGCTGAAGAATCTCCTTTGGAATGAATTGGAAATGCTCTGTATTAGTACTGGAAGAACTCTTGACATTTTGAAACCGAAATATTGCACCCATTAACCAATACGTGACAATATAGAATTGATCTGTTCCAAACAAGAGTAGTGACCTCAGTGGAAATGTTTTAACTCCTTGTCTTTACAGAAAACGATTCAGTAATATACAGAGCTATTTCAAATTACTCTTCCAGATCCATGGGCCTGGTGGTGTATCTACTAATCTAGATCCTGCTTCAGCCAAACGTTTAAGCCTGTCCTGGCTGTGAAGCATGCAGGCAGTTCTGCAGCACAGCTCCAGGACTCCTGGCCTGCTTGAAGCCAGTTCAGCTCCCAAGTGCTTTGTTGTGTCGGGCCGTAACCCTTCAGTGTGTCACTGGGGAGGGAGCAGCTCTCCCCCGCAGTGAAGTGATTCTTCGAACCCTCTTCTTGGTTGTGGAACTTAACATTTTCACCTAAGATAAGTAAGTGCAGCTTTCTAGGAAAATTCAAATTCCCAAGTGCCAGGAGCCAGATCTTCTGTCTTCTGATAATAGAATCGCTCCTTTGTGAAACACATTCGACAGCAGTAATACTGTGTGAAAGAAATACAGAATATAACATGAACCCCCTCTCTGGTTGCACGCTTATGGCAGTTCCACACAATAGCTGGTGCCCAATGGGGGGTCCCCAAGACTTGCATGTAAAACTAGTATAGATGTCTTCTCTTTTGTAAGTTTTATTTTTGTAACTGTGCATGTAAAGCATCACTGAATCAATGGATCTGTTGAAGAACTCAGCTGCTGGAACCATGCAAAATGTTTTGAATTGCCCTTAAAATATGGAAAATGTTTTCTGAATGCTTTATATTCTTTCTGCTGTAAATTAAAAAAGAAAATTTCCCCATACAAAGTGTGTGCCTTCTTCTGAACACATCTCTTCTTCTGAACACATCCCTTCCATCCTTCTTTGAGAACAAAGTAATCCTTTAGTCACTCTTAAGGAACCACACACACAAAAAAAAAAAAGTTTCTGCTCTACACAACCTGCTTGTAAGAATGTTGCATCTGATTTCTTACAGGTTATGATGTGGGAGTCCACAGCCTGCCTGTGAGCAGCTGCAGCCCCAGAGCTTTGTTTGCAGTTCCTCTGCAGTGGGCAATCACTTCCAGGGTTTTTCATGAGAAACCATATAGAGCTGGTAGCAAAATGCTTAATCCTACAGTGTACACAAAGCAGAGTCTAACAGCAGAATTCAAGAGCGCTGCTGATGCAGAAACCTGAGAGGTCACATTTAATGATACAATTAACTGAGACACAATAACCGTTGCACTAATTAAGTATGTCATTCACATGAACTGGTCCTCAAGAACAAAACTTGTACCAGACTAATGGCAAGCCCAGCAGGCAAAACCTGAAAGTGGCTTTAATAAAATAATTATCTGATCTGTCAGAGACTGTGTTAGTACCATCATGAGTAAGCTTTTCCAAAACCCAGCTCCACAACTGAAGATTTCAATAAGAGAGTTTCTTCTTGACTGCAGAGAAAGTTTAATTACGTTTCTCTTTTAGAATAAATCAGCATTTAACTCTCTAAATCGCTCCCATTTTTCCATCTTACATGGCTGTTAATTGCTGAGTTGTTTCCTATCGTGGCGGGTTGACCCAAGTCCTGAAAGAAGGCGCCTCCTCCCTCATCCCCAGGGGCATGGCGGGAGAGAACTGCAAGACCAAACATGAGGGAAAAAAATGCCCGGGATGAGATAAAGTTTGATAAGGGGAAAAAAAAGAAAAGATAACAGAATACGTGGTGCAAAGGCAGCCAGTGCCCCCCTCCCACCGGTGCCCTGCGGAGTTCGGTGTTCGCTGGCGGAGCAGCCCCGGGGCTCCTGCGGGAGCGCTGCCGGCGGCACCGAACCCCGGCGAGTGACCGGCCCCGCTCGGGCCACCGACAGCTCCGTGCGGCTGCCGGGAGCGGCGGCTCCAGCCCCGCCGGGACCGGGCGGCGAGCGCGGGGCGGCCCTGCAGCCAGGGCGGGGAACAAGGACAAGGATAAGGACATGGACAAAGACAAGCACACCCCCGGCTCCCCTCGTGCGCTGCACGGAGCGCTGGGACACGAGTGACAACACCACGGAACGCTCTTGGCTGTGTCTGTGTGCGTGTCCACGTCTGTGTGCCCGTGTGTCCGTGTCTGTCTGTGTGTCCGTGCCCCTGTCAGTGTGTGTCTGTGTGTCCATGTCTGTCTGTCCGTGTGTCTGTGTCTGTCCGTGTGTCCGTGCCCCTGTCAGTGTGTGTCTGTGTGTCCATGTCTGTCTGTCCGTGTGTCTGTGTCTGTCCGTGTGTCCGTGTCTGTCCGTGTGTCCGTGCCCCTGTCAGTGTGTGTCTGTGTGTCCATGTCTGTCTGTCCGTGTGTCCGTGTCTGTCCGTGTGTCCGTGCCCGGCCGCTCTCTCCGTTCCGTTGTTGCCGTTGCCGTTCCCGCCCGGGTCGGGCGGTGCCGGCCCAGCGCCCCCCAGCGGCCACAGCCCCGCCTCTGCAGCCTGCGGGGGCAGGGCCATGGCCCGGCCCCGGCCCCGCCCTGACCCCGCCCGCGCCCCGCGCCCCGCTCCGCTCTCGCCCATCGCCCCCGTCCCGGTCCCGCTCCGGCTCCCGTCCATCGCCGCCCCGGTCCCTGCCGTCGCACATCGCCCCCGTCCCGGTCCTGTCCCGGTCTCGGCCCTCTCACATCGCCCCCGCCCCGATCCCGCCCCGGGTCCCGCCCATCGCCCCGAGCCCGCCCCGTGACTCGTCAGCGCGGGCGCCGCGCGCAGCTCCCGCTGGACCCGCCCGGGCGCTGCCGCCGCGGCCCCGTTCTCGTCCCACCGCCAGGATGTGAGTGCGGGGCGATCCGGGGAGCGGGGGGACGGGACGGGCCCAGCGGCGGCGGGAGCAGGGCCCGGCCCGGTCCGGCCGGCGGGCGGGGGTGCCGGGAGGGCTGCGCGGTGGGGCGGGCGCGGCCGGCGGCGGAGGCGAGGCCCGGCCCGGCCGAGCCTGGGGCCGCCCGCCGGAGCCGCTGCTCGGGCCGGGAGCGGAGCGCCGGCCGGGCTGCGCAGGCCGGGCTGCCCCGCCAGCCCCGGGCGCGGCTCGGAGCGGGGCCCGCCCTGCCCGGCACCGGGGCGTTGCTCTGTTTGCAGCCTCGCAGGAAGCGCTGTCATTTCCGAGGCTGCTCACCTGGCACTGAAGCGGCACCCAAGGGTGGCGGCAGCGCCAGAACAGTGGCACTGTGCCGGCTCCGAGCATTGCCCCGGCTCCAACGCCAAAACAGTGACACTGTGCCGGCTCCGAGCATTGCCCCGGCTCCAACGCCAAAACAGTGGCACTGTGCCGGCTCCCAGCCTTGCCCCGGCTCCAACGCCAAAACAGTGGCACTGTGCCGGCTCCCAGCCTTGCCCCGGCTCCAACGCCAAAACAGTGGCAATGTGCCGGCTCCGAGCCTTGCCCCGGCTCCAACGCCAAAACAGTGGCACTGTGCCGGCTCCGAGCCTTGCCCCAGCTCCAACGCCAAAACAGTGACACTGTGCCGGCTCCGAGCATTGCCCCGGCTCCAACGCCAAAACAGTGGCACTGTGCCGGCTCCGAGCATTGCCCCGGCTCCAACGCCAAAACAGTGGCACTGTGCCCACTCCCAGCCTTGCCCCAGCTCCCGCGCTGTGCCTGCACTCGTTACGTGCAGTTAGAAGCAAATGTGTATACACAGGAAACAGACTTGGCTGCTTGGAGTGCCAGGGTGCGCTAAACAAGCTTTCACATCTGATGTGAAAGAACTAAGAACATGGAAAACGAAATTGAGTGCTGATAGTTCTAGAGATGTGCATTAAAATCTGGCCAGGTAGTGAAAAGGTAATGAAGAGTATGTACAGAAGCTCTTGCATTCGTTACAAAGATGCAGAGTGTTGTAGCTGGTAAAAAGAACTCTGATACGAATTTAAAGCTGGCCAAAAGTAAATTTTGTGTTTTCCAAATACTTTTTCCTTCTGGTGAGTTCTCTTGCTCCATATCAACCATTTCAAAAGAATACAGAAGCGCCACTGGAAAATCACATAGCTATAAAAGTATTAAGTTTTGTATTTAATTTTTTGTAAACTACTATTGCTTGAAAATTAATACCTGTGTTCATATGGGAAAGAAAGAACACCCTGAGGCCAAACTGCTCACTCTTTGAGGCCGATGGAGCATTGCTGGAGCTGACCCCTGCCTCATTGCAAGGTGTGGTGTTAGCAGGCCACTGCTGCCTCTTGGCACAGCAGGCAATTTGTTGACAAGATGTTTGGGACACTGCATGACTTGTGCCCACTGTCAGCTGTTAAAACACCATTTCTCCAGTAAGAAAGTGCCATGTATTTATTACAAGGATACAAGTGCCCAGTTTTCAGGACTGTCAGATGTCTAATGGTGCCTTTCTTTACCACAGGTCGGCCAATGTCCCTGGAAGCTCAAATATGGCTGCTGGCAGCAATCGCCGGCTTCAGCAAACTCAGCACCAAGTGGATGAGGTAAAAGTCTGGTCTGGTAGTAGTGTCAGCCTCTTTCTGCAGGAAACCTGTGAAATTAGAAGGAATATTTTTTTCCAAAGCAGTTTTCCCTTCATTATATGAAGGGGAAGCAAAGAGAGGTTCCCCGTGTCCAAAAATCAGTTGCAGTCTTGGTGCTTGAGGATTTGGCATAAGTAATGACAAAAACCTTTGTTTACAGAGAACAAGCTTTTTTTGTCATCAGTAGCCATGAGAGCTGGCTACCAAATGTGATTCTTGTGGAGTCCAAAAGCCAGGCTGGCAAGATTTCTTGACATGGTTTACTCTCATGTTTATATTCCTCACCTCCTTCTGAAGCAAGTCAGGAATTATTTCCCAGGTTTGAAGGCATGCCAACACTACTGACTTTTTAAAATAGGCATTCAGGGCTTTTAGCCACAGGTGGGTTTCATAGTTTTCTTGAAGTTTATGGCTGCATATACCAAAAGACAGTAGATCCTGCTTCTGAGAAAGCACGGAGTACCTTGTGCTGTGTGTGATTATGTTGCACTGTGTGGTCACTTACTGTAAGCACTGAACTGCTGTAGGTTGTTGACATCATGAGAGTGAACGTGGACAAGGTTTTGGAGCGGGATCAGAAGCTGTCAGAGCTGGATGACCGTGCTGATGCCCTGCAAGCAGGGGCTTCCCAGTTCGAGACCAGCGCGGCCAAGCTGAAGAGGAAGTATTGGTGGAAGAACTGCAAGGTAACCTCGGCTTGTGTGCTCACACTGCGCCTGTAACACTGTCACATCTGTGTCTCAAAAGGCAGGAAACGTTTAGCCAATGCTTTTTAAGTCACAGCATCTAGTTTTTAAAGCATGGCATTACTTTTTAAAGTAACAAGCAGCTGCGTTACCAGCCGTGCTGCCCTAGGCAGGATCTTGTCTGATAATGGCCAGAGGGAAGCATGTCAGTAATCTGAGGCTTTGAGAAACAAGAAGAAAAAGCTAAAAACACATAGCTTGAATTAATGTGTGGGAAGTATTAGAAAGTGGAAGAAGCTCACTCAGACTCCTGTACTTGTAGCTGTTGCCAAAGGTTGGATTCATCTTTGGTGAGTAACAGAACAGCTTGTGCATTCACTTGGGACAGGCTTTATGTGGAGAAAGCCATATTGCTCTTTTTGCCTGTGTGCATGGCCTGCCACTTCTGAGTGCGAGTAGTGGATTAAGCTTGCTGACTGAAGAACCTTTGCTTGCTACCTTAGAGCTGACAAACAGTGCTAAAAGTCCCTTGCAGTGGCTGTTTTCCTGTACCTTGAGATACAGGAAAATGTACCTTGGTGCTGTTGCATGCTGTGTAGTAAGTGTTGTATGTCTTTTTTTCACAGATGTGGGCGATATTGATAGGTGTTGTTGTCATTATCATCGTCATCATTATTCGTAAGTTTGACCAAAATGGGGGTTTCTCCTAGTTTTGGAATGGATGGTGTTAATTTGTTGACTGGTACAGTTTAAGCAAAGGCAGGATACTCAGCTGGAAGTATATCCAACGTGAATTTGAAATAGCAGTGATGGATTTAACAATTGCATGCAGTGCATGGCAGACTGTGATAACGTGGGAGCTCCAGTACTGGAATCTCAACCACAAGTGAGGGCGACAAAGGTGAAAGTGAAAATAGCAAGGACTTGGAAACCAGAAACAGATTTGGGTTTATTTTACAGCTGCCTGTTGCAGAAGTGTAACACAAGATTCCACACAATGTCATTGTCTGAGAACTGTTGTCATCTGCCTTGGCTTCCTGCTTTTTTGTGGCAGTTATGAGTGCGCTGCTGTACCAGGGAGGTTTTGATCAGAGGTTTGGCTGCTGGGTGAAATGAGGCTAAAATTGGGTTAGGATAGAGAGCCAGGTGTGGAATGGTTCAGTCTTTGAGTCCTCATGTAATTGCCAAGGGGTTAAAGGGGAGACAAAGTTTTTAAGTTTGTGCTGTAACACTAACAAGCACAGCAGTAACCATTGACATCAGATACATAGTCCCGGTGTGCAAACACAAGGGAAAAATACAACTGAGAAAACCAACATGGGCAAATTCTTAGATTTAAGGGGTTAACTCTATTATGTTAAATTCTTAAAATGCAGGATTGTTATGATGAGGGGGTGAAGGACATCGCCCAACTTTTTTTTTCTTTTTGTAGTCTGGAGTGCCTATTCATGAATTACAAGAAGAAACTCCAGTCAACTGAAGGTGCCTTTGAGAATCTCCTTCAACCTCTCCACTTAAAACCTGCTGCCTCCTCAGCCCGTTTACTGCTATTTAAAGCGAAACTCTTTTGATGATCGAGACGTTGACTAACTTCACTGGCGGCCTTAAGACACTCCTGTCGTTAATCACTAACCTGCAGCTCCCGCCCGCGCCGCGCCTCGCCTCAGCGGCCCGGCCCGGGCCCCGCCCCTCGCTGGCCACGCCCCGGGGCGGGGCCGGCGCCGCACGTGGCGGCGGGGCATGCGCGCGCACGGGGGCCGCGTGCGGCGCCGCGTGAGGGGCGGGGCGCCGCCCCCGTCCGCGCGGGCCCCGCCCCCCGCGCGCTGTCTCCTCCAATAAAAACGCGCCTCCGAGCCCGCCTCCGCCTCCTGCTGTGTCCGCGCGGCGCGCCGCACGCGGCGCGGGTGTGTGGGAGCGGCGCCGCCGCGTGCGCCGCCTTACGTAACGGCGCGCGGCGGGGGCGCGGCCCCTCAGGGCGCTCCCGGCCCGCCGCGGGGACTGCCCGGGGTCGGCGGGAGGGAGAGGCGCGGCCTCGGAGGGGCGGGAAGGCCGAGCGGAGGCCGCCGCGCCGGACGCTCGCGAGCAGAGGGGGGGGAGCGGCGCGGGAGCGCAGGACCGGCCCCGGTGACCGCGCGGCTCGGTGGAAGCGCGGAGCCGGGGGGGGGCACCGCTCCTCCCACCGTCCCGTGAGGCGGCGCGTGCTCTCCCCGCAGCGCCCGCAGCGCAGGCCGAGGGTCCGGCCGTGCCGAGCGGCCGTGGCAGCCGATGCCCCCCGCGCTGTGGCGCTCAGCGGACCCGCGATGGACGCGAGCGAGCGGCGAGGCGGCGGCGCGGAGCGAGGCGCGGCTCCGGCCGCGGCTGCCTGGGCCGGCGGCGGGCGGGAGGCGGCGGCGCCCGGGGGGGCTGCGGGCGCTCGGTGCGCGGCGTGCGCGGGAAGCGGGACCGAGCTGCACAGCCCCGAGTCTGGCGGCGGCCCGGACGCCGAAAAAGCCAACAGGTACCGGGGCAGAGCGCGGGGATGCGCTCGGTGGGAGCGGGGCGCTGCTCGGGCCCTGCCGCCCGGGGCTGCGGGGGTCACGGGCCGCGGTGGGTGCGCTGAGCGTGGAGCTGCTCCCGGCTCCCATAAGCTGTGTCTCCTTTGGGATCGGCTGAGCCGCGCACGTCGGCGACCCTCGGGTAGCTTGGATGTGTACTTCTGCTGAAGGCTGGTTCGCAGTGCCAAAACAGAGATTGCTGGAATGACGTTTTTTGTGAGAGTTTGGAAATTCAGTAATTGGTTTTTTAATCTAAGAAGGAGTTAAAGAGCTATGATGTATGCAGCGTTGATCAGGCATGTGTAGTTACCACGCAATACTTACACTTATGTAATTATTTATATAGTAAGAGTACGATACTAAAGACACTGTCGACTGGAAAAGAGTTACTAAAAAAATGGGGTTCGTATATTTCGGATTAGAATCTGTGATTTGAGGATATTGACTGTTTATTCTTTAGTCCGTGAAATAAGAAAATGTAAGGAGAAGGAGATTTTATCTGTTAACAGTTCTGCAGCTGTTGAAGTCAACAGCTAAAAAGTATGACGAAGACTGAAGTCACGAGGCCTGTAATCTTTGTATCAGGTGTATTTTGAGGACCTCACGGTTCCCTGAGATGCTTATAACCAGGTACAGCCTTCAAGGCTAGAAAACCTTAGAGAGATGAAGAATCAGCATTTATTATTTTAATACCTGTGTTATTTAGAAAATCTAGACTAAACATCATCTTATTTTTAGTTGCTAGGCATCTTAGCAAGCTGGGTGGTTTCAGTGTGACTTTGCCATCCATGATACTGGAGCTGGGAAGGAGGAACATAGAGGAGAAAAACTTCAATTGCAAAGAAGTGAGAAAGATACAGCAGGAAATTCAGTGGATGAGCATTAGGACATTCCTGGATATTACATGACTCTGCAGCCGTTCCCGTAATATGTTAATTTAGGGAGTAATTTAAATTGGGTGGTAGTAAAAAAAATCAACACCAGTATTCCTTGGTGAAGTTTTACCTCTGTTTTACAGCGAACAGCTGAACTGGAGCCAGTCACACAAAGATATGATGATGATGATCCAAGAAATGAAAAGGTGTTTGCCTGAAGAGAAAAGGAATTCTAACAAGCCCAGTACCATCAGTGCTCTCAACTACGCCTTGCAGTGCGTCCAGCAGGTCCAAGGTACGTGTGCAGAAAACCTGGGAGAACAACATGATTTGCATAGATGGCAACAAGTAGCATTAAAAGAATGCATTCCAGTTATCCTGTAAAGAGTTGAGTTTCTGAAGCACTATGGTTTTGTTGCCAGTTTTTTTGTTAAACAACCGTGTTATCCCTTCTGTTGAGGTACCCCCTACTGCTTCTCTTTACTTCAGAGTCCCATAGCTAAGAGGCACCTAATAGTAACTTTCTATGTATATTTAGAAAATGGTGTTCCCATCCCACTTTGAAAAACTATTGGTTAGTTTGTGTTTTCCCACAGAACTAAGTAGCTAAAATTGTACTGCTTCTTCATGCTTGTATTCTGTAACAAAATGAGATTACTCCACTAGTATAATCAGTGTTCCTTTTCCCTTTGTCACTACACAGACCTTCTCATCTCACCTTGGACTTCACCAAAAAGATGACAAAAGTACAAGGGCTGTAAGAAATACTTTCAAAGTAGTCTCCTTACTGACTTCCTTGTGTTTGTTTTGCTTTTCTGTTTTGTTTTTTTATTTCCAATTAGCAAACAATGACTTTTTCCAGGCTCTGAATGACCGAAGAGCATTTCAGGCAGATGTGGTGACATACAGCATAGAAGAGTTGGTGGCAGTTGCATCTGAACACACTCCAAAAAACACTGTAAGAATTCAGGCACACTCAAGGAGTTAATTCAGTTTCACTAAATTTAGTGTCCTAACATTTTTTTGTGGAAATAGGATGTGTAAAATTGAAAGGTCTTTAAATTTTAGCCAGACAGACCTTCAAGTTTTTAAAGATAAATCAAGATTACCTCTTGTCTGTGCTGTGTCAGTACCCAAGAATAGTGAGTGAAGAAATACTAATTATTTTTTTTTTTGGCCAGAAGCAACAAATAGTTCTTTAAGAATTCATTTACAGCAGAGTAATCTCTTGAGACAGAAGAAAGTTTTTAAAACCAGTCAGATCCATAGTTGTGAGGGACTTTTGGTTTCTATTTGTACTCCACATTAAATTTTTTTTCATTTTTTGCAATATATGTTATGATTTTTACTTTTGCAACTTTAAAGAAGTGTTTCTTGAAATTCAGTACTGCTGGATGATGCGTCAAAAATACTGCTAATGCTTGAAAAAATGCAAAAAATATTAGAAAGCTCTTGGAATGCTTCTGTGTGAGGAATTGTGATGATTCCTCCGAAATTTGTGGAGTGTATGAAGTGATAACCAGTCATGCAGAGCAAAGATAAGCATTAATCTGTTTTGAGACTAATGCAGTCTTACCACCATTTGTAAATCTTATGTACAATGCTGCAGTACTGGAGAGTGTAGTGGATCACACACTACCCAACACAATTTTGAACCTCAGCCTGAGGTTGTGTTGTGTAGTGATTTGGGGTTGGTTTGTTTTGGGGTGGTTTTCCTTTTTTATCCTTGCCTTGTCACTGCCGTGTTTCAGGAAATGATTGCCTTTAATGTTTGTTTTCCAGGACACGTTTGTGGCTGTATTTTCTTTGCTGTCTGGACGCATAGTGCATATTTCTGAGCAGGCAGCATCTATTCTGAACTGTAAGAAGAAAGTGTTGGATTCTTCCCGGTTTGTGGAGTTGCTTGTCCCTCAGGATGTGAGTGTGTTCTACACACACACTGATCAGTCTCACCTGCCGCTTTGGAACATGGAAAATCAAACAGGTGGGACATGGCAATGCTCCTAAATGCTCTGTGTGTCTTTCTGTCTTTGCAGAATGAGGACAGAGTAGTAGTTCATTTTAGGTGCTTGTGCTAGCAATATGCATCCGCCTCATTTGTTCCTTTCCACTTTGAAAACGAGTGGGAGTGGGACCATTCCTAACTAGTCTGACAGCTTAACTCTTACTTGGGGTAAATGAAAGGCACATATTTCATTGTTTCATGTATCATCTTACTCATTCCAAATATTGCTGCTTTTTGAAAAGGAAGTAAGTCTTATTGTGAGCTTAAAGTTGTTTAATCTACACCTTACGGTTGCTTAGGTGCTTTGTCTTTATGGTCCAGTCACTGCCTGCTGTGAGCACAGCTCATCAAACCCAAGTTTTAAGCTGATTTGCTGTGTAGTGCTGGATGTGTCTACACTGAGACTTTTGAGTGCTGTGTTATTTGTGAGCAGTTCAAACGTAGCTTGCAGGCCAAGGCTGTGTCTTTTACCCACCTTGACGTGGGGTTGTTCTGGCATCAGTTCTGAGAAGTCCAAAGTCCTTGTTATCAAAAGATATGAGACATCTGGAGGTTTTGAATGCCAAGGATTCCACAACTTGGATGCCAGTGATGTGCCTACCCAGCAGAGTAGTGGCACCCCAGTGGAGTTGTGGTTTTATTGTCTGTATATAGTTTTTGGTTCTTGGCTCATAAAGCCAGGAAATACCACCTTTCCTCTTTGCAGTGATGCACTGGAGAAAATTTTTAGTGCATTGATTGGTTGGTTGATTTGTTTGCTTCCATCTTTTTTTTTCATATGCATTTCCTCTGAATTTAGTTCCAGGTCAGCAATTTCTCTAAGAGTGAGGGGACTAGAGAAGAGAGATAATATCTGAGGTGGGAGCAGACTGTTGAACAGACATTTCAGTAGCTAAAAGAGTAGGTTGTGAGACTTCAGTCTTGCTCAAAAAATCTGGAGAATGCAGAGTTTACCATACTTCTGATAGGTGTGACCTTTTAAAGGATATTAACTGATACTTTCAATGTGTTTATCTTACTAGCTTCTCCGTATGAATATGCCCAGGTGAAATCCTTTTTCTGCAGGATCAAGTAAGTGCTTTATTATAGTTTCATTTTTGTGTAGGCTGACAAGGGGTACAGTACTAGCAGAAACTGTTCTGTTATAGCTGACCAGTGCAAGCTCATGAAACTCCATTACAAAATGGGCTTTCTGTGTTTAGTATTGTCATCCAGTAACACATTTTGAACGTCTTGCCCAGAGTGATGCATAAACTTGCACTGGACAGAAGGAAAACTGTTTATACCTTTTTCTCTTGGACCTATTGGTTTCCTTAAATAGTGATGCAGGAGAATGATCTTGTGAAAAATTGCTGCTTCCCCTTTTACTGTTTGAGACTGGAGGCAAAGAGTGTTTTGCTTGAGAGATTGGAGCAGAAGCCTTAACAGAAGCTCACCCAAGTCCCACTGTGCAGCCTGGCTCCTGAGGCTTGTGAAACCTGACTTGCTGCTGCTGTGAATGCTGTTTGTTGCTTAGTACCTGACTAATCTTAGAGCTAAAAGAGGGAAAAATTGAGATTGGCTTTCAGTCTTCAGTGCAGTTCTGTCCCAGACTTGGGTGATCTCTGGATTTCAGTAAGAACTGTTTGCTTCCAAGCCTATTAGACACTTGCTCTGTCTTTCAGTTGATCATTGATTCATTCATGTGTTTCAACAACCTTAGCTCTTAAACCACCTTTGTCTCTTAAATTGTGTAAGGGCAGCTGAAATTAATATAGCAGGACAGATAGCAATGTTAGGTTGGGGGAAAGGTCCCTTGGACACAAACATTTTACAGCAGTTTTTCTCCATGTTTTTGTACAACATCTGTCTCTACTTCCTTTATGTAACAGATCTTTTATGTTTGCTTTATGAGTAAAAATATGTTTTCACAAGCATACACTCTAGACTTAAGTAAGAAGGTAGTTTTTTATGAGTTAGACTTCTGCTGTATCCAGTTTCCATTTGTATCTTTTGTTTTCCCAAAGGGGGCAGTGTCAGAAGTAGTTTTTATGACCCTCATTTCGCTTGCTTCTCTCTAGAAACAAAACAATTTTACAAAACTAAATGTGCAATAAGAAAGTAACTTTTAGTGTAACCGATAATCTTCAGAAATGTAACTCAATTATTTCTGTAATAACTGGGTACAATATTGCAATTGGTGCAAAAGTACTTGATAGAAAGTGTCAGTTGTTACCACAGCTGTTGCAAAGCCGTGGTTGAGATCTCATCAAGAATGTTGTGTGTTGCTACAGTTCAAAAATATTCTAGGAAGACAAATTCTTATGGAAGCTAGTCGAAGAACAACAATACACCAAGTCTGGAGCAGTCTTTATTATGTATGTCTGTGAAAACTAACCTTGAGGGAGACAAAGATTTGAATTTTTTTCCTAAAAATGGTGTTGAATAAGCAACAAGGAGAAAAAAATTGTTTAGCTTGAAAGAGAGCACAAAACCAAATTAGTGGTTCTTGTTACTACTCTTGGACTGAGAACTAGAAGGTAGTTTTTAACTGTTAGAGTAGGAGTATTTCTAGACAGTCTCTGAATTCAAGTGTTGGAGACAAAACATCTACTTGACTTCAGCAGGAGGGAGGTCAGTGTTGCCAAGAGTGTTGACCTTGGATCTCAAAGGAGTGTGCATAGGACCTGATTATTTGGGTTTATGCTCAGCATAACTTCTCTGGGCAGGGCTCTTGGCCCTGGCACACAGTATGTGAGCCTTGAAACCATGGTGTTAATCCCTTTTGCTTTTCCTCAGGGGTGGGAAAGATCAAGAACAAGAAGCACGTTGTTACCCCTTCCGAATCACCCCATACTTGGTCCACGTGTGCACTTCTGTCCATGTGGATGCAGAGTCCTGCTGCTTAGCTTTGGCTGAGAAAATCCACTCTGGATATGAAGGCAAGTCAGGAGGTTCCAGTGGAAAAATATCCAAGCCAATAGAAAAACACAGTGTATGAAAGTCTTCTTTTGTTTAGAACCTGTGCTGGGTAGTCTCACCTGTGTAAGTTGCAGCTTGTGTGTGCATGCATGCAAATCCAGAATATCTGTGCTGCCTTTGCCAGGTCCCAAAGCATTTGACCTCTACTTGTTATTTTTATTTTTGAGGGAAGTCTGTAGTACCTAAAAATATGTAATGTTTCTATGAGTTACTGGTTAGAAAGCAGCAAACAATTATAAAGTTCAGGAACCAGTAAATATCATGAGCAACAGTAATGCCCAAGTTTTCTGTCTTAGTGAGTATTTTGTTTCTATTAGCTCCTCGAATTCCTATGGATAAAAGAATATTCACCACCACACACACCCCTGGATGTGTTTTTCTGGACATAGATGACAGGTAAGAGATTTGAGTTTTTAAGACCTGTGAGGTATGTATGGAGAGTAGAAAAACTAATTTAGTTATGCATCTGGTGGAAACCCAAGTAAAGTAGCTGAACTGTGCAATTGCAATATGTAATTAAAACAGTTTTGCGTTAGTCCACTCATGGAAAACATCTCACACTCCACAGATGTAACCTCTTTTGTTGGCTTAAAACACATGTTAAACAGAACTGTAGTCAGTTTTCCTTATCCAGGGCAATAGGGAGCTATGGTAGCATTAACAGTGGAAAATGAGCATAATTACTGACAATGTTCCTGTTGTCTTCAAGATACATTTTTTTCCCTTTGCATGTAAACAAGCACAGAACTGCCTGCAAATTTGAATATCTGTTAAATCTCCAGGCACAGAAATGTTTGTCATGGGTATTTATGTGTCAATATTACAGTGCAGGATTATGAGATGGGTTGGGAAATGTTCTGTTGCTTGAGTTAATTTCACTGTAGATTGTGCATGGGCACTTCACTGATCAGCAAAGGGTTAAGGATGGAAATAGTCAAAATTATATTATAACCTGTGATAATGTGTTTGGGTTTCAGAGCAGTGCCTTTGTTGGGTTACTTACCTCAGGATTTAATTGGAACATCCATACTGATGTATTTGCACCCAGAAGATCGTCCTTTGATGATCACTATTCACCGGAAAAGTAAGAGCTGCTTTTAGAGGAATTTCTGTTAGTTTTATGATTCTTTATCATTCTTTTATCATATTGCTTGACATGTGACTGATCTGCAATCTAGACAAAAATTAACTAATTAACTCATGCAGTCAGTTTGAGATCAAGGTAAATTCAATCCCAAAGTTCTAAGAACCCCAGTCATTAGTGTTTTTGCTTGCACTACTGTCATAATGTAAGCTAAACCTTGTTTCTTGATTATGTTTTTCTTCCAGTACTGAAATTTGCTGGCCAGCCCCCTTTTGAACATTTACCTATTAGATTTTGTACTCAAAATGGGGATTATGTCATACTGGACACCAGCTGGTCCAGTTTTGTGAATCCTTGGAGCAGGAAAGTTGTGTTCATCATTGGCCGACACAAAGTCCGGACGTAAGTCATTTGTGGAATTGATCAAATAAAGTGCTTTTCATTGATTACTCTGCAAAACAAAACAGTCTAAGTACTGAACAAGGGACATCATTTGGTGATGTGACAACAACCTAACATCTGTCTTCAGCCCATTCCTTCAGAACAGCATTATTTTGTTTATTAGGTGTGAAAATAAGTGAATTACTCTGAAGTAAAAGACAAAGCCAGTTTTTTATTTTAGCAGGTTTTTGCATACAGTTGATGTCCAAATCAACATATCAGTTTTAGATGAACAAAATCTAAAAAACAGCATAAAATTAATCACTTTAACAAATAATTACCTAAAATTCATTCATGCTCAGCAGAAAAACCCAATAATTGACCTTCTTTTGGTATATTTACTTGATACAGCGTTTAAGCATTTACCAAGGGAAAGTCTTTTTAAAATGCAGTTAGTATTGAACATACAAATTAATTTTTCAGATGTTTCTCCTTAGTTTTCAAGAAATTTGAAAATATGATTGACTGCCTTTTTACCTGGTTTCTCTTAGAGAAAAATGGCTTTTATGAATGGCCTTCTGACTTTGCCAAGTGATCTTTTATACAAGATTTTATGGGGTATGAGTTTGCCTTATGAGTGAAGGAGACAGAGGGGTTGATGCTTGTCAGCCTTAACGGGTGTCTCTGCTGGTGTATTGACTTCCCTGGAGCTTCCCTGCTCTCAGAGCACTGCCCCATTACCCCAGCAGAGCAGCTGTTGGAAAAGATGACACTCCTCTGTGTTGACTCAGCAGAACAGTAAAAAAAAAAAAAAAATCAGAATCAATTACAAATCTGTTCTAAGTGTTTATAGCAGTCTTTTCTTCATCAAATGAAAATGAACAGTGAAATACTGTTGGCTCTCTCCAGAAGCCCTCTGAATGAAGATGTCTTTGCCCCAAGAAGTAAAGAAACGAGCAGCGTGGAGAAAGAGATAAGAGAATTACAAGGACAAATTTACAAACTGCTTCTGCAGGTAAAGAAGGCAAAAGAATTTCAGAACACAGGCTGGCCTTCTTAGTGAAGGCTAAAAAAACTTGAGTCTGAGTAGTGGGCTGTTTTCAGGATGGTCTTTTAAAATGTCAGAATGGATAGAGGCTCACCTCATTACCAAAAAAAACCAAACCTGTTTGGCATTTTTTGCCAAGTCTTTATGTTGAGAGGTAAATCTGCATCTTGAAACAGTTGGAAGCATGGTAAAGAATTCTTCATAAGCAAGTGGTAGAGCCCAGACAAATACTGACTTTTCACTTGATTGTCTTTGTTAATTTGAAGTTCTGTGTTGCAAAGTATGTTGTTTCCTTCATTTTGTTCTCTCAGAGGAAGATTTTTAAATTTTTTTTTCCTCTCTCATACAGCCAGTTCACAGCAATGTTTCCAGTGGTTATGGAAGCCTTGGAAGCAGTGGCTCTTATGAGCACTACATCAGCATAGCATCTTCAAGTGACTCCAATGGGAACTGTGCAGAGGAAACACAGGAACCAGTAAGTGTGTAAATGTGTCACTGCCTGCAGAGCAGTGAAAATACACCTGTAAAAATGAAAATATTTACTGTGTACATGTGTGCTTCTCATAATGAATTTTACTGAAGTGGGAAGAATAAAGCTATGTTCAAGCTAAACTGGTTAATTACAGAGTTCTGGCTTTTGGTTTTTGCTCTTGTTTTTGCTGACTGCTATAGAAGAGACTGGAAGTAGTGCTGTCCTAAAACAAGCATTGCAAATACCTAATTTCCTTGTGAGGCTCCTGAGTAAGTCATCTGCTCATTCTCACAGCCAAGTAAGAGCATGGGTATTAAAACATTCAAATGCTGAGGCTGTTTGAGCTTTATCATAGTTAATTTACTTAAATTAACCATAATAATTGGATTAATTAAGTTTACAAATAGCAATAGATACGAGGCTTAGGCTGATAGTCTGCTCCCTTCCCACTGGAAGAATACAAGATCCCAAGTCAGCTCCTATGGCCTCTTTGTACTGATTTTGTTCTGACTTTGCATTTTTTGTGTGTCTCAAGATGACATTGCAACAAGTTTGTGCAGATGTCAACAGAATAAAGAACCTGGGGCAGCAGCTGTACATTGCATCGAGGAGCAAGCCACAGAATGCAAGTGAACAGGCTGTGAGCTCCGAAGTTTTGGGAGGTAAGTTAATGTAGTTATGATCCTTAAGGTAGCATGAGCTCCTGTAGATTTGTAGCCATGAATTTGGCTACCTGGTGTTACACTGAACTTTAGGTAGCATTTTTTATCATGGCCTAGGCATGAGAAGAGGTTTGTTTTGATTAAAATCCAAACAAACAAGTTGCCCACTCTCCCTTGTATCATTATGTGGATTCCAGTATATAGTTACCTGTGTGTATATATATATTTATATCTGTGTGAGGATAGTGTCTAGATGCCCTTGAGAGGAATATTTAAAGGTTTCCTCTGTTCCAGGGAAGAGGCACCCTGCTTCCTGTTTTCTTCAGACACTGAGAGGGGATAGCACAGAACCAGGCAACACATTTTATGATGATTCAAAGAAGACTCCCCATATTCCTTCCTATCAGCAGATCAATTGTGTTGATAGTATCATCAGGTAATAAACTATGAAACCATTTTAGTGATACAAGTTTAAGATGAATTGGTGGAAAATAAATATCCAAACATTTGCATTAGCCTTAAACTGGCATTTGAACTATGAGATAAATTTGGAATTGTTTGTAAAGTTTTCTGCCTCTCTGAGCATTGGGATGGATTACCCAATGTGAATTACACAGTAATGAAAAGTTTAGGACCTAAGATTCTGTTTACAACTATTTGTTGACATGTGTTGTTGGTGCAATAGGAATTTAAGTGAATTTTGATGGTCCTAATGTGTCAGTGTCTTATTACACACTGTGAGAACATCCATATAAAACAGGAAGTTGATGTAACTTACAAAATGTCAATATTTTTTAACCCAGTGGATAATGTAATTATTTTTCTTTTTTCTTTTTTTTCCCTCAAAGAGTGATAGATTTTATTTAAAATACTCCTTCGAAAGCAGATACGTGTCCAGAACTCCCTGCAGTGAATTTAAGATACTAGTTAACAACCTCTGGATCTCCAGTTTGGATTGTTCAAATGTTTGTCTCTCCAAATGGAGAGAAACATCCCCCAAAGTAGAGAGAGCTTCCTGTGATATGCTTTAATTTCAGATATCTAGAGAGCTGCAGTATTCCAGCATTGAAAAGGAAATGTAAATCTTCTGCAAATACATCATCGTCATCTTCAGAAGATGACAAACAAGTCCAGCAAAGTCAGCAGGAAGTCAGGGCATTGGAAGGTAACACAAAGTGTACTGACAATCATATTAGAACCACAAAAACTGATTTGGGTTTTCTTTATATGTCACTTTTGTGTGTTCGAGTTTGTCCACTTTTCAAACTGTTGTGTTGCTAACAATATTTTAGTAAATATTTGCCTAAATTTCCTAGATCTTCCCGTTAAATGTAAGCTAAAATGTTAAGTCTTTGAATGCATCAAAGGAACTCTTGTTTGTTGTTGTTAAATGAACCTTCTGTTGCTCACTCATTTTATGCCACATTTAGTATGTGCTGACATTGCACTGGCATATAAATACTTTTTTTTTGTATATAAGACTGTCTTATTTAATATCCTGCATAGTTACTGGTTATTTCTGAACCAGTGAGACTTGATGAATTGGGAGCTTGGAACGGAATTCCATGTAGAAACTTTGTCATTTGCCAATAGATACTGCTATGCTGTCAGCAGTTGAGTCCCACACGCCAATATCTGCTGGTCTGGAAGAGACGCTGAAAGACCAGACAACTGCAGGCATGGTGGGAGCTCCTCTGGCAGACCTGACCCTGTCCAACAAGGCTCCAAGTGTCATATCTGTCACCAGCCAGTGCAGCTACAGCAGCACTATAGTGCATGTCCCACACCCTGAATCAGGTACTGTTCACACTCACAAAACACTGACTGGTATTTCAATTTACGCAATGTTTCCAGCCTGAAGTACACGGTGAGAAAATTTTGTTCATTTAAGGTACGTCCGCAATGAATGTGAATCCTGAAATACTAAGGTACTTCTCAGGGTGCTGTGAATAAAAACTTGAGCCTGGAAGTTTTGAGGGTACTTTAGTAAAATAGTTTTAACAAACTGTTTCGTTTCCCCTTGAACTTCATTGCATATGCCACAAACACAACAATGTACTTTTGAGGATTCAAATAAAAATTATTATGGGGCCAATATTACTTCATTTTAATGCAGAAAGAAGCAAAAAAAAAAAAAAGTCTGTAGCTGCTGTTGTGCTAAGAAAATAAGAGGAAAGAAGTGCCTCTAACTTCCAAGTGAATTTGAAGTTTTCCAGACCATGTAAAATAATTTGCTCAGTTGATATTAGTTGAGTTGAAAGGGTGTTTTCTCACCATGCCTCTGCTCAATAGCTCAGATGAGGTTGTTTTCTGTTTAACACTCTGGGTTTTGTGGTAGTTGACACCAGAAGGGCAGAGCAAAGAGTGATTTGTTTTCTTCCCTCTTCAAAGAAGTGACTACAATGGAGGATGCTGCTGTTGGAAGTGAGCAGGTTGAGCCGCCTCCTGTGAATGCTCAGAGTCTCACAGTGCTGCCTGAGGACCTAAAGCCAGTTGGGCTAACAAAAGAGACATTGTCAGCCCACACTCAAAAGGAGGAGCAGAACTATGTTGACAAGTTCCGACAGAGGGTCTTGCTCTCTCCATTTAGGACGTACCTTCAACAGGGAAGTGGAAGTAACAACAGACATTCTTGTGGCCAAGGTAGGCAGCAGCTTTGAGAAATAAAGACTTGTTAGATGATTTACAAGACCAACCTGGCCATGAAGTCTGGTTCTCCTTTGTATAATTTAGTGAGTGTCTTATTGTGGCTGCTTACATAATGCTTCCTTTGGATTGCCAAGATTTGACAGCAGCATTGCCCACATAGGTCTGCTCAGTCTTGGATCTTGTTATCTTAGACTCTTCACAAAGCAGATAGTTATTGCAATAAAGCCTGCAAATCCCAGGTAGTTTGTTGCCTCCCCTTGAAAGAACGTAAAAGATCTGATTGGGATAAGCCAAAGTGATCAATAAGAAAATTGATGACATGAAGAAAAATATTGTAGATATGTCAGCAAATCCATCACTGGTTTATGGAAAAATTATCCAGAGGAAAGTCAGCTCTCTGACTAAGCCACACTTATTTATCTCAGTGTTTCTTTTTTATCTTTATTTTTCCCTGGTTCTGTCATTTCAGTGACTATGTTTATTTTTCTTCCTCAGGTGATTCCCCTTCAAAGCAGATGAGCCCAGCTAGCTATAAAAAAGGAAAACATGGAAAATTCAAGCGCCAGAAACCTCAGAGACAGTGCTTAGATAGCCACTCTTCTAGTAAAAATAGAAATAGTCTTCCATGTGAGAAGAGAAGAAATCAGAAACAGTTGTTCTCTCCTTCAGAAGTGTCCTATCTGAGGTCCTCCAGTCTGAATGTCCATCCTCCTGTGGGATTTCCTGCCTATTCAAATCCAGTGTCTACTTTTCCAACCTCTTCTGGAGGAGAGCAGCTTGCCCTTCGCTCATTACAACCTCAGTCCATGTCCTCATCACAGCTATGCTGTGGAACACAGTCATACCCAGTCTTTTATCCCCCAAGCATAGGCACATTTATGGCTGTATTTTTTCAGGGTTTCCCCATGTATGCTCAGATGCCTCAACATGTCTTTCTCCCTAGCCCTCCGTGTGTTTATCCCCCCTCTTCATATCCATGCACCACGCTACCTCCAGCACCCCCTCCTTGTGCTCCATCACCAGTAGCACCACCCTCTGTGGATCAGCCCTTTCCAGCCTCTCCTCACTCATCTCTGGAGGACCAGCAAGAGGGCCAGTGTGACCAGGCCCTGCTGCTGAGCAGCTCACGGAGCAGCTCCCCACTTCAGCTGAATTTGCTTCAAGAAGAGCTGCCAAAACCTATGGAGCTTTCCATTAGTGCTGATGTTAAGCCACATGCAGAAGATAAACACGTAAGTAACAAAGGTTTTTGGTGTAGAAGAGAAACTGACTTTCATAGTGTTCTGTCACCAAACTGGTGGTGATGATCTGTGTGTCAGGGACACAGACTTTGTTAGCTGCTTTTTCTCTTGGCTGTGCTATGTAGGCTGCAGGTCACGAATAGCACAGGAGGTGGAGAAAGCAGTTTATACTTGTGCTTATGGGAACTTGTACCAGTACAGTGTGGGCAATTAGTAAATGACAGAAATGTGAGATCTTCTGGTCTAGGCTGCCACAAGCTGCTTCTGCTCAGCATTCTGGCAGCAGCCTTTTCAATGGAACTGTCAGCTAGAATTTGGGGTTTGGGGCTTTTATGCATGTGGAACTCGGTTAGTGCTGCGCAATT
Source organism: Taeniopygia guttata (assembly GCF_048771995.1). NCBI lineage: Eukaryota > Metazoa > Chordata > Aves > Passeriformes > Estrildidae > Taeniopygia > Taeniopygia guttata. Next base: position 3,895,021 of record NC_133046.1, read on the forward strand.
TGCATCCGTTTTCACCCAGTCCCACAGTCTCTGTGGAGAACCAAAACAAAGGGAAGATACTCTTCTAATTACTCCCTCTGTCTCCCAGGGATGCAGCTAATGAAAGAAGAACAGGGATCCGTGTGGGTCGGTTTCCATACATGGGCATAGAAAAGGCCTCTCCAACTTCCGCGGTAAACTCAGAGGCAGGAATCTGAGCTCTGAAGGCAAGGAAAAAAATGTTGCCTCCTGAATCCAGATTGGGCTGGAAAGGCTGGATCAGCTGAAACTGCAGGGTAGGGTCCTGAAAGGGGAGCTGGTGTACCTGGAGCTGCTGAAGCCATTGCTTCGCATAGTGAATCAGGGGAAGACTCTCATTTTCCCTGAAGTGCACCTTTGCTTGATGTGTGTGGCTGCTTCATGCCATCTAACAGGATGTGAAGGGAACTGACTCCTCTCTTGTCAGCAGAAATTGGTAACTTTATGCAGCCATACAAAATCCTGACAAATTGGGGAAGGATCTACAGCAGAAACCAGTAAACTAGAGTTCAGATGCTTGTTGATTTTTCACCCATGAAGAGTGTTATCCTGAGTTCTAAACTGCCACTCATTTTCAGAGCTAAAACCTCCAATCCTGTTGAATTGATATGAGAACTTGGTCAACATGTGACAAATGCAGTAACTACATGAATTTCCTTTTGCATACTTCAATATAACTTCTGTGGATGTGTTGGATCTGCTTTTGTCTCCAGGATAATGATCCAGAAGATAGTGGTAACAGTGCTGCTCTTGAATTTCCTGACCGCGCGTTGTACGAGGACTCTCAGTTGGGTTCAGGCTCAGCAGCATCAGGCAGTGGATCAGCTTTATCTGCTTCTTTAGGCTCTAGCTTCAACGAGACTTCTGGTCATGGCACAGGTAGGGAGGCCCAAGATTTAGGTATTTAGTGCTAGATGGCTTGCTAACATATAAATAATAGCAGGATACTGTAGTGGGGATGGGAAATCCATGCAAGAAGATCTGTGGCCTTTACTTTTCACCAGCTTTTAGTGTTTGAAGCAAGTTTGTTTCAGTCACTGTAGTTGGAAATATGAGTCTAAGAAGCTATTCCTTTAATCTAGAAGTCCCTCTTGATTTTTCTCATTATCACTTTTCTCTGTCTTAGATACTACTTTACATCTTACTTGACCAAAGGTGAATCTAACTATAGCAGGACCTCTCAGAAGCAGAGAAGTTGAGCCAATTAATTTTGAGTAAAGTGAATAGAGCTTTGGAGATCTTTAATAATTTGAGACAATGCACTTTATATTTGAATTCTCGATAGGTAGTAGTTGCTAGAGCAATCATCTGGGAATACTTGTGTTTGTATTACAGAACTAACTTGCAAGAATACACAGGGAGTGGTGTACTTTCTGTGCTGAATTACTGGGATTTTCCAGGCATCTGCTTTTTTTCTTTCCTTCCATGGTCATTCTCAGCAGGTAGTGGGAAAAGCAGCAAGTATTTTGCCAGTAATTATTCTTCTGAAGCTTCCAAAGAAGAGGAGAATCGGGAAGCAGAAGAAAAAGGGACAGCTTATAAATCGAAACATGAGTCAGCCTGGGTGATGATGGATCACACGCCTGAGAGATTTCTAATGAATTACCAAATGCCAAACAGGTTGGAAAACATCAACAATTTCTGACATGTAGATTGCACTTGTGCATGGAACTATACGATTAATGGATATGTGGAAACAGCACACATATCAATGCAACTTCAAGAAGATGTCTTGAGATTATTTTTGTGCAGTTTAGGCCTGGTTATTTACTTACTTTTGTCTATATTTTTCCCATTCCACCATCTGTTAAAATAAGGTAACATGTAACCCTTTTTGCTGAAGTAATGGGCTTGGTTATTGTTCTGTACTTTGAATGCATAAAGAGGTAAAACTACAGATTATTTGCAAGTTGCTTGTGATTAGCTTACATATGTATATAAAATGTATGATTGGATTCCATATTTTAAAAAGCACCACATAAAGCCATAAAACAAAAAAAAAAAAAATCCACAACAAGCAACCAAAAATTTCCAACAAAACCAGCAGCAAACAAACCCCAGACTGTTAGCCCAGTGTTGAAAGCAGCCTTACAAAGCAAATAAGGTATAAGGTACAGTTCCCTCTCAACAGCAGATGCTGTCTAGGCTTCTGCCATAGATTGTGCCTTCTTGTGTAGTACAGCTGTGCTCACAGGTGTCTCTTCCCTGCAGAATCAAAGAGGAGGTTCTAAAGCAGGATCTGGAGAAGCTGGCAGTCATGCAAAAGCAGCAGCCTTGGTTTACAGATGGGCAGAAGGAGGAGCTTGCAGAGGTGCACTCATGGATCCGGACCCAGACTGTCCCCCTGCAAATCAGCACCCAGGTAAAGGTGGGAAAGGAGCTGCAGGTCACCCCTGCCTTGGCCATCTTACAGTGCTGGTTTGTGGGTGTCATGATCTCATGTAAGGCATTTAGAGTTGGTTTTTTCTCTTGGTATTAAGTCCTTTGCTCTTTTTCTTATAAAATTATTGCTATAATTGAATAGCATATAATGCTGGGATATCAGTAAAAATTAGATCAAGTGTGTTCAGGAAGCTGAAAAATGTTCAGTCACAGAGGAGGGTCAGGTGTATTGTAAGAAACACAAAAATAGCCAGTTTTTTGTACATGTACGATTTCAGTCAATCTTCTACTTCATTATTTGAACTGGTATAACTCTTTGGCACTCTGCTGAACTGCTTCTGGTTTGCATTGATGTATGTTAGAGAATGCCCTCATCAGTTTAGAGGGCTCCCAGGTGCTATGGAGAATGGCAAGACAGATCTAGTCCCACAAAGACCTAGAGCTTCAGTGTTGAGTTGTACACAAAATTTTAAGGCTGTTTGTGTACTGGTGCACCAGAAAAGTCTCTTGTCTGTTTTAGCACTGCATGTTGGGCTGGGGTTGTGAAGTGTGCCGTTCTGAGATGTGGTATTTATTCTTAGAGAAGAAAAAACTAAGACATGTATGTCCTTGGCTATGGAATAAGACCAGAAAACTAGTCTTTGTTTTCCTAATACCTCATTGATAACATGTGTTCTGTTGTGGTTAAGAACATTGTGTTTGATTCAGATAGCAAAATTATGTCCAGTGATCATGTAGAAAATTCTGTTGACTGTTTATAATCTCAAAGGTTAGGAAATGTATTGGTATGCAAATATCACTATTTTCTAAGGTCCTGAAACTGTTCCTAAGCAGAAAGTTGTGTCTTCCAGTGCAGATTGTGATTTTGCAAATACAATCAGGCTTTAGACAGTAGCAAGAAATACAGGCCTTCTGTTTGGAGACTTTGTTTCAATATTTTACCATTTCTCAAGAACAAGAAAAATATCAATACACTCAGACACTTCAGTTGTTTGTTAGTCAGTATTGTTGCAGTCCAAATCTTCAATAAAGAGCTTGCTTATAAAGCTGAACTATAAGGTCTTCAAATTCAAGTAAGTCACATGCCTTTTTATCTCAAAGGTAGAACTGTATGTTGCACTAACCAAATTAACTGATCTCTGAGGCAAGGTAAATGGCAGGTGCAAGTATCTGCAAGATACCTGTATAATTAATCTCTGCTTTTAGGGAGGTCTCACCCCTCTCAAACCTCTTGAGAGGTTTCAAGAGATTGCAATGTATCATTCCATAGGATTTGACCCTTTGAAATATACTCCTAAAGAGAATTTCAACTGCTATTTCTTTCTGCTCCTTTACAAAGGGCTGTGTTACGTGTGACAGCAGGGAAGCAAGTTGTGAGGCTGCAGTGGCTGCTGACAGCATGGAGAACAAGGGAGAGACACCTCCAGTCCTGCCACGCTGAGGACATCAGCACCTGTGTCAGTGCAACTGCTTGGTGTCATTCCCACCCTCTTCCCTCTAGCTTTTCCCTCTGCCTTTGCTCCATACCAGCAGCGAGTCTCCATGGCCATCTCTTACCAACATGAGCAGTCACACATGAAACTCCATCTTCCTCCACTGCCCCTCCACTCCTGGCATGACTCTGAAGACAATCTTTCAGTGGGAGGCTGTTTCACCTTCTGACCTCGCAGACTTGACACAGAATGGGTTATGTGTGTAACCTTTAACTGCTCAATGATGAGCAAAATACAAGGATTTTTTTTGGTTGGGGTGTTCTTTTGAAGTTAGCAAGTAAGTGTGAGAAGATGCAGTGTTTAAGAACCTGTGCTGATGAACCTGCTAATCAGAACATGTTTACTCTTCAAGTAAGGTAGATGTATTGAAGCCAAGGTACAGTACTCTTCATTTTTGTTCAATATTTAAAGGTCTAAACTAAAGATCCAGATATTCTGAGGCTATGAAATTGCTGTAGCTGGTTTGAGAATCCAGTAGGCTTTTTAAAGAGCAGCTGAAACTGGCTGGGTTATTCTACATCAAATGCCTTTTGCCAGCTTGTGCCCATCGAAAAGAAGTAAACAGAAGTGAAAAAAAGCTTATTATTCCCTATGTTCTTTGTGAGGTGTGTTTTGGAGTCAAGTTGTTTAGCTTTTGATTTTAAAGCTGTGTTTATCAAGGAAGATATATAATTAAGGTTTGCAAATACACCGGAGATGAAATTACATACAGCAATTAAAAACATCTAACCAACCCAAAAGTATCAATCCACAGGCTCTGCTTTTTAAAAACAGACCCATGGAAAATTTTCTCTGTCAAGGCAAGTAGTTATCAATTGAAGCAGTTACATACAATCTTTTATCTTAACCTTGGTAGTGCTTGGGAAGGTGAGTGTGTATCTTAATGTTCTCTTTGTTGAGTGGTTAGAGAAGCTGAATCCAGACATAACAAATAGGAAATTATGTAAGCCGTTTCTCTGATTTGTTGTTTGTTTTTTTTTTGTGGTGATGCCAAAACCAAAAAGAATTCATTTCATTTCTTCTGCTTTCAAAACTCACATGTTGTGGAGCTAAACTTAAGCATCAAACCACATATTCATTATTTCTTAGCACTGTTGACTTCCTGCATAAAATGTAACCTCTTTCATTGTAATGGAGTCTCTGGCTGTTGAAATCCATGGATGAAAAAGGAGTTTGTAGTTCAGAACGTGGTAACCACTTTCAGTACGTAAAAGGACTTGTTCTTATTAATGTCTCAAAGTGCTCTTCAAACAGGACATGCTTGGCTAAAAACCTGGTAAATTTTGTTTAATTTCCCCTCTGTTTATCAAAAGCTGGATGTAATCAGATTTTCCTTGTGATGTTATTAATCACTGTAGCTTTCTCAGCAAAGAGTTTTAGAATGTAACACATTATTTACCCTTTTGTTCTGTGTAATCCTTTTGCTGCTGTGTGAAATATTTTCATTTCTCTAGTTTCAGTTACTGGTAAGCTTCAAGTAAGATACTGTGATCTGCAGGTCATTGAAGGAAAACTATATTTATCTAAAGGTTTCTTTACTTGTAAAAGTCAATCCAGTGACAATCTTTATTGTTAAGGTTTATTTTAAGGAAAGTTATTTTTACAGAATTTTGAGTTTTCAAGGCTAATTTGACTCAGGCAGCATTAATTTTATGGGTTTGAGGGTTTTTTTCCGTGTTTTTGCCTGTTCTGTTTATACCTGTTGGTTTCTATTTATTCTTCAGCTACATTTCTTTGTCTTTCAGTTTTTTCAGCTTGAACTTGTTTTTTTTTCTTGTGTTGTAAATCAGCAGAGATCCACACATCCTCAGTACTGCTTGTGTTCGAACTTCAAACACCTCTTAAAATAAGAGACTTCAGTAGGTGTTCACATGTAGCAGGTCATGTATTCAAGTAGGAAGATGTGGGCAATATCTTACACCTTTCCTAGTCTTTTTACAGCATTTTCCAAACATGGTATTCTGCTTTATAAGCACATTGCCTAATATATTTGCTCTAAAACATGTAATCAGATACTTTATGTAAAGGTTCTTTCTTGATTGGGAAGCTTCTTAATTAACTTATCTGTCAAATTAGACTTATTCACTAGAATCCATTCTACTTAGCTGTGCTAAAATTAAAATGATTGTTTCAATGCATTTTGAGATTTAGTAAAATAAATTAAATTGAATATTTCAGGTAAGGACAGCTGTCTCTTTCAAAATAGCTTGGAACCCTAAGCCAGAAGGAATGTTATGAAAATAGTAGACTCTTTTGTGTACATTATTTTTATTTCCTGAGTTTGAAAGTTTTGCTTATTTCCCAAGTAAGAAAATGAGCTGATTTGCAATGTCTTATCAGGCAGACATGTCATTTCTTTTGTAAAACATTAAGACTTAGTTCAGGAGAATGGCAATATGTACCTAACACTTGAATAATGCTTTTGATCCATAAGTCCATGAACATGTCAAAAAGATGACCATTATTATCCCAGCTGTATAAAAAGAGGCAGAGACACAAAGGTGCATACCCACAGTCTGTTCCAAACTCAGGAGTAAAATCTGGGAGTCTTCGCTTGCTGTCTTTGCTACAGGTGATCAAGATTCTGTATGTGGAAACCTGATCATGTTACCTGTGTTTCTTGTTTGGAGATGTTAACCCTTCTTGTACCCCCCACTGCTGTGAATTTGTGCCCAGTAGAACCATTGAACAACAGCCCAGACAGTTTCTGAATTGCTGTGAATACCATAGAGCCTCTGGCCATATATAATGAAAATTCATGTGCCTAGGAGTTTGAATTCTAAGTTTGTAATCCTGGCTAAATCTTAGGTGCAGCATCCCTTCTCTGGGGCTACACATTTCCTGGGTTATGGAAAAAATTGTGTTGTAGGAGAATAATGTAAGAGGAGTAAACAGATGAATCAGTGCCCTGTGTGATGATGAGACAATTATTTGCCCAAAAATCAAACAGTCTTGGCTGCAAAATCAGCAGGTTTTATCCCCCTACAAGAAAGAAAAACCCCAAACTTTCCCAAAGTACTCTTTACCCTGCTAGAACTACAACTTCATCTTGCAATGAAATGCCTTATCAAGCCTTTGACCTCATTTCCATAAGTTTTCAGGAACTGGCAGTTTATACTTCAGCTTGTACTAATCTTTCAGCCTCTGTAGTGTGCTGGAGTGATCACAGCAAGCAAGATGCAGTTCTGATCAGAAAGGCCAGTGGAGTGAGTGTTGCAGCTGGATTTGCATCTGCTGGTTTGTTTCTGTGGCTTTGTTTTGCCTGGCAAAATGTTGCAGACAGTTTAGAGCTGCTTGGAAGATCACTTATTTAGTGGTCAGAGGGAAAACATGCTTGTACAGCACTGATGCAGTTACTACCCCCTGTGGGGGTGTCAGCAGTTCGGAAACCCTCAGAGGATTTCGCTGGCAATTTTTTTTTGTTGTTGTTGTATTCATAAATGTAGAATTATGTTTTTAAAAGATAAACTGTTGTGCAGATATTTTCATGGCATTGCTATGAACAGAAGGGACCCTCTTGTATTTTTACAGTGTGGTAAATACTTGCTGAATGAGTAACGTATTGGTAAATTTATCTTCCAGCTGAATCGAGTTTTGAATCACAATTGAATGAATTTTTACATCAGTTGGTAGGAGTATTTTATTGAAACAATATTCAGCTGTGGTTGAATTTACAGTTGTGATTTTAACTGTACACTTTAAAGGAGCATCTGATTTTATAAATAAAACCAAAAAATATGCTGCAAAGAACTGTTCAAATGTGTGTTTATTTTGTTGCTGGTAATGTAGAAAATATACTTTTAGCAGAACCCTCAATACCTTTTTTGCTTGTACATGGGCTGGGGTATGGTGTCCATGGGGTCATGGGTACAGTGAAAATAGCCATGTTGTGATTATTTAAGCTGTTTTGTTGAGGGATCTTGTGGTTGTTTGGTTTTTTCAGTCACACTCCACCTTGCCACCTCCAGGATATGCTCTTTCTTTTCTGACTGTATATCCCACAAGGGCAAACATTTTTTGTGTACGAAATATTATATCTGTATTTTTAAACTGCAGGGGTTTGGCATGCAGGACTTAAAGCTTCTGGCTGTGATGACTTCTCTAAAAATTTTTTGTTCTAGAGGAAGTGCAGAGAAAGAATTCATAAGTTTAATTTGTTAGGATGTCTGATAGAGCAAGGAAGTTCTTAACAAATTTCAGAGCAACAATTTGTTCATCTTTTTCTGCTTTAAGGGGCTTAACAGAGATATGATTGATAGTGATTAAAGAAGCCTGCAGGAGAAAGGCAGAATCACTGCAGGGAGCCCAAGGTACAGAACAAAAGTAGCATCACACTGAATTGGAAAAGAAAGAAGTAATTTTAGATGAGTAGGTAACTGAACTGCTTCTGATAAGGTAAGTGATACAGTGCCTTGAAATACAGCCATCTTGAAAGTAACATTAGATGTATCATTGCTGAGGGTTTATTGATATATTTTTTAAGGGTTATTTGGTCATTTTAAGCATTCTTAAAAATGTGAATCAAATTATCTGTCTATTCCAAAAAATGAGGATAAATGAATGGGCTTGTGAAATGAAAAATGTTCAGGGTGGATCTGTGTTTTTATTCAGAGGTCTAGGCTCTTTCAGCCTAGCCACATTTATGCTTTGTCAATAGCAGTCATCCTCCTGCCAGCTCAAGTTCTGGCTCACAGCTGAAAACCTGCAGTTACACATTTGTGTGGATGTCAGAGGTGAGCTGCATGATGTACTGCTGTATTTTTGGCAGGTGGTGAGAAATTGGACCTGTGATGCTTAATCATCCCATTCTCAGAAGTAATGGGCTGTATTTGCTGTAGTGGATTTGCTTCCCAGCAGCCTGATCCTGTCAGGGTATCCATCACACCCTGCTGCTGTGAGCTCTGCCTGCTTGGCTCTCAGCTGCAGCTCCTGTTTGCCCTCTGCTACCTCTGCCCTGGGCTCAGAATGCTGCTGGCTCCACCAGCTACACCTTCCCATGCAAAGGCAAAGCTGTCTGGCTTCCAGACTCTGTCTGCAGTTCTCTGTGGCAGTCCCAGCCCCGTCTGTGGCCTGCAGGAGCCAGGAAAAGCTCTGAGCTGAAAGCTGGCAGGAGCTGCATGTCCCACAGCATGGGGGACAAGGGGAGTTTGCCCTTCTGTGTCACCACTGGCCAGGCTCTGCTCTTGGACATGAACCTGGGTTTATCTGGCATCTGCCAGGAAGGTCTTTTGGGAAGGAAGCACTTGGGTGCTCCACAGTGTCTCAAACAGTTCTCTTTGAGAGCTACCAGTGATGTCCAAAGACAGTCTGACCTGCTTCCTTTTCAGAGGCAAGGACTGACAAAGCTTCAGGTTCTGATGAAATTCTGGTATGTTAGAATTAGCTGAATTCCCCCTCAGCGCTTGCTGCTGTGAGCTCGTCTGGCTGGAATAATAAATTGATTTGGTATTGCTTCTTTAGATGCCAGAAATGCTAGCAACTATTCCGTAGTTTTAAAAACTAAGGTTTCACTATTTATAGCTCAATTACCTTATCTTAACCCCATCTTCAACACCTGACAGCTCTCCAGTTCTTTCCTCTCTCAGGTAGATGGCCAGTGAACTTTTTCATACTTGTAATATGTTTTCTATTATTCACTCTGGTTTTATTTATTTAGCTTTATGCTTGCAGTTTTTGAAAATATTTCCCCCCCCCCCCCCCAGTCTTTTTAGGCTCTACACTTCTCCCTGTCTATGTGTCTGTCTTAGCTGGTTATTCATTTAGATAAATTTGAAGTCTTTTCTGAGAAGTTTTTATTGGATGATGAGGTAGCAGAAAAGGAGTAATTTCCAGAGAGCCACTGACTTGCTCCACTATGTAAGAGAAGGATTAATGTTTAGAAGATTTCAAATGGCTGCACAGTGCATCCTACTGCTCTGACTTTGAGGACATTTTTCTCTGTTACAGCTGGCATCATCTGTCTTATAATTTATGTGAGGTGAACAAGCTGTTTTAAACCTGTAGCTTTGTTTAAACAGCACAGTCAGAGATTTATGATGTGTACTCTCAAGATCAATGTAGCCTGGGTATCACTGTTAGGTGTTTACCTCAAGCTTTCTGTGAGCCTTGATTGGAGTGAGGTTTATGCAATGTATGTATTGAGCTGGGGGTCACAGCTCAGGCAGTTTGTGGATATTATCAAAAATGCCATCTCCCAGAGACAATTCCTGCCTGTTTAGCTCTATCTCTTGCAGTTACTATCAGAAGGTACCAGGACTGAGAGAGTCTGGAGGTACTCTGTGTGTAGAGGAGTCAGGCTAGATTTTTGTAGCTGCTGTTTTGTCCTCTCCTTTATTCATTTGCATGCCAAGATACAGCAACATTATCAGTGAGTGGCACCTGGAGTGTCCAAGCAGGAGGTGGCTTGCCCTGGTGACACAGATTATCTGAGTCCATGTATCACCTTCCTGCATGTGCAGGAATCTTTCACATGGTGTCATTCCTGCCTCCACTGAATGTCCAAATCTGGGTGTAAAGTCTTGACATTGACAACCATGTTTACCTTCCATACTGTGCTTGATAATAATCACACAATTCTTAACCCATGGCATGTACAGCCCTGTTGAGGGTAGCTGGGGGCTGGGCAGAGAAATAAATTTGTGGGTCTTTTTACAAGTGCCTGAGAGAAATAGTCATCTCCAGCAGCAGTGGGAGCTTGATCCTGATGTGTGCTGGTTGTTTTTGTGCTGCCTTGGGGATGGCAGGAGGGGACTGGGCATTAAGCTGCCATCCCTTACCTGCTCAACATCTTCAGGGAATGCAGCAATGACCCTTCTTCCTGGCACAGCAATCTACATCAGGTGACAAAGGAGAAAATCCCCTTGCCTCTGGACTTAGACACAGCTGAGCTCTTCTGGGAGTTTTCACAGAACCCCATGGGAATTTTGCTTCCTCTGCCCAAGTTCTTTTTGTGTTGTGTATTTGTCTCTTTCTCCCATTACTTCCTTCCTGCTGTGCTGGGCTCTATAAAATTACTACACTGGTCACAACATAATTGCAAAACATCAAGAATTTATTCATTTCCAAGTAGCATAGAGTCTAAAGTTTGGCGCTGCCTTTGTGTTTCTTCATTCTCATTTTAAATCAAGCGAATTTATATACATGTTTTCAGACATCTGTATAAATTATGCAACCACTCAGGGAGTTCCCTGTTTACACACAATATTTCCAGAAGCACTCAGAAAGATTCCCACGTTTCTTGTACTGTTTCCTGTCCTTGATCAAAAAGCGTCCCAGGAAAGCGTTTCGAGGATGATTCCCATGGAAAGTCTGAAATCAAACAGCATTGGAGAGGTTGCTGCTGGGTGGTTCCCAGAGGGACAGTACACTCTCCACTGCCCCCACCCTTCCTGATGCTCTGTGCTCTGGCTGGGGGAAGGAAGGGACTGCCCAGTGTAACCTCTGTTTTGCATGTCCCACTAAAACTCATCCCTGTGTTCTGCATTTACATTTAATTCAGCAGGAAGTGAACAGGGATGATGTTCTCCATGTACATTATGGTTCATAACAAATCTGATTGTACTGTGTAACCTGTGCTAGGGGTGGTGGTGGTGGAAATACTGGTGCCTGGGCTGATGAAGCTGGAAATTGTCCTTTCCAGTTTTTCTAGGGGAAAAAGAACAAAAGTGGAGGGTTTAGAATTATATGGATTATGTGCTCTCTCTTTTTTTTCCCTTTTCCATTTTTCCCTCTTCCCCTGTCTAACTGCTAAGTGATTCCAGCTTCAAGAACACTGTGTCATGCTACTTTAGCTATACTGTTTGTGAAGTCTGTTGATCTGAAAGGATTTCTTGGCAACAATTCTGTGTAGTTTAGTCTTATTTTTCTTGTTTCAGTGACAGATGGTAATTTACTTACCTCTTTGATATTTTCCCCTGGGTTGTAGTTGCTGGGGGTGAGACCTGTTAAAGGAGAGACACAATGAAATGTTTTACCATTTAGAAATCATGAATTAGGCAAGTAATTCTCCCGTGCCATAATGCTATAGCTGACAGAGGTCTCAGACTGGAATGTCCAAGGGTAACCTATTGCTTCCCAAACCATCCATTGCCACTGATTCTGCACTTTCTGCAAGTACTGATGTTTTGTCAGACTGCTATTTTTTTCTGTCTGCCAGCTCCTCTTAGGCCAATCTTCTCCTTGCCCTGGTTTTGCTCTCTGGAAGTTTTGCAGCACTGATTTGGAGAATTCATGAGGTAGTGTTGAGCTGCATGCATGGCTGCTCAGCAGCTTTCCCCAAAATCCCAGTTAACTGAATGACAGCTGTTTGTTGCTTACATATAATGTATTTTAGCAAATACCTGGGAGCTGGGTGTGATATCTGTGGGAGCTGGAGGTGTGAACCATGGGCACCCTCCTATTGCTGTGGTAACTCCTCACCTGCTCTGCTGTCCTCAGTCAGTGTGCCCAGGAGCTCTGGCAGGAGCTGGAGCAGGGAGGTGCTGCCCAACCTCTCCAGGTTTAACCTCGAATCTTCATCAGCTGCCAAGGGAAGAGGGCAGAAACAGGCACAGGGTGAGTCTTTTGCTTTGCATCCCTGTTTCAGTGTCTCAGGGGATTTCTGATCAGGTTTGCTGGCCTCACCTGTCGAAGATTTCATGAAAGCACCAACCATCCATCCTTATTTAATTATTGTAATAGGGTATAGTTGGGTTTGTATTCCTTTCCTTCCAAAGCTTTGAGAAAAGGTATCTTCCTGATGTTTATCTCAGGTTCTTATTTCTCTGGCAGAAGTTTTGTTACGAAAGCTTTTGACCAAAAGCAGTCCCTCCTGTCACTTGAGGTACTCAACCTCTTTCTTCCACTACACAGCCCAGACGTGTATGTAATTTTAAACATTTTACTTTAGTTCATTTCTTTATCTACTAGTTCCCTATGCTGCAGCTTTCCTATGGATAAAGACAAAACCTCCTGTTCAAGACCTATTAACCTGCTCAGTTTTGCAATTGCTAAATGCAGAACAAGTTGTGGAGGGGCAGGAACAAAGGTAGGAAAACTTAACAACTTATTTTCTCAGCTGGGCTTCTTGGTGTGTTTCAGTCATCCCTCTTTTAACGAGTGTATCAGTACAGATGTTACTAGTTTCTCCAACACAGAAGCTTGCTGGTAGCTGATAGAATTAATTTGTTTATGCATAAAGAATTCAGAATTCTGTGGCTAGCCTGTGTCCTGAGGCAAGTTGCCAACAGAGCCCCTTAACAGTGCAATATTCCAGGTAACTTGTGTTTTTGTAATCTGAGCAGTAAATTTCATCTTTGCTAATACACAGCAGACATCCAAACTTGTGGGCAACCAGAGGGTGTCATTATCAAACACTATTTGTGTAGATGAATATAATTTTGTAATTGTACTTGTAGGTGACCCTTTGGAGTTTCAGTTGTTCTGACATTCAGGGATGGGTGTGACTGTGGAGCTCCTCACATGGATATGTAAGATAATAAACTGAAAATAATCTCCCAACATTTAAAAAACTTGAACAAAGATCAGGAATTTGAAGAGGTGGGACATGCCTGGTTCATTCTCTGCAAAAAAAAGACATTTGCAAAGGACAGCAGGGATTTCATTACAGGACTCAAAATAAGAATACAAAAAATTCCCAGTGCTTTGTGGAAACAATCTGTATCTCTGGCCATGGATTATTCTTTAAATCCAAGCTGTGCTAGCAGGTAAATTTGCTTTGAGATTTAAAAAAGGAAAAACCTAACCTAAAACCAACCTTCTTTAAGACAGTTCCTTTTCTGTCTTCTCCCTCCTAGAGACTCTTTATATTAGCAAGGAAGATCTAAGAAGCACAGTGACTTGAACTTAATGCAATAATGGTTAGAGCCAGCTATGATGTGACAGATATTACTCATATTGAGTCAGGGGTACCTGTAAATGCAAATTGCATTGTGGAAGGCTTGAGGAGATGCTGGCTTAGAGAGTCCAAGATTTTCAAAGCAGCCTGGGGACTGCTGATACCTATAAAGCAGCACAGCAGCTGCTGCAAAGCAGGTAAGAACAGCCACTTCTAATAGTCAGCTTTATGCAATAACTTCTGGGTTGGTTTGCCTGTTCTTTCAGAGCTCATTTCAGAAAGTCTTCCAGTACCAGTCAGGTCTGATGATAGTAACCTTCCAGATTCTGCTGTGCATCTTTTCTGAGCCATTTCAAACTTGAGCATTGCCTTACTCAAGCAAAGATTTATTTTTGCCTGGGCTGAATGGAATCTGAATTAGTGCAAACAAAAAGCATTCTTAATACATAGGAGTGTAAGAGATTTGCCTGTTCTTGATGATTGCAATAGGTTCCCCCCTTTTTAAACACAAAATAGCTTATTTCAAAGGATAGAAACAGGAGAGACTGTACAGCCAAGTTTCTTTAAGTTACCCAACGCCTATGAGTGCTCAGACACTGAATACCAGCTCACATTCAGTGCTGCAAGGCTCAGACACCTTTTTCTCCTCAAAGCTTCCATTTGTTTCCTGGATCTCAAAGCAGCAGGGGTAAATATTTGGGGCACCCAGCCTCCCCATTGTACAAGACCAGCACCCACTGCTATGTCCCTTGTGCTGCTGGTGTCCCTCAGCTTTTCCTACAGCTGAGCAGCACAGGCAGGCCCCTTGGACAGCACACCTGCTGCTTTTCTGGTTTGATGCTCCAACCCCTGCATGATAACCATGACAATCAAAAGACTCTTACCTGAGTGTTGATAAGACATCTCACTGGCATTGATGATGGGGAGAGACAAGAGAGGACAGGAGAAGCTGACAATAATGAGACAGCAAAGTATCAGTTTATTCATCGTTGCTGTGTTGGACGTTTCGTTGTGTCCAACCCTGTCACTCAGAACTCCTGTCTAGCTGTAGCCTCAGCTCCCAGTTTCTCCCATTATATAGCCACTCATGACCTCATAAATACCATCATGTTCTCTCCCCCCTTTCAAAAAAATATCCAATGAATTTATTGCCCATTGATTCTAAATGGAAACCACTTTGCATTGATGTAATTTTTCAAGGTAACAGTTCATAGACAATAAATTTACTGTCTTATAGCTTGGTGTACAAAATGGATATTATATCAAACCAAGCACAGTAAAGTTTATAAATCTGGCATTTAAAAAAAAGTAACTTTCAGTTATAAATCATGAGTTAACAAAGGGTCAGACGTTGGTTGAAATGACCAGGGCAATAGACAGCTGATTTATGAGCCTTAGCAGTCTTGACGCAAAGGGTCTGATATGAAATGCACTTTTTTTCCCCTTCTCTTTTGTGAGATGGATGAATGTGTTGTGTTGTATTTGTTGTGCCAGAAAAAAAGTAAAAAAGAGAGGGAGTTAAAAAAGCTTGTTAACTTACAAAGATAATACTAGGATAATTCAATTTTTTTCATTTGTTTTGCTCCCCCTTGCAGAATTTCACATCTATTTATTTGGGAAGACCTCATCCAATGGTGCCCTAGAGAATTGTCTTGGCAAAGGAAGTACAGCTTCCATCTGGAGACTTCTTGGTACATATAAACTACTTTGGTTGATGTTAAACACAGGTCCCTCTGTAGACTGGAAGACTGTTTTCCATTTCACTTATCTTCTCTTTCAGTTGGAACTAACTACTTAATTCTAAGTATGTTAGCAAGGTTTTCCCCCTGTTTGCCTATTGCTACCACAGGAGTTGCCTTATGTCATCTCATCACTTTAGTCCTTGTTTCCCTCCATCTAGCATATTTTGTTTCCTTTAATTACAATTTGATTTATCATCTCACAGAGCAAGGGCTGACTAGACTGGTCCCTCACCTCCATTCTCTATGCGGTGTCATATCCAACTCTATAGAGTCTTGAAAATGACAAAAAAAGGTAAGTTTATGGCAATATTCTTTCCTTTTAATGGTAAGAAGATAATACCTCTTTGTAATAAATTGAGGTTTGTTGCTTTTCTGCCTCTCTACTCAACTCTTTTTGTCTCCAAATGCTCTTCAAAATACTATGAAATCCAACTAATGTTAAATTTGTTTCCTTATGCTGAATTTTGTGATAAGTTTAAGTTGCAAAAGGTGTCAACTTACCTGCTTTTCATCTTTTTTTTTTTATTAGCATTTCCTGTCAAAGATTAATTTTTATTTTGTACATCCTGTGACCCCTAGGACTAATTTCAAATTGGCTACATCAGTCATATAGAAAAGAAGTATTTCTGCTGCAGGTCTAACTCCAGGGGAGCCGGCAGCCCATGGGTGGGCTAAGGCTAAACACAGTGGGCTCCCAAAGAGGCTGAGTTTGGAAAGCACCTCTGGAAATCTGATATTCTAATTCCCCTGCTCCAGGCAGGGTCAGCCAGAACAGTTGGTCCAGAACTGTGTTTAGTCAGGTTTGAATAGATCCAAGGATAGAATGGGATAGAATTTCAAAACTGAGCTTGACAATGCCCTTGGCATCCCCATGAGAGTTCAATGCTGTGATCTGAGTGCACAGCTGGGGTATTGGAGAGGTGGGAAAGGACCTGCAGAGGTCCTATCAGCCTAAACTTCTCTAAACTTCCCTATGTGCACAGAGAGGGCTGGTATTTGGCTTGCCTTGGCTATTGAACATATGCTTCAGGTATCTGAACTACAAATCCTGTTTCTCTGGACTTTTCTTTGCTGATTGCAACTTTTTTTTTTCACTTCTCTTTAATGTTTACAACAAAATAATTTTTCTACAGAATTAACTTAATGTGTTTCATTCCCCTTTCCCTGTGCTTCCCTATGAGAGAGATAAGTAGCAAGAGAGGAATTCTCTCTCCTCATCTGAGTCATGCAGCTCTTCCAAAACTGCAGACAGTAATTAGGTCTGATTTGATGCATGATCTCACTGTTGGTGCTGGATGCTCTGTACAAATGCTTCTCCTTCAGTGAACTATCAATGACAATGGTATTATCAATATTCACCCTAGGCATCCTCCAAGGAAAGCTAATGAAGCACTCTTACCAGCAACTGCTGTCCTTTGTCTTTCCTCAAGAAAGACTCAGTCTCTCTGAGCCATCGTGGAGTGCGTCATGCTCAAGTTGGGCAACCTGCCCGCAGCCTATTGCCTCTGCTGAGCTCTGAAGTTGTCACTTAGCCACTCTTTCCTCTCCCAAAATGTCAAAGGCATCTCCCTCGGGTGACAGTGCAAACGTCATCATGCCAGGCGAGGAAACAGCTCATCCTAAACAAAGGTACACAGCCCCAGATGCAGGGGAGAGGGGAGTCAATGGGAATGGCACTTGGAAAACTTGGAAATGGATTTGAAACTCTTCTGCAGTAGTTCGTGGGGAAAGTTTTCCAAGTCCTTATTTATGATTATTTAGTCTTTGAAGTGCCTCAGGGCAGCAGTAGATAGAATTTGTTCAGTAATTTGTCTAACCCTACTACTGCAATTTATCTAAGACATAAATATATGTTCAACTATCCTAAAAGATTATCCTTCATTATCAGAAGAAACAATAATTCCTAGTTTAATATGATGTCTCATAAGGAACAAGTTGCTAGTAAAGCAAAGACAACTTTAAAAAAATAAGACTCAATGAAACCAATCACAAACATCCCCAAAAATTATCTACTTCTGTGTAAAACAGTACGGATGAAATGTGATCTATAATGCAACAGTTCTTCCCCCTCTTGCAAAGTGCTTTATGACAAGCAAGCATGAGTTGTTATTAGTCAAATATTTGTGACAGTTGGCAAAACCAGGAACTGGAGAAGGTGTGATTTACCAGTAGCATTTGTATGAGGGACTTCTTCAGAGGATGTAATTTCTAGTGTAAAACTTTAGCTTGAATTTAGTTTACAAGAAGAGAGGTATACAGTAGAATGATTTTGTATTGGCACTGTAATTGCAGATGAGCTTGTTATTGTATGAATACCCATCTCTTCCTTGAATTTACTACCATTTTTGACTTAACATGTTGCTTCAATGAGTTATACATGTTGGCTGGAAAAACATTTGCACTGTTATTAATTTTTCTGGTAAGGCCTATTGTATAGGGGTTTGGGCTTTTTTGCTTTGCTGTCACTGCAGATATCTGTTCTTCTTAATACCTAAAAAGTTTATTTTCACTTAAAGTTTAACATTTTAGCTGATTATTCAGCTATGTAACATGATTATCTGATCTATTTTGCATACTGAAATAGCTATATTGTTAGATCATATATGCAATAAGGTGGTTTTTTTTCCTGCTACCAATTACATTGCCCTATTTATACTATGTCTTTTAATGTGTGCTGAAAATAGCCTTTTTTTGAGAATAAGGAAGCCAAAGGAAAAAACTAACCATAACCTGCTGTTAACATTTTTCTTGAAGATGCTTCCTCTGTTCACTGTGTGTGAGCTGTAATGCATAGGAGTATTTAATCTTCAAAATTTCTTTCAATGTTTTGTAATACTTCTGAGAGGTTCTGAGGTGGGTTGAAGGTGTGTAGGTGAGTATGTGCTTGCCTGGACACACACCGCTGTGTGATGAAGAGGATGTGTCCTTAGGCCTCTCTGAAGATATTCTATTTTGCTACAGAATTGGCAAGGTCTAAAACTTGAGTGCAGGATCACAGCTGCCAAAACACTTCTCCTTTGCAGTATGGTTTCCACCAGTCTGAGGGGAAAAAGCCCTCTTCTCTTTGGCCCTGCTGGGCTGGCCCACTGTAGTCTGGGTACATTCTCCAAGTGAAGCTTGACAGACTGGGCCCTGGTTCCCCTGTCCTCTCAGCACTGCAGAATTCCCAACCTGAACCTTCATGCTGCTTGACATGAAGGAAAGTAAATCTGGCATGACTGAGACTTGGAAATCCAATCAATATCTCATGGGAATTGAATTCTGGATAACGCAGCTGCAAACAGAGGAGCAGAAACTGGATCTTGAAATAAGGTTTCTTTCACCAAAAAAAAAAAAAAAAGTAATGCAACTAACTACGCAATTACAGTTTATTTTTAAAACTGAAATTATGACAGCAGGGTGTGTAAGGAAAGAGAGGAACACATCTGCTGCAAGGCTGGAATTTTCTCTGTACCTATCACCTGCAATCTCAAGGTATCCCAAATAATCTGTTCAACTCAAATAAGAAATCATGATCTGGATAAAAGCAAATTAAAAACTTCTTTATTTCATTTTTCTGGGCATTACACTGGTCATCAGAGAAAGGAGCAGAGAGCAACCTTGCTGGAAGGCACAGGCTGTTGGTTAGCTCTGTCCATCCTCCTTTCACCAGTCCCAGCTGCAGAGCAAGCAGGAGGTTTGGGCTCATTTTGGGGGAGGCACACACCTTTCTGTCACACTGCTGCACTTGGAACCGGTAAAATTTCCCAATCTGAGTTTCTTTATTGCAGAAAACTCTGTCACGAGACATTTTCAAGGTCTTGACAAATATTCTTCACAAGGTCTTCTTTACAAATATTTCAGTAATGCGGGGTAGTCCGAATCAGCTCTGAGCTAGCCATGCTCCAGTCCTTTCTCCCTGAGGTGGGGGAGGAGTGTGGGGACAGAGGGGAGTCGGGAAGAGCAGGGACAGGGTGGGGATCACAGAGGAGTTGGGAAGAGCACAGGGACAGGAGTTGGAAAGAGCAGGGATAAGAGTTGGGAAGGACAGGGAGGAGTTGGAAAGAGGAGGGACAGGAGTTGGGAAGGACAGGTTTGGGCTGGGTTTGGGTTTGGGAAGGGTCCAGGGTCGGTGTGGGTTTGGCTGGGTTTGGGGGGCTGGGATGTGTGTTTGTTTTGGGGAGGTCGGTGTGTGTGTTTGTTTTAGGGGGGTTGTGTTTATTTTAGGGGAGTCGGTGTGTTTGGGTTTGAGGCTGCTGGTGCATTTGGGCTTGGGGAGGTCGGGGTGTGTGTGTCTGGCTGGGTTTTGGGGGGTCAATGTGTGCGTGTTTGGTGAGGTTGGGGGGGTCAGTGTGTTAGGGTTTGGGGGTGTTTGTGTTTGGGTGGTCAGTGTGTGTGTGTGGCTGGGTTTGGGGGTGTTGGTGTTTGTGTTTGGGTGGTCAGTGTGTGTGTGTGGCTGGGTTTGGGGGTGTTGGTGTGTTTGTGTTTGGGGGTTGGTGTGGTTTTTGTGTGTGGCTGGGTTTGGGGGTGTTGGGTGTGTTTGTGTGGGTGTGTTTGGGGGAGTGTACAGGTTTGGGAATGTTGGTGTGTTTGTCTTTGGGGTGTCGTGTGTGTTTGTGTGGCTGGGTTTGGGGTTGTTGGTGTGTTTGTATTTGGGGTGTCGTGTAAATATTTGGGTTGGGTTTGTGAGGGGTCAGGGTGTGTTTGGTTGGTTTGGGGGGTTGGTATTTGGGTTCGTGGGAGCTGGTGTGTGTTTGGGTTTAGGGGAGTCAGTGTGTTTGTGGTTGGATTTGAGGACGGTGACTGTGTTTCTGCTTGGTTGGGTTTGGGTTTTTCTTCATTTTTCTCTTCTGAAAAAAGGTTTTATCTCTGTTGCCTTCTTGCATGCACCCATGTTTTCAGCTAAGTGACTCTTATTTGGCTTTTTGAAGAATGACTTTGTATAATCAAGAGGCTTCTTACTGTGGAGGAAGTACCCATACCATGTATTCCTTAGGCATTGTTGTTTCTTGGGTATCTTCACTGGTAGGAGTCAGCATCGCTGCAGGCACTGGGAGTGTCTTGGAGGCTCAGCCTGCTAAGGAGCAGCCCAGCAGTGAGTGGATCAAAGCAAAGGAGACAGGTCAGGACAGAGCTGTTATCCAGGAGTGAGTCTTGCATGAGGGCTGTGATCTGCTCTGCTCTCTCCTTTACTGCCACCATCTGCCTTCTGCTGTCACCGCTGCTCTCTTGGGTTTTCTAGAAGCAATCAGGTCTTGTTCTCACCATGAGAAGCTTGGAAGACCTGCCTTTTTATGTCATTTAAATCTCTGAAATCAGAGCTAAAGCATTTTGTGCGG
Organism: Taeniopygia guttata; assembly: GCF_048771995.1. Taxonomy (NCBI): domain Eukaryota; kingdom Metazoa; phylum Chordata; class Aves; order Passeriformes; family Estrildidae; genus Taeniopygia; species Taeniopygia guttata. The sequence goes on from NC_133046.1 coordinate 3,915,809, forward strand.
GCTTTTGGCCTTGACAGGGCTTTTATGTAGCAGCCCCTTTGTTAGTCCTTTCTTATGCCTTGTTCCATTTCATGTTCTAATTTACCTTTCCTCTCTCTTCCCCCTGAGCTCCTGTCTCATCTCTGGCTGTCTGGTCACATTCACCACTGTTGCAAAGAGCTGGTGCCAGTTCACTGTTCTTGCCTTGCACACCAAGCTGGCTGCACTAAATGTATCCCTCAACAGTTTTGTCAGCAGTCCATGGTGTATTTTTCTTCTTAAAACAATAACATAGTCTTCCTGAGGTTTAATTTAGGTTGTAATAAAAAATTATCAAGCTAATCCTGCTGCAGAAATAGGTGTGATTGCTGCATACTATGACATTTTTCAGTCCTGTTTTGTTCTTAAACTTACAGTATTCATTATTTTAAGTAGAGTATTAAGGAGTTTTCCAAACAAATTGTTTCCTGGAGGCTGCCTACACAGATATGTACTCAGCTGAGGATTTAAAGGAATAAATTCCAGCTTAAGATTTCTGTCTCCTAGGGCTACAAATGCAATTTTTTCAAAAACTGGTACTACTAATGTCAAAAAGGGAAGCAGCAATTCACTGCTGATTTTTTCCTTAGTACTTTGGATGATGGAGTGGGCAGGCCAGGCTGTTGTCTTATACTTTCTCTGGCCCAGAGTGAAGAAGTACAGAAACAGTAAAGTAGCAAATTGCAAGAAATGGATAAGGCATAAAAATCACCTTCCAGATTTCCCTGCCTGAGACTACTTCATACTCTGTAAATTGCATGGTGCTCTGACTCATTTAGTTTCTTACTACAAATCATTTAGTTGGAGACTTAGTAATATTTTACTATCTGTTCGTTGTTTTACTGTCTGCCCTGTTTCATTTTCTAAAAGAGCTAGAGGATAAGGACTTTAATCTGCAGTGGTGATAGAACAAAACAGTTTTGTCAGGGGTGTCCTTGTGCTTTTTAAAAATTTTTTTTCTATCTATCTTTTCACATTTGGTGTACTTATGTTCTTCCTGTTTTTATCACAGAGGCTTAGGATTACTTATCACTCCAATATCCATAGCTGATATCAGAGGACAAATTTCAGGTAGTTCAGTGTGTGGGCAGGAGCCACTGACTAATTAAGAGGAATGCTAATAATCATTGGCATTTAGCTGTCGTCCACTTAGCGTAGGCAGTAAATGAATGGCGCACAAAAGCAGACTTTATTTTTTTTACTTTCTTTTCTGGCTGCATAATCCCTTTAATCCTTTGCTATCAGAGGTTTTTCTTAATTAAATGGAATCTCTGCAGGCTCAGTGATTCACATTTCAGGGCAAATACGTGTATTTAACGGGGGAGGGTTGGCATAGGTCTCACTGGGCAACTTGAGGTTTAAAACAGTTCTTCCAAGGCTGTTTTGTAAATGAATGTGTTTTCCTTGGCAGTCAGCCGTGTAGGAACTTCACTGTTTAAGAGCTGTATTCCAGCTTAGCAAAGAATTCCTGCTGCAAGCATTAACTGATTTCCTTGTGATCATTGACTGATCTTGACTGGGGTAGAAAACTGTCCCTGGGAATGGGAGTGACACAGAGGAGCAGGAATTAACAAAGGTGAAGGAAGCAGATGTCAGATCTTTGCCTTTTGATGGGGCCAGTTGAATGTTTCTTGCTGCAATGGGATCAGAATCCTCTTTCCAATTCCCACAGGATATCTATGATATAAGAGGGTTCTAAAGAGCAGTGAGTCTTTAGTTGGATACTCTTATTCTTTTGCTAAGTGTGCATCTTTTATGAGTCAGAATTGTTACAGACTGGACCAATTCACTTGGTTATTTCTGAGCAGGCCTTCTACAGAAATTAAGAAACAAGGAAGATAAAACATGCTTGGAAAAGCTAGGATCTGTGGCCCTGAGCGGACAGCTGACTGTAAAAATTCAGAATATCAAAGGATAAGTCCCAGACAGGAGCTGCCCCCACCTCATACTTGTGCTGCCCTGACAGTCCCAGGGGAGCCCTGCAAACTGACATCAGGAACCTGGACTGGTGAGTTTTCTTTCCCAGGGAAAAGAGCCGATGTTTGCAAACGTTATTTGGTTCTTATTTATAAACGTGTCTGCTTTTAAATGTATTTGAAGTCTTTCATAGAAGTATAAATTTGCCAATCTCTTATGCTGCTTCTGTGGCCAGGTGATGTGCATCGTTGTGAAATGCTAATGTATCATCTGCACATATTTGACGACAGATGTTTGTCCCAACAAAATCTGTTTATCATTAATTCGGGACTCAGTACTCTCAAATGACACAAGTCACAGGTAAGATTATCCACATAATTCTTTGATTGAAAGGTTTTTTCTAACATTTTATTCAGAATGTACTTCTGTGAATGACTATTCCCTGAAACAGTCCAGAACTCCAGTTTTGGTGGAAATGTGTCCTTTCTGGTCACTAAGCAGATTCATTTCTGCTTCAGCTATGGTACAGACAAGAAGGGGTTTGCACTTTATTTGAAGCATTTAAAAATATATGCAGAATTTATTAGCAACATGTAAAATTCCCACCAGATATTTTGAGTTACAGGATGTGTACATTAATTGTCTACATTATGTAGACAAGCAAAACTGTTCTTTTTATCTTCTTCTAAGATAAAGTCAGCAGTGACTAGATATAGTTAATGATGCAAAGGTGACTCTTTGATTTATAAATAGATAGCTTTTTAAATAGTTTGGGGCTTTTCATGTGTCCTGTTCAAGCCTTCAAGTTTGTGTTTCTGTCGTTAATAATCACTCAGTTCTCAGGGTTTAAAGTACCATTAGAGAGAAGACTTGAGCTAGGGATAAAATAAAAATAGTTCACAATTCAGTCTTTTTACAGTTTATTTTCTCACGATATAAAACTTAGTATTTTATATTTACTTGTATGTAAGTTTATCAAAATGTGTAAGCGTGGCTTGGTGAAAATAATCTGCTATTGTAATCTGCTGAATTAAGAGATGGCTTGCTGTTGTTCAAATGCAAAATCACTTTCTCTTGCATTGAAATCAGAGAGAAGAAAATCACCCTTAACCTGCATATTGATGTGTTTTCATTTTCTTTTTTGAATAACATTTACTGAAGTAATAAAATGTGTGAGGTTTGTAAATGGTTAAAAACAGTGTTGCGAATGTGGTGACTCAAACACACATTTTCTTTTTTCTCAAGACCAAAGTTAAAAGTGTTTGATCAGAGAGACAAATACAGTGTCTGATGTTAAAATCTTTCCAACCTCAGTTACAAAAATAGTACCACAAAGATATCACACTTCCAGCTGCCATGTACATAACGTCAACTGGAAGATCAAAGCTGAATGATGTAGGGCTGAGGGTGGTGCAGTCCAGCTGCAAAGTCACAGCTATTTCTAAGTTCAAGTCAACCACAGCTTCTCTCAGTGTTTCCACTGCCCCCCTCAAGCCAAGCAGAGTGACACAACAGCAGATGCTGCTGTGGAGCACTTTGCAGCTCAAGATTTTCACGGCTTCCTTTCCCCTGTGTGTGAGGATGGGTGCAGTGGTGAGGCCAGGGATGTTTCCAAGGGTGATGGGATGGAATGAGCTCCATCTGTATTTGCACACAAACCCCAGGACTGCTGGGTTTGGGCCAGACTTTGGGAGGAGCTGCTCCAGACTCAAGAGGATGGCTAGTAGTAAGAGATTCTGAGTGTCACCAGTGACTCTACAATGTGTTACAAATCTCCTTTTTAGCTTCAGATACTTTTGGAATGCAATTAAATTATGGCTCAGGTAACATTAATGAGGGACCAGAAAACTATTCTGCACTTCTGTTAGAGCTTTTAAATGCAGTACTTCTTTCTACATGTAGATCAAGAACCACTTCTTAGAAATATCCTTACTTCTAGAGGAAGAAAATCAGCAAACTGCTTTGGAGGGTTTTTTTATTATTTTTTAAAGAAATATTTAAAAAAGCATTTTTCCCCAGTGGCTGGGCTATTTACTGCTCACTCAGGTGCTGACACGTGCTGTATTTACATAAACAGATTCTTGTTCTGTGTTCCAAAAGAAAAATCAAATGTGGCTGACTTGGACAGTTCAATTTTTAGTTCATCAGAAGATCTCTCAATTCTGTGGACTTGCCAGGATTCTGATATTCACCTTGTTCTTCCTCAGGGAAGTGGCAGCTGCAGGCATCATCTTCTTGAACTGACTGTTCAAGTGTGTGCACTGAAGAAAAAAAACCAGATTTACAGAATCAGTTGAGTTGGAAAAGACCTCTGAGACCATTTAGTCCAACCTTTGACCATACATGTTGTAAGCCAGACCAGAGCTCTGAGTACCATGTCCAGTTGTTTCCTGAACACCTCCAGGGACAGTGACTCCACCACCTCCTGCGTAGCCCATTCCAATCTTGAACAACCCTTTTTGGGAAGAAATTCCTCCTCATCTCCAACCTGAACCTCCGCTGGTGTAGCTTAAGGCTGTGTCCTCTTGTCCTGTCACTGGTTGCCTGGGAGAAAAGACTGCTCCCCATCTAGCTACAACCACATTTTGGGGTGTTGTAGAGAGCAAGGTCTCCGATCCTTCTTCTCTCTTGACTAAACAACCCCAGTTCCCTCAGCTGCTCCTCAAAGACTTACCTTCTAGATTCTTCCCCAGCTTTGTTACCCTTCTCTGGACTCACTCCAGCACCTCAATATTTCTTGAAGTGAGTGGCCCAGAACTGGACAAATGTCCCCTTTCTCTTTCATTTATTCAGCCATCCTATTTCACCATCCCTCAGTCACAAATGCAGGATGTCAGAAAGAAAATCTTCCAAGTTATTCTATAATCTGAAATTATTCCTCTACAGCATGTATATCTGATAAAACTAATTTATCATACTTTGTTTTCCCTAATTTGGCAGGGCCTCTGGTGCTCTGTTTGTCATGGCAATAAAAGGAACACCAGCATGAGGGAAATAGATTTTTGGACTGCTACGGTCTTCTGCGTATTTAGAGCTACACTAGAAGATTCAGACCTTATCCTTAGAACAGAGGAAAGGAAGAGAGAGAGAACCCCCCCAAAAAACCAAACAAACCAACTATAAACAACATTGAACAGAATCAGCTTCATCTTTGTGCTGAACTCTTGGGCTTGCTCAGGATTTACTGTCCCTCAGAGGGGAGTGCTGGATTCAGGCTGACTCTGCAGCTGTGTAGCAGCACACCCTGACTGATGTCCCTCTCCTGCTGCAGCCAGAGCTCCGGGACACTCACCCCAGGCCATGTGTCCTCTCTGTGAGCACAGAGAACTCCCAAGTGTTACAGCCACACAGGCCAAGGATGATGCTTGGAAGTCATAAACTGAACTGATCTTTAACTGGAGCAGCTGAGTTTTTTCATCTCTCACAAATAGTCCACTTCTAAGGAAAAGCATGTACTTGACCTAACACCCACAGTGCTTTCTGCAATAAAAATTCCAAAACTGTTTCCCTTTCAGTTGCTTCTGACTTACAAGACCAAACAAAAAAACAAAGCTATTGCCAACTACTTTTGTAAGGCACTTAACTTGGATTCCTGACTTCTGTCTAGTTTCAAAAACAAAAACTGAAGAGCACATTTATCTTACTTTTCTTGAAGACGGTGTGTAGTTTCTTTTTCTGCCAGACACTGAAGCAGATGCACAAAGGCAGTAGAAACACTATGCACGACAGCCCAGCCACAGCGAGAGAAATCCTGATCATGTCTGTCTGAACATCCTTCCCTAGGAAATAAATAACATTCTCTAAGCGTATTAACAGAACAAAGTTCTACTGCTCTTGAATTAGCTGAAAACTTTGTCTCCCATTCTGCTTCTGGATCAGTCTGCAACACTGGAAATGCATAAAAGGATTTTTAAATGGAAGGCTTTAAATAGAAGGTGAATGAGCTACAGTATGTTTAAGTAGGTCACAATTCTTTACCTCCATAAGCAATATTACACAATGGCTTACCTGGAACAGTGATAGAAAATGGAATTTTGAGAGATGTTGTAGGTATAGTAGTGACTGAAGTGAAATTAACTGAAGCGTCTTTGCAAATGACATCTTTTGCTGGAGTTCCAGGCTCCAGGACTTGGTTCCCAGAGCACCTGAAGGACATCAACAGCAAAATGGGGAAAAGAAAGAATTTTAAAACTTCAGTCAAGTTTAACAGCTGTAGCTTTTTTTTTTTTTTAAGTTTACTTACATTGTCCAGTTTTTACAGGAGCCATTGGGCTGATCATTAAAGGTTCCGTAGCGGCAAGCCTGGCAACCTTCAACAGACAAGGATAGGTAAAATTGTACAAGATAACATTTAAAATGCAACATATTAAACATTATTTTTGCCTGCTTGTACAATGTCAAAATTACTACTTCATAAGCTGCTCTGAGTATGCAAGGCAAGTCTTTCCTTGTCAGTCACACACCAGTACAGTACTTGGCCAAAAAACCAATTGATTTGGCACAAAATGCCACAAACCACGCTTAATTCCAGAGTTCCCAGTTCAGTTTCCCTCATGCTGGCAGCCAAAGAACTGCCATGCAAAGGGAACTAACTGGTGATTAGAGCTTTAGTAGGGCTCAGTGTGGTGGGTTTTTCTGCTCCTGAGCTTACTCCACACACCGTGCACAGTGCTTAGCAGCAGTGGCAGCTCTTATCTTGCGAGGTCCTTCCTCTATCTGCTTCTGCACTGTGCAAGAGGCAGTGCAGTGTGTCTGGTGCAGGATGCAGAGGGGCTTTCAGCAGCTGGGGAAAGGTGATCCTACCGTTCCTGGTGCTCTCCTGGCCCACGCCACAGCTTCGGATGCAGTAGGTGCAGCCATCACCGCCGCAGCGATAACCCTCCTTGCACGTGCATTCAGCATCACTCGTTGAGGAACACTTTTTCAAATACTGAAATAGTCCTGCAAGAGGAAGACCAGTTTTAGGCTACAGCGTGGTGCAGCAAAGGCTCGGACCTTTGCTCGCACAAGAATCAGGCTGGCGGCTTCGGCAGAAGCCCCGCAGACACGCAGCCGGGCAGGTGCCAGCCCGGGCACGTCGTTGCCACGGGAGGTCCCAGCAGGGCTGGTGGCATCGCCGCCGGTACCTTGGCACTGCCGACACATCCTGCAGCTGCCGCGTCCCGCCGCGCTGGAGAAGGTGCCGGCCGGGCAGGGCTGGCAGGACGCGCCCGCTCCCCGTCCGCAGTCGGCGCTGGCTACGAACGTACCTGCGGGCCGAGACACGGCGGTCACCGCGGGCCGCGCCCGGCACACCCCGCCCCGGCACGGCCCGGCCCGGCCCGGCCCTTACCCGCCGGGCAGTGAGCGGCGCACGGCAGCGCGGCCGCGGGTGCCGGGCTCAGCGCCAGCGCCAGCAGCGCCGCGGGCAGCAGCGCCCGGCCCGGAGCCATAGGTCGGAGCGGGGCGGCGCGGCCGGCGGGACTGCGCGCTGCGCTCCCGGCACCGGCCCTTAGCGGCCGCCCCCGAGGGGTCCGGCTGCGTCATCCCGGGGCGGCGGGGAAACCCCGGCCGGGCGGGACTTCCCGGACCCTCCCAGAGGCGCGACCCCTCAGCTCTGCCGGGCAGCGCCCGCAGAGCTCTCTCAGCGCTGCCGGTCAGCTTTTCACCAGTGGGGCTTCCCGGTGAGTGTGGCCTGGAATCCCCGGGAGGTGAAAGGCGAGAGGCGGGGCTGGCAGACCGCAGCCGTGCCGGAGGTGCTGAAACCGCACGGGCACCGCAGGGACCGGCGGAGCGCCCGGAACCGCCGGTACGGGAACGGCGCGGCCGCGGCCCCGCCCCCTGCGGGCCCTCGCAGCCAATCCCGTGGGTCGGCCCCGCCCCCTGCACATCCCCGCAGCCAATCCCCGCAGCGCGATCCTGTCCCTCAGCCGGGCCCGGAGCGCGGGCAGGAGCAGACGCGGTGAGCGGTGCGCAGTGCGCAGTTCGGTGCTGCGTTATAACGCATCTTCCGTGGGTGTGTGCCCGCCACACGGGCAGCCAGAGCAGCGCCCAGCCTGTCCAGGGTTCTGAGCGGAGTCCGCTGTGGGCAGCACACAAAGCGCCCCGTGCCGGGAGCTGAACCCCGCCCCGATCCCAGCAGAGCCCTCAGCCAAGTCCTTCCCTGTGACCGGCTGCCTCCCCTGGCCTCCAGCTGCTCTGCCGGAGCTCTCGTGAGCCCGGCCCTCAGGAGCCAGACCGGGCTCTGCCAGCACGGCAGAGCTTTGCAGCCCTAAAGGTCCCCGTTAACAGCTCTGTCTGTCTGGGCTCGGCTGTGCTCGGTGCGTGCGGGGCGGCGGCGGCAGCAGCAGCTTGGTTGGCCGGAGGAGGTGACTTTGTCTTGGTGGGGCACCAGAGCACTCTTTGCGCTCCGAGAGGCCGTGAGAAAAGCGGGGCGGTGCCGGGGCAGTGCCGGGGCGGTGCCGGGGCGGAGCCGGGGCGGTGCCGGGGCGGTGCCGGGGCGGAGCCGGGGCGGAGCCGGGGCGGTGCCGGGGCGGTGCCGGGGCGGAGCCGGGGCGGTGCCGGGGCGGAGCCGGGGCGGTGCCGGGGCGGTGCCGGGGCGGTGCCGGGGCGGAGCCGGGGCGGAGCGCCCCAGAGCCGCCCGCGGCCCCGCTGAGGTGAGTGGTGCCGCCGGGCCGCGGAGCTCTGCCGGGCGGGCGGGGGGTGTCGGTGTGGGCGGAGGGTTCGGCGGCCGGGCCGGGTGTGGTTTCGGTGCCCAAGCAGCCGCCTTACAGGGCACGGAGCTCCGCCGTGCCCGCGGGGAGGCCTCGGCCCCGGCACGGTCCGTGCTGTCCCTGCTGCCGGGAATGGCGCCGCGGCCGAGATGAAAACGTGGGGATGCGGCCTCCAGCCGTGCCCTGCCTGTGAATAGCGGGCTTTGCGCTGTGATTCTTGCTTAAAGCCACCCTTGTTAGAGTTTCTGATTCCGCGTGTGAAAAATGCATATTTTATGATTGGCTTTTCGCAAATGTCACGATGAATATTATATGTGTAATGTTAGAAAGTTATGCTGTATTAATTCTCCTTAAGTAGCATGTTAAATGTAGTTTTAGGTTACAGCATAATGTTAAAATAGAAACTCTGCGATATAGGATTTGTTGCAAGCTCAAGCAGGAGGATGAGATAATCAAGAAACTTCACACAGAGATGTCAGCAAAGGGGGCCCATAAAAAATTACAGCCTCCTTATCAGAAAAGACAAACATTCTTCCACCTTCTCTCCATCTTTGTGGAACCAACAGGATTAAGGAGAAGTTGACAAAAACCAGAAAATTCTTAATTTGCAAGGAATTTATGCATCATGTATGAATATGTGAATATGCAACAGGCTATTGCTTTTAAGGTTATTCCTTTGGTATGCTTTTTGTGACTTAGTGTCCGAGAGCATCCGGGCATCCGTAATTCTTTGCCTTCTCTTCTCTTGTAATTGTCTTAACTCTAAAGACTTTATTAAACTTTTAAAATTTTTGAAAACCAAGTGATTGGCGTTTTTCACAAGCGCAAGTCACCATTTCCAGGAAGGCACATGTACCCACGCAGGGCTCTACGTTTGGCTGATAGGTTTGAGGCGACCTTAGCTGGTGCTGAGGAGCAAATGGGAGGTTGGCATTTACTGTGTGTAGGTAGCTTGTTAAATGACTTGTTAAACTAAGTTGCTGTTAGGTCTGTGTAACGTAGTTCTGCCTTCTCAAAAACTGTCTTTCCGTAGTGGTGGGACAGTTATTTACATGTACACCCACACGAAGCACCGTTCTAATGCTAAAGAATTTGGTGGCGTGGTACAATAAATATCTAAAGGCACTATGGAGAGACTGCGTTTTGCAAAACTAGGAGAAAGAGTAAAGGTTTTAGGATCAGGTGACTGTTTTCATCTAAAGAATTCATGAAAGGGATGCAAACTGTGATCTATACAATTTTTCTTCAATAAAAAGCAAATGCAGCATTTCTGTATGGTGGCTACTCAGGTAGTTTATTGCTAATCAAATTCATATGAAAATTTTGCAGAATCACTGTATACCCTCAAGCTATTAAGAAGGTCTAGGTTGTTCTGAAGTTATTACTAGTACCTGTGATTTGATCACTGGGCTTTGCATTGACAGTACATAAAGCTGCCCTAAAAGTAGGATTTGACACAGTGAATTATTCTGCTTGGGCTGGTTAAGCATGCTGTAGGATGTTGTGCTGTATATTACTGCATCCTAGAAATAATATTCTAAAGGAGGCTGTCACTAGGGAGAAGACCTGAAAACAGATGAAGTTGAAGCAGGGTGAGGATGATTTTATTTTATGTAGGCACCTAAACATGCATCACATTTTACAAATAGCTCCCAGGTATTACATGCAGTTCTAGATGGAAGGTCCCTGCATAGGACAGAAATCTCTGTCTTACAGAGCAGAAACCTGTGAAATGCCTCCTCACATCACAGGTGCTTTCACAGACTTCTCTCAGACCTGTATGAGTTAGTGGGTATTTTACATGATGTAAAGTTATTTTAACTTAACCTTCAAATGGAAATTTGGCCATTTCACCTCAACTTGAGTTTAGAAGTTTAAAAAAAAAAAAAGTCTTAAGCCTGGTTTGTTCCATTTGCTAAATCCTGTGGTCTGCTCCCCCATCACACATGTGCAGATGTGTTTCTTCCCCCACAAAGTTGCAAAATAACCCAGAAAATCTGTTGGTGAGATTTTGCAGGGGCACTGGTCGACTCACTGTGAAGTCACAGGAAACTCCTCATGCAGCATGCTGGGTGGAAACTAAAAACCAGATGTGAGGTCAAAGCTCATGCAAGCCCTTTTTGTAAGTGCTGACCTGGGTAGGAGTCAATCGTCTCGGAATGAGTGAGGGTGTGCAAATTGAAAACAGCTCTGCCACCCACCCTGAACCCCTTTCTCAGGCAGACACAGGTCGTGATTAAGGTCTTGATTAGGCCAAGGTGCTTCCTCTTCTGGTGCTGATGTGCTGTGCCTCCCACTTGCACAAGTGCCTTAATCTTTTAATATCATAATGCATTCTTTTTAAAAAACTCCTTAGTTAAACAGGATGGCTATGCATATTGATTTAAGCTGGTGAATTTTGAGGTGGTTTAAATGAAAGACCATGCAAAAGTACAAGTTACTGTTCAGTTTCAACATAAGGAAGGATTTATATGAGGGGGTTTGCCTTCTAACCACATTGTCTTTTTATCTCCCTCAGCCTCTTCCTTCACAACCATCTCCCTAACAGCAGCCCCTCAAGACATGGCCTCCAAGAGAGCGTTGGTGATTCTGGCTAAAGGGGCAGAGGAGATGGAAACTGTAATCCCCACTGATGTTATGAGAAGAGCTGGGGTGAGTGTGCAGACAGTGAATAATCTCTGTGTGCGCCTGATCAAGGGGAAATCATTGCCTCAAGTTGATGTTCATTTCCAGGAATTCAGTGTGTGCTCTGGGAAAATTTACCCTCATGATCTTACTGGTTAGCAAATGCACCTAATGAGCATGCCTGACAACTGACATTTGTTGGTAACCTTTCAAAGTACAAGTCTGATGTGGACTAGAGCAAATATTTCAAGTAAATCAGAAAACACAGCTACTTCCATGTATAGTAATGGGAAGTTCCTCTTTTGTAGGGGTCTGAAAAGCTCAGTACATTACAACTCATGACATTGCTTAGCTTTTCTTGAGCTGCTTTTGAAATTCAGTTATTAACTACAGTTCTGGCTGTTGGGATTCCTTACTCTGTTTGTTACTCCTGCAGTTGTAGTAGCACACTGTTACCATTTCATTAGGAATGAAAATAATACTTTAAATAAACACACCAACCTCACTTATATAGAAATGACTGAAATAAAAATTGCCTTCTCCCACCACTTTTGTCATTCCATCACTGTGCTCCCCATTTTGGCTGTCATAAGAGGAGCAAGCTCTCAGTACAGCTTTGTTTGTTCTGTGTAATGCTTAAGAACATATAAGAAAGATGTCCTAAATTCTTGTTTTGTAATAATATATTTGTCCTCCTGTTAGATCAAGGTGACTGTTGCAGGCCTAACAGGAAAAGAACCAGTGCAGTGCAGTCGAGATGTCTTCATTTGTCCTGATGCCAGTCTTGAAGATGCCAGAAAAGAGGTTGGTCATCACCCTTCTCTGATATAATGGCCAGCATAGTCTCTCTCACAGTTTCTGAGGTGAATTTGGAACGCTTATGCATTACCTTTGGAAATATATTGCATGTTGTGTTAACTCTGTGTGGCAGTGAATTACAGAACTGTACATCCCACTGTGCTCCCCTTCAGGGATATGCTGCTTCACAGCCTGCTAAGTTCAGATATATTTCGTAATTCTGCCCAGGTGTTTGATTTTCCAAAGGGCCAGTCACAGAGCTGTATTTTCCTGTTACTTGGCTCGACAAAATACTGTGATTTGAGCCAGCTCAAAAGTTCTGATGAGAAGCTAAATAATGTTATAGTTAGACCTGGACAGTAAGGTTGGAGCAAAACCACTTGTCTTTACAACACAAGAGCTGTCACTTGCTTGCTGAAGCTTTTATGTGCACTAGGCTTAAAAGTCAGTTCTGTGAGGGACTTAATTGATAATAGGCTTTTCCTGGAACAGGAAATACTATGATTTTTTCATAATTGGAACTGGTTTTCTGATCATAAAGTGTTGTTCAGTGAAAGAAAAGTTAGATTTCTTCGCTTTCCACTTGAATCAGCTGCAGTGGTCTTCAAATAGCATAATGCAGGTAAAGGGTGTAATGTATGTATCAACCTGTATTCAACAGAACACTTTTATCTTTGTTTAGGGGCCTTATGATGTTGTGGTCCTGCCTGGAGGGAACCTTGGGGCTCAAAACTTGTCTGAGGTAAAGTTCTGACATTTTAAAAATTCATTGGCATTCTCATGAATAGTGGAGTGGTCAGCACTTGTTTAGTAATCCTGCATATTCAGTTCAGCATCTAAAAATTCTCTTCTGAATGAATCAGTAAACTAATTGTTAATGGTCTTAAACCTTCTTGTGATTATATAGGTGGGACAGCTGGGTAAATTCTTGGCCATGAGTACCTAGTAAAACAGAACAAAAATGGAAAGGTGTTGTGCATTATGGGAAGATCTCTGTTCATATTCATATGAAGATGAAACAGTTACAAATGAAGATTTGTTACTGAGACACAAAACTATCCAAACCCAAGGGACTCGTCTCCCTTGCAGAATTCTGTCTCTGGTGCAAAACAGTTGCAGTGGTGGTATGAATTCCTTGTGGAAGGCAAGCAGACAAATAAATTGATCTATCAAATAGAGTTTAGGTGGTATCACAGAGTTTGTAAACCATGGAGTATGAGACAAATACCCCATATAAATCTTCTAAAAGTGATAAGTGATAGAGACTGTCTGGAGGTATCTCATGAATACTATTTTCTGTTGGTTCTGTATTTGCAAACAACTTTTTATGGCCATGGGTTAACCAGCTTTTATAAGGGTCAAGTACTTCCTTGCAGTTCCTTCTGATTTTCTTCCTCTTTCCTTCTGGGGCAAGTATGTCTTGGTTTCAGTTTTTCTCTTTTTTTAATGTTCTCATTGCCCTGGGGCAGGGAGGAAAAATTCCAGTTGTTTTTCTGTACAAAACATGTTTATGAAATTTCAGTGAAAACTGTTTCAACTAAGCTTCAAATAACCAACTCCAAACAATGACTTCTGATGTTTCTTCATACAGTCTGCTGCTGTGAAAGACATTTTGAAGGACCAGGAAAGCAGAAAAGGCCTGATTGCTGCCATATGTGCAGGTGGGTTAGCAAAGTGTCTTGCTTTGTAAAGCATTTGGATGTTTTGAGGAGCATGAAGAGTCTCCTGTCTTAGAAATATGAGTTCCTAAAATTTAATACCAAGAATTTATTCCTGTGTATATATATATATATATATATACACACCTTTCAGCATCTGATTTTTTTGTAAATTTAATAGCAGAGAAATCTCTAAAATAATTGTGAACATTTATCCTGCAAGTTCAGGTTGTTACTAGTTCCTTCCAATCAGTTGTGTTACTGTCTTTAAAATAAAAAGTGAAAGGTAGTGTGCTAGAATTATTTTAAAGTGTGTGCTTATTCTGGTGATCTTTCTGCAGGTATACAGCACTGGCAGAATATAATTGCTGTAAATTTATCTCACATTACCACTCCTGCCCTTTAGCTCCAGAAAGACTACAAATATAGAATTACAGTCTCACCCTTCCTGAGTTGCAGCAAGAAATGGACTTGGTTTGAGGGGAGGGCTGTGTGTTTATATATTCTGCACAGCTTGGTATCCAGATCATGATCTTTGAAAGACTTGTGTTTTGAAAAGCAAGGTGAAAAATTGCCAATACTGAAATTGCAAATAGTGCAACTGAAGGCTGGTCTCGGGAGCTGAAGCTGAGAGTGAGGAGAGAGATGATGAACGCATAGAAGGCAGTCAGAGTGTTCCAGGAGGGGATTTTCACTTTTGGTTTTTGGTACATTGCTGGAGGGGTTTTCTGCTTTTCTTCCTCATTTAGGTGGTAGCACACAGTGCTGTGAACATTCCCTAACTTGGCAATGATATTCTTCTGCTGCTTTGTGTTTCTTGCAGAACAATCCAAATTCACATCTGCCCAGCAGAGGCCTTTGCTTTGTAAGCAGGATGATTCTTAGAGCTCATTTCAGCTGAACACAAAAGAGGTTATTTCCTGTACTAAATACAGAATTAAACAAATGAATAGAAATGAAATTCATGTGAGGCAAATCCTGCCTTCAGTTTCTTTTAGAATTCCCATAAGGATTTCCTGTCTGATGACTTAGCACTTCTTGACCACAAATTCTTTACTCAATTCAGGCTAAGGAGGAAGTATAAAAAGAAAAGAGAAACTCTTGAAACCCAAAACTGAACAGTTAGTCCATGATCTGTCCAAAATACTGCTTGGCACACAACTGTAGCATGTAGAGACTTGCTCAAATGAAATCCTATCTGTTAAGTCTCTAAATTCAAGGTTTAACAAGGTTGTAAAGTAATTGTAGGTAATTAGTGTTCAGATTGAGATGCAGACCTTTTGTTTCTTAAGCAGTTTTATTTAAAATGTCTGGAAGTGGATTGTTTTTCACTCCCTTAAAGGCAGCACAGTCATGGGTGGGACATCAGTGTTAACTGTAATGTGAGAGCTTTTTGATTCAGAGACAGGGCTGGCATCAGGGTTTATAAAAAGTAGTCTGTCCACAGTGAGCTTTGACCCCTGGGAGTCCTCATGCCCAAATGTCTGTTCTTTAAGAATGCAATTCCTCACTGGTGCAACTTTGTGTTCTTACAGGTCCTACTGCCCTTCTGGCCCATGGGATTGGGTATGGAAGCAAAGTCACAACACATCCTTTGGCCAAAGACAAAATGATGAATGGAGGTATGTTTCTGTCCAAACCCTTCTCAGATTTTCTATTTTTTTTTTACCTTAACTTACAATTTAAAAAAGAAAAATAGCTTTTTTTTTCCCTTACTTTTCTCTCTGAATTGAGTCTGTATCACCAGAAAATAGAAAGCTGTACTAAAATTCTCACCCTTGGGGAAATCCTGCTCCTGCTGTCATGTTAGGAGCATTTATTGCCTTATCCTCTTGAGGCTGAGCCATCTCTTGCCCCATTGGTTCTTTGCTTCAGTGATCCCAACAGCAAACTCTGGGAGCACCTTTCCTGCTCTCCTGTGAATAATGTTTTGGTTTTGTGGCAGCTGATGGCTCCACACTTCTTTCTCCAGCCTAAGGGAAGGGATGGTGAAATGCTGGAAGGTGATTCTGTGAGCATTAATGAGGCTGGAGGTGAGCAGATGGGTTCCCCCAATATCTGCTGTGTGCATTTGGAAAAAAAAGAAACAAATATGTGAACAGCTCCACGAAAGCAGTCTGACTTCCAGAAGTAACCTCATGGGAGCTGACGGGCTCAGTGAGCACTTCTTGAGGAGCTTGTAGAATCAGAGGGGCATTCTTTGGGAATGAGCTCCCTGTTTTTCCCTGAGGACAGCAGGCAGGGATGAGCTGCTCAGAGGCAGTGCTGAGCTCCTTGTGCCCTCTGTGCTGGCAGCTGTGGAGGACACAGAGGGCACAGTGCTGGCCACTGACCCTGTCCTGTTGTGTGTTCCCCCAAGCACACTACTCCTACTCGGAGAGCCGCGTGGAGAAGGACGGGAACATCCTCACCAGCCGTGGGCCTGGCACCAGCTTTGAGTTTGGCTTGGCCATTGTGGAAACACTGCTGGGCAAAGAAGTGGCTGAACAGGTGAAGGCACCTCTAATACTGAAAGATTGAAGTCCTGGTGTGGGAGAAGCACTAGGACAAATTTAGA
This sequence comes from Taeniopygia guttata, assembly GCF_048771995.1. Taxonomy (NCBI): domain Eukaryota; kingdom Metazoa; phylum Chordata; class Aves; order Passeriformes; family Estrildidae; genus Taeniopygia; species Taeniopygia guttata. The sequence continues at coordinate 3,932,074 of NC_133046.1, forward strand.
TAGAGAGTCTTATCCTTTGTAGAATAATTGTAATGTGCACTGTTGTAAATACACTTTAATTGTGGGTGAAATTAGTAACTGTACTTACCTGAACTGGGATACCTTAACAAACCAAAGGTCTTCATTTCTGGAAAAAAGATCCTGTTAGCAAAAAGCTAACAGCATCTAATAATCCTAGTTAGTTCTTGGATGGCATTTAAAAATCACATGGAAAAATGTTTGATGAGTAAATAAAAATGGAGCATCCCTACTGGTGTGTTGTTCCTTTCTGTATTCTCTTCCAACCCAGAGCCATGAAACCTTTCTACCACCATGTACTGTTTAAAACAACATCTGTTTAGATTCTCACACAGTTCTTCTGAAGTGTGAGCTGGAATGAGAAGGTGGCCAAGCACTGGAACAAGCTCCCTAGGGTGGTGGTTATGACCTTAGACCTGCTAGCATTCATGGAGTGTTTCGACAGCACTTCTCACAACACTTCTCTTGGCTGCATGGTTTAACTTCTGGTTACTCTGTGTGGAGTCAGGAGCTGCTTTTGATGACCTTCGTGAGTATCTTCCAACTCAGGATAATCTCTGATTTCATGACATAGATTATTAAGTTATAACCTAGAATTAGTTAAAACAGTGTTCAATTTCTTGTGTACAGATAAGGCAAATAACTAGTATTAGTTTTCCAGCAGTGTTGGAACTAAATTAAAAGTATGAATATTCATACCTTGTCAAGCACCCCAGAGTTCCTGCAGGTTAAACATGATACATTGAAATTTGTCTTCTGCATTAATTGATTGAGCTATTTGGGCAGCTAATAATCACCATAAAGCATGAAGTTTGGATTTGGCAGAATGCCACCAGTAGCAGTGCTTGTTTCTGCTTACTAAAAATTGGAAGTTGCTACAAGCCTGGCTTAAGTGAGCCTTTGTGAGTTTGGAGGAGTTGCAGGACAGGTCTCTGGAGGAAGTAATGGAGCTGTATTCCCATGAGAATTAAGAACTTGGCATCAATTTCCATCTTTGCTACCTTTCTTTCACCAAATCATTCTGCTGTTACCTGGCTCTGTCAGCAGTCATGCCTAAGGATGGCACCTCACTGGACTCTGAAGTTACCCCAGCATCTGGAAATCTGGTTCTGCATTCATCTGAAGTGCATAGTCTGAACTTTAGAAAATTACTGCATAGGAGCCTTTATGATTGCTTATTTTAATGGGAAACAAGTTCATTCTCAATTACTGCATTTTCGTAATGAAATACATGGATACTTTTGCAAATTCAGAATTAAGAAATGTCTGTGTTGTTAATAACTACTGGAAGAACTGCTTCAACTCTACGCTCTGTCTCTTAATTTGTTTAGGAAATATTTCATATGTTTCTCTAGCTTTGAAATATGCTCAAGCTATGCAAAAGTTGTAATCTATGTAAGATTTTACAAGTTTGTGTGGTAAATCTGCACATCTAACTGGTATTGCCATGCAAATGTAAACCAAATGATGGAAAGAGTCTTTGTCCTAGAATCTGGAATAATTACTTGGTTTGTAAATGGGCATGATTCAGAATACAGGAAAAGCTCTGCATTCCTGGGTGGCAGCACTGCTTTGTAACATTAGAAGGAAAATATTTCCATGCTTGTATTGTTTGTAGTCTTGCAGAAATATTTTAATACAAAGCATTAGCAAAGTGGCCATAAATTTGATTATAATTTTTTTTTCTCCAAGGCTGAGGGAGTTCAATTTACAGAAATGAGGTTTTCAGTGTGTATATTTGGGCTTTCCCACTCCCATTAAAATGGTAATAGGAAAAACACTCAGAAAAATGAGCCTAGAGCCCATGGATGTATGTGTTTAACTTGCAGATTCTTCCACTGTGTTCAGCAAAAGACTTGGTAAATAAAATATTGTAGTGCTGCTTGCATTACAGCTGACCCTGTTCTCAACCTTTTACATTGCAGATGTCCAGAAAACATTAATTTACTTGGGTTCTCTTTCTGTGTCATTAACTTGGTCTTTCAGTTAGTATGAACTAAGATTAGGCTAATTTTACTCTCATGGTAAGTGTTACGAAGGAGTTTGCTGATTCTAGGGAAAACAAAAGTTGCCTCCAGTTGGCAAAATGCTTTTTTTCTGACATTTCAGTATCTCTTTTCATAAAATCCTCATTTACCTGCTGCTAAAAGATGAGCTGAGGTACTTTTCTGCTCGTTGTTTCCTGTACACTAGAAACTTTTTGCCTTTTTGTTATTCACAAGCTTTCGTTTTAGAACCTGTGGTAATTGGGTATCTGCTGCCACTGAGCTCAGCTTAAACTGAAGGGAATGCATCCACTCTTCTCTAACATTTAGCATTTTGTTCCCTGGCAGCTGGAGGGGTTGGGGGTTGGTTGTTTTCCTGATGAGAAGGCAGCCAGTTGGCATCTGCTCTATGCCTCGGATCATCTCTCAAGAATAATGTGAGGTTTTTTTTCCTCCTGATTCTGCTTGTTCTGTGGGCTTGAATGCTTCATTGAGAACGAGTTCTCTTAGGGAATTGAGAAGTATTATATGGCTTAGGAGCAGGAATGCACACAAGAGGGCACAGATGCTGGAGCCATCAGTGAATACTTGCAGCGATGAGAAATATTTTCATTCAGACTGACAAGCTTCTAACTGAAGAAGAGGCAGAAGAAACATGGAGAGTGATCAGGCTGGTTTTGTTTCAGTCCTTTACAAGTTTCTTTCCAAAAGGGGAAGGTGAAGTGCAGAGCACTGTACTGTGAGCAGGAGCAAATCCTGTCTCAGGAATATGTCCCTCTCAGCAACAGAGAAGGAATGCTTTTCTAGAGAGACAGAGGTTTTACTTTTAAAATGGGTAGAGACAAACAGAACCATAATGGATACAAACCAGCCTGTACACTAGTACTTAAAGCTGTAAAAGCACACAAGGGAATATGCTTCATCCAGTAATTACAAGCCTTGGACAGTTTGCTAGCCATTTATGTATATTCTTACCATTTGGTATGAAGTCCACAGTGACTATCAGAGCAAAAAATGGTTACTTAATCTGATTATTTTGTTTGTTCTTTCAACAAAAAGATGCATCATGATGCAAACATAAACAGTGATCCCAAAATGATAAAAAGTACCTGTCTTCCAGCATCCTGGATAACCCATGACTTGGTTGGAAAGATAAGTATGACACAGAGAAGTAGGAGGATGTCAGCTACAGAAAAAATCCCTAGCACTGCATCCATACTGTCATTCATGTTCTCATACTCTACCTTCAGAAGAAGGGATAAGTTGCTGTTATATGGAGACTGCATTTTAGTAGGGCATGGGTTGCAACATTTTAAGCTTGAAAAATAACCAATGAAACACTGGGTGAATTAATTTGAATTAATTAATTGTTGCCCAAAATTTTAGAAAATTTTTCAGTGTGTTTAGAATGTGGTCTTGCATGTGGTATGGAAAGAAAGGAAAATATGTAAAATGAGAGCAGATGTGCCTCCCTGCTGCCCTGGTTTGTCTGCTGACAGCCCAGCTCTGACAACACTCTCTGCTCTGAGCTTCAGTGGATATTCTACAGTTCTTGCAGCATTATCACTTGGCAGGAAATCAACAGCTTTCTGGGAAGAACAGCAAAAAGGGACAGGCTGTCCTTGCTGACACAATTTATCTGGCCTTCAGCCTCTTCCTGCCACTTCTTGAGAAGCATCCAGGGAAGTGCAGGGGCAGGGAGCAGCTTGTGGGAATCCCTGCAGTGCTGCTGCCTCAGACACTGGCCAGGCTCCTCAGTCAGCAGTGTCCTGTGTGGAGGCATCACAGGGCAGCCCTCACCCTTGGCTTCCAGGAGCATCTGTGGACACTTGGCAGAGCTCTGTGTGCAGAGCAGGCCCAGCCACACAGCCCAGATGGAGGGAACTGAGCCCAGGTCTTTGTATCCTGAGTGCACCCACAGTAAATTATTATTTAAGGGACTAGGCAGCATTTCTGGCTTGTATTTTTGTAGCCACCATTTGGGAGCAGTGCTGGCACACATGATAGGCTCCAGAACTGAATCCAGACCTGGGAAAAACAGGATGCTGTGTTTTAGGTAACACAGCTCTTCCACATTGCTGAGCAGTACTGAGAGCTGCTCTGGGGGGTGCAGCAGTCAGGGTTTGCAGTGCTCTGTGTCACACTCAGTCTCTGTAGCAGCTCTAGGAGCCTTTCTGCTCCCTACAAGATTGTTCTGTGTGCTGGAAGATTGAGAGGAAGCTTTTATACTTGGGCTTGTTCGTTTGCTTTACTTCATTTAACAGCGTCTAATTATACCCTTTCTACAACCTTAAATAATTCCTTCCTACATAGGGTTTATGGCCCTCCAAGTCATGTAGATACTTCTGTACTTTTACAATTTAATTCCAGGCCATTCCACTAATGGTAGAGGCAGGAAGAAGAAAAGTTGTCTGAGGATCTCATGCGAGCACTCCTGTTCTAAAGAGCAGAGTTGAGTCTAGTGAGACTTGTGTAACATTCATAGCACTAAAGTCTTCCATAGCTGATGGAAGTTTCCCAGCAGGACTGGGGACATTTCTGTGCAAGTCCTTCTGATTTCTAAATATTGATGGTGTAATTATTTTTACAGCTTACACTGGCAGCACCTCTGAGCCACAGACAGAACTTGCCTGCAGTTCAAGTGTGTTTTTGGTTCAGAAATAGCCTTAAAGTATTGCATCTATCTTCTCCTCATGGGTGGTTATAGTGGAATTTCCTTTGGGATTCCCAGTTTTCATTGCAATCTTGTAGAGCTGCTGTTCTGAATCAAAGGAGTCCTCTGAGTTCAAATGGCAATTTCTGCAGCTGTTTGTCCAATTAAAATTTTGTCTGCTTTGTGTTGGAAAGAGGATTTTTCTCATTGTTAACTCTGTAGTTTGAGTATGGCCCCAGATAAAGATCTTTGTTTTGCAGCAGAGCATAAATTGAAAGTGTAATTTTTGACTTAATCTGTCCAGTCTTTTAGCAAACAGAATTTTCTTTAATTCTGTGTTTTGATTTGCTGTTCAGGACTTAGTGAAAAGCAAGGTGGTTCCTTTCCCCACTGGTAGCTGCCCTGTATTCTGACCAGGACTTCCCAGAGTCAATTTTCAGGGTTTTGATAGATCTTTCAAAGTTAAATGCATTACATGCTCCAAACAAACTGCTTCAGGACACCCAAAGTATTGGTCTAAATTTGCTGCCAGTTCCTAATGAAGATTTTCTTGAGTGGTGACCATCGTTCCTTCAAACACCTTGTTTGATACAGTTTTTTCAGGATTGAGCAGCAGCTTTGGGCACTGAGAGTTCATCATGGCCAGTCACACCTGGACCTCCTCAGCACCTTCTGCTCATGGCCCAGGAGCTCCAGATAAGCTGTGCTTGGGTGTAGCTTTGATTTTTGATGAACCTGACTTGCTGAGGAGGCTTCCCAGTCTGATTTTGGACTTGCCCCTTGGCTTTAGAGCTGCTGGGTGATTGATCACTGGCGTACTGGCTGAAACTTCGCTTCCTCAGTGATTCTTTTGTCAGACACTGGACCAAGTTGCCCACAGAATTTGTGTATGCCCCATCTCTGGAAATTGGAATGGAATGGAAATGGCATCAAGTTCATCAGGAAAGGTCTAGATTAGATATTAGGAATTTATTTTTCACAGAAAGGGTTGTGAAGCATTGGAACAAACTTCCCAGGGACTGTGGTGGAGTCGCCATCCCTGGAAGTGTTCTAAAATGTGCAGATATGGCACTTGAGACATGGTTGAATGGTGGTGGTGGTGGTGGGTTAACAGTTGGACTTGTTGATCTTAGAGGTCCTTTCCAACTTTAATGATTCCATGATTCTGTAAATCCACAAGACCTGCTCAGATCTCCATTTTCAGGTCCTGCAGGGCTGTGCCTCTCACTGCTGCAGGGTCCTGCTCTAGCTGACCATCACCAGTGTTTTGATCCCTGTCTGCCACTGGGGAGAAGCTGCTGCTGTTGCTCCCTGGCAGCCAGTCCCACTGTGTTTACTCCTGGAGAAAATGGGATTTGGTGCTGGGCAATGCAGCATCATCTGCTGGCTCTAAACCTGGCAACAAGGATAATTCCTGCATTGTAGTTTAGTTGGAATTACTTTCATTCTTAAAGACAATGTTCAGGGCTTTTGCTGCTAGAATTCAGGATTTTCAGAATTTCTGTACTACAAAGAGGCATCTTTCTATTGAGGTTTTCACAGTTACAGCTTTTCTCCAAAATAGCTGTTTGGTTTCTCTGTGCTGTTAAGTTCTAATGAGTTATGCTGTCAGAATGGTCTCTATGTCATTTCAGAACCATATAATTTCATTTTTAAAGTTGCACACATTCTACTCTAAAGTAGTGTCAACTCTGGGAGCTGCCTGCTTCTGTGCATTGAAATATTTTGGAGTTTTAGTGAGTTCTCCTAAGAAACACACTGCTGCTCCCACGTGCATGCAGCTCTAGTCTCAGATGCAGATTTCTCCTGTGTTATTTTGTATATGACGTGGAAAAAGCACTCTCACACTGAAGTCAGACAGGCAGGAAGTCAGCTGCTGCCTTGGGTGGTGATGAGTCTGATCACTGATGGGCACAGCACTGTTGTTTGCATTTTTCACAGGAAATCTGCTCTTGGGTGGGGAATTGCAGTCTCTGAGAGAACTAGCAACTGATGATGCATTTATCTGTGCTGACTTTTCTCGTGACTACATCTGATACACTACTCAGTTGTTCTTCCACAGTGTTTTGCAAAGGACTACTTTCCTTTCCATCATGTAAAAGGTAAATGAAGGCTTGTACTAGGAAATTAGAAATAATGAAGCTCTAAGCTCCTGGATGGGCTCACAGAGACACAAGCTTTGCTGGCAACTGTCAAATAAATCCCCTGCAGCAAATTTTTTTTTCCTCCTTCCTCTTTGGAAAACTACAGAGCATTAAGAACATTAATAATAATTTCAAAAAGAAAGGAAGGGCACTTAAGGTGACATTCCCTGGCTGGTGCCCAGTGATGGTTCTGTCCCAATCACCCATAATGAGGAGAACAGAACAAGATAAGCAGAGAAAAAAGAGAACAGAGGAGCCTCCCCTGCCCTGCTCTTGCTGTCCACAGGCATTTCCATAGGTCACTAAGAGGAGCTGGAGGCTTTGTCCTCTCTAGCTTTGGGTCTTGGCCACTTGTGGGTCACTTTGCACAGCCCCTCTCGGGGGAATATGCAGTTTCATGAAATCCTCCAGGCCTGCTGTGCTGCTGGAGAAAGTCAGGGCTCTGCAATTGTGTTGCACAGGTTGCTCCCTTGTGAGTGACTGGCTGGCCCAACATAAAGCTCAGGTGTTAAATTGTGAACTGAACTGCTTGTAAAACAGCTGCCTTACTCATCGTGCTGCTCCGGGGCATGCAATAGCATCCTGTCTTATCGTGGAGACTGCTTTTGATCAAGTTGGTCCAATTAAGCTCAGATGACAGCAGAAGTGTGGCCTGCGAGAGGCAGCATGTCCAGGGCACCCTGCAGTGGCCTGTGAGGTGTCAGCAGCCCAGAGGCTGAGCAGTCTGGAGCTCCCCTGTGCACTGTGCTGTGGCACCTCCAGCTCAGCTGGGACTGCTGGCCATGCCCGCTAGTGGAGAGGGCTGCTCCTCCAGTGAAATATTCCCTGTGGGGTGATGGGAGTCCTTGGCTATTCCCACGGAACAGTTGTGTACTGCATCCAGCACTGGCCATGATATGATTGACTGCAGAAGAAAATGTCCTCACGTGGTCACCTCACCCTTAACAATATGCGTGTTTAGCCTGTCAGCCTTTAACAAAACAATAGCACTAAACCATTTAACTTGAATTCAGGAACTAACCAGCTCATCTTTCCTTCAGGCAAGCCATTCTTCATCAGAGCCTCATGACAGTTCTCCCTCAGCCTCTGTGTAAGGCAGGAGCTTACTGGCATTCTCCTTGCTGGCATCCATTTTTAGAAATGTCTCAGGTGGAGCTGTCTGTCCCCATGGCTTTGAATGAAGCAATTACTTTCATTCACTGGGTTTTTTCATCATGATGGGAAGTTACTCTGAACAGACAACCCTCCCTCCCACTAGCAATTGAATCCTATGAGCAACAGAACGTGTCAGGGTGTGTAATCTCACCTCTGCCCTGCGTTGTTGGAGGCCTCTGCACTGCCATGTGCCTGTTGCTGTGTAGATTCTGCATCACAGCCCAGTCCCAGTTTCAATTGCTTAAGCTCTAAGTACTGGGGTGTGCAACTGGGATGCAAGAAAACTTTTCTTGAATAACTTATCAACATGATGTGTGGCCAATGAAATCACCAAGTGCAGCCTAATATGGTTCTTTCCTCTGGACCTTGCTTAACAGCCCGTAGATGACAATACAGGAGTGCAAGGCTATCCTGTCAGAGCAACCTGTCAGAGCCCCACTTGCTATTCACTGGTGTCTCCCTTGCACCTTGCCATGGAGCAGCTGGACTCAACATGACATGAGCTTTGTGTGAACTTCCTTGAAGCTGGTAAGTTCCTGGAGAGCCTGACACCTCACCACTGCAAGGTTTTATAGAGTTGGTTGTGTGTTCCAGTTGCCTTCCATAGGGCAGTCGGTAGTGCAGATCCTGTCCTTGTAGTAGTTGTGAAAAAAACACATTAACAAAAGTAAAATAAATATTACAGGTAACAGGAACTTGGTCAGCTGGGTAGGTGGTGGGCAGGGGAAGCTATTCTGATGACCCCATGCTTGATCCAGAGACTTTGTGCATGGAGGGCCTCTTAGTATGTTATTATAGCTCAATGTGATGAATAATTAGCATCCTTAAGCAGATTCAGGGTGGGTATGGTGGGATTATCTGGCATGGTTTTCCTCCTGGTGCTTCATGGCAGTGTATTTGCACTTTTCTAACTTTGTGGCTTTCACATGTTAATAATTTGTGGATGACAGTTTTAATCTTCAGAAAGAAGCATCTCTTCCTCTGAATCACTTTGTAAGGAAATGAATAGCAGTCATGATTCCCATGTTTCAGTGGCATGCCATTTAAAATTTGGAATACCTAACACCTTTTCCAAAATTAACCGCAGCTGGGATCAAGGTGCACACCAATATATAAATAATATAGCAACAGTATATGAGCAATCACGGGTGTGGCTTCCATGTATGATTCAGAAAAAATAATGAGCTCTGTGGATGAAAATAGGCATTTGGGTGGGGATTATGCAAGGCCTGAATTACGATGCAGGATGGGTGGGGGTAACACCTCTTTCAGTTTACAAATGCTAATCACAAGCTCAGCAGCCAGAAATTTCTGCAGTGCTATTTAACGAATATTAATAAGTATAATTAAATGTTGTGTGCTAGATTTTCAGTGCCAGGAAGCTGTGTGAAAGAGAGCATTTGCTGTATGTTTTCAGTTTTGAGTGAATACAAACTGTTCTGAAAAGCAAGCTGACAGGAAATGGTAAGATTAGCCTACTTCAAAAACAAAAGTTTACCCCAGGAACATTGAGTACACCCAGAGAAAATCAATAGGTTGCCTAACTGCAGAGTGCCTACAAGCAGATAAAATGAGGGTTTGCCTTCATCTCCAATTTCCTTCTTGACATAATCCAGTGAGTATGTATTTAACGTACAGCTTGTAATATTAAAAGTGTTTATAAGGGCCACAGTCTGTAATCATGAGTTTGAAGGCTGGGAATTCCACCATGACTGATCTGGCCATCATCTTAACTGTGAATTCTTGACAAGACTTGGTTTGAACACCATCAGCAACTACTCTGCTGTAGTACCTGCCCTTGCAAAATTGGTGTCTTTGTCCTGGACTAGAAGGATGCTTTCCTTTTTCATGTCAAACTTAACACTTCACGCAGACTGTTTAAAAACAAAACCAAGGCTGCAGCAGGAGCACATGCGGTGTTGTTGGGTGCTCTTGTGCAGTTTCAGGATGGCAGTAATTGTGCCTGCTGCAGTCTGGGAGTGAATGGAAAACTCTTAATGGCAGCAACAACAATCAGTACATTTAAATGACTGCAGAATGTAATTATGTCGTCAATCAGCATACTTCCGGATCAGGTTTACTTTCTGGTTTATCTCTTGTGATGCAAAAGAAGCTGCTGATGAGCTACAGCTCTGTGTTATTTACTGACTTTATCTGTTTAACAGCAAGTTAATATGGTGAAGTTAAGCTAATGGGTTTTTCAAGTCACCTAGTACCAACACTGCCTCTTCTTTTCAGGAAAAGTTATACTGCGGCAAACATCCTTTCCTTTAGTTACCAGCCAGACTCAGCTCCTCTGGGTTGATTTGCCAGTCAAACTCACCAAGGAAAGGGTGTTCTGCAAACAGCAGAGCAGCCAAGCAGCACCAGGCAACACCAACCCTTGCCCAGGGTGAATGTAACAGATGCTTTTTGCTGTCAGTCATTACTCATTGTGCTATCAATGGTTTTGAGCCTGGGGGAGAGGTCACCCAGCACTCTCCTCCCATTCTCACCATTTGCTGCCAGACACATCCCAATGATCCCGGGTTCTCTGTAGGGTGTGCTGGATCCAGCCTCTGGAGTTGATGGTGGTACACCCCCTCTGCCCCAGCCCAGCTGCTGCCTCCTGACACCAGAGTCCTCCCTGACGTGGCTGGGTGGTCACAACAGGGCTCCTGAGGCGTGGAGGAGAGTGCTGAGGGCAGGGGAGCAGCGTGGGGAACCCGCTCCTTCCATCAGCAGGCTGTGCCTTTCCACACACACACACTTCTTCCCTGCTTTAACACAAATTCCTGCACTCTCCAAACTTCAGTTTATCAAGTTGGAACTGCTTTGAAGTGTGATTATTCCAGTCAAATCTAGCTCTCAGAGGCAAGCTGTCAGGCCTTGCTCAAGTGAATCCAAACTTTAAATATTCAAACATGTGATCAGGCTGTTGCAAAAGCATGTTGTGTCCTGACAAGTCTTATCATGTGCCAGGGGATGAGCAGAGAAATGTCTTCTGGCCAGAACTTGCAAAGCTTCCCCCACAGCTCTACAGCTAATTACTCACTTGGAAAATGAAATAGTTTTTGGATCATGCAGACTGATTCCCAAAGCACAGGAATCTGGTGTCTAAGAGTATGTGCAAAGCTTCCACCTGCTTTTGTCAGTGACCCCTTCACAAAAAGAACCACTGAATTGTGGACCAAGTCCTCGGTGAGACCTCTTTACTACAGAATTTTAAAGATAAAACAGTCAAGTTACCTAAACACTGTAAGACTTGCCTGTCAGTTACTTTCCTTGTACTTAAGAGCCATGTGGGCTCTGTAACCTGTTTGAATGCCTCCTTACAGCCAAGCAGTTCCTTGGTTAACTTCTGAAATGTTAACTTTAACATTGTGCTGTAAGTCAGCTGACACAGCTCACACTAGGAAAGCAAACATCACTACAGTCACTTTTTTCTTTTAATACTCAGGACTAAGTGGCCAATACCAATACCTTCAGCAAATGCATTTTTTTTTCCTAGGGTCAAAACACATGGAGGTTAGGTTATGTCTTAATGTTTTAGGAATTTCAGAAAAGATTATGTAAGACCATTCAAAAGCACAAGTTTTATAATGGCTTTAAGTTTTTCAGCACTATAAATATGATAATAGCTTGTACACAGATGCAGCTCAAGTGAAAAACCTTCTGCTGCT